>NC_044501.1:17030489-17165489 GCF_902362185.1 Chanos chanos
ACCTGCCCCTACTTGGTATTCTCGTAGGGAGCTTTTTTTTTTTTTTTTTTTGTCTCAGTTTGTGTGTGAGCATTTGAGCGTGTTTCCCGCTTGCGTGCGAGAGACACCAGCCTATGCCATGTCATTCTGGCCGCAGCCGGTCACAAAAGAGGGACAGAAGAGCACTGCTTGGAAAACCGACAGTGAAAACAGAGAACGACAGATTTCTCCGCTGAACGGGGAAACGGGTCAGATGTAAGTGGGGAAGTCTGACCTCAATAAACAAGCAAGCAGTGTGGAATCAGAGCAAAAAATCTACACTTGTATTAAATGTTCACCAAAGGCCAAGAAGAGCACAGTTACTACACAAAGTGCAAAATGCCCTAGACTTGTACCCAGTTATCCAATACGCTGTGCGCTTATCTTTCATTCAGAGATAATTTGTGTGGGGAAAGAGTTATTGATTACTTCCACTCGCGTGTCTATATTTAACCAGGTCGATATGGCGGAAACGCCCGCTCGGACAAAATTCTGCTGAATGAAATTCCTGGTGTCCCTTAAAAAGTCTGACAAATATCATCTGCATATTCTGGTATTATTTGTATTTGCAAAACCAATAAAAACTAAAGGATAAGGGTCTTTAATATTTTGTAGGTTGATGTGTATTATGAAATGTATTATGAAAAGTGCCTCGTAGCAGCTGTCGTGTTGTGCAGTATAACAAAACCATTCTGCCCACTGATGGATTGAAAAAGCTTTAAGTTATATGTCATGTCTGAAAAGTATAATCTAATGCATTCCAGTCTTACTGTAGGACATGCAGTTTACCTTTGGTTGTCATTTTCCAACTTCACACTTTTCTTTTATCTCTTTTTATCGTTTTCCCTGAAAATATACACTGAGCTGAAGGTACACTTGCGCAAAAAAAGTGCGCGCGTGTGTGTGTGCGCGTGTGTCTCTTTGCAGTGACTTGGCAGAGGAGCAATTGGAAAAGCCCCCAGAAGGGCTCTTTGTTGGTTTTGAGCAGGCCCCCGCGCTCCAGCGTGACTGTGAAGCGCAAGGCCTATTGAATCTGCTCACCAAGGCAGAATACTGGACAGGAAGGAAGGAAGGAAGCAGCCCATTCTTTATGCTCCCATTGTCTGACCACCGGGCTTAAGCAATCAAACAGCAATGTGGGGGGGTGGGGTGGGGTGGGATGGGATGCGATGAGGTGCTCCCTCACTGACCAACCAATGGGGGAAGGGAAAAACAGAGAGAGAGAGAGATAGAGATGGACTATGTTCCATCCAAATTTTATCTGCCACTGTGGCAATGAGAGGCTCCCTTTTACATCCTACTCTCTCTCACACACACACACACACTGAAAGCGAAAGACATAGAAAGGAGACAGTAATAGTTTCATCTGTAAACATTCTCCGCTCCTCTCCAAAATCCCGTTCAAAATTCAGGGTGATTTTCGGGTTCTACACGAAAGCCGAGCCACATTCTTGGCCACACGTATGTGAGCCGTGTAGTTGATTTGGTGGACAGCTTGAGATGTATGGAATTTAAAAAACAAGCAAAGGAGAGAGCTTGTCACTGGAGTTGTCAATCAAGTCTAAGGGGAACTCCTGCCTTTAGCTGTAAACTCATACACAGCAGTGCATCAGCATTTTTTTTTCCTTATCCCTCACAGAGAATGTACTTAAAACCCTGCACTGACATTCCTGGGCAAATAAGCCTCCAGCTCTACCCAAAAGCTGAGGAAGATTGAATTTCCGAGAGAAAGAGGGATGAAATTCCATAATTGCAGGGCCCTCTTTTTTCCCTCTCTCCCTCCATACCTTTCCCTCCCTTCCTCTCTCTCTCTCTCTCCCTCCCTCTTCCACCACCCTCCTCTTTTCAACAATAGCTGCCAAATCTCTCTCTGTAACTTGTGAGCACTTGCTAATTGTCCAAAGGGGTAGAATACACAATTTACAAATTAGCACGGCGCGTTGGCCTGGGTGCAGAGGCTGTGGTTTATTGTTGTTTGTTGTTCGGTGATTCTTTTTCCACTAACATTGCAGCAGTTTGGTTTGATTGAATTCATGGGTGATGAAAAAAAAAAAAATTCTTTCGAAACAGTTCATACATTTGCACAAAGATCCACGCTCGGAATGTGTTAATAAAACTGAATGCGAGAAAACGTGATATTGTTAACGCCAGACACGCAGTTGTGTGGGTACACTCTGTCATACATACATACACACACACACACACAGGATATGGCTGAACAAGGTTTTCTGTCAGGGGCGTCAAAGTGCCGTCGTCAAAAGCACCTAACTGTAGCGTTTCTCAGAACTGTGAGCATACAACTTCCTGTGGAAACTAACCACGAGAGTCTGACCACAGAAACTAACAGTGACAAGCTGAGGCCATGCTACATACCTGTTCTACTTGACCTCCATTCCATTTCTCTCATTCTCTCTCACTGAAGTAAGCAAGAGGATAGCACTGGAACACAGGAATCTTATGGGCAGTTTGGCCAGTGAAGTCAGGAAAAAATAACATGGCGCTAAAAAGATAAACCTTTATGGTAATTCGCAACCTGGTGGAAAGAGCACAGCTTTTAGACCTTCTGCCTGTTTTGGTTTCCATACTGATTTCCATAAATAAATCTATTCGTTTAGTGTCATAACAATGTCCAAGACTCCATTTACATTCATGGCTCCAGTTATGTAACCACTCAACTATAGGTTACTAAAATGACAATTTGATTATGACAGTTGTAAACATGAGAAATACGGTCTTTATATGATGTACTGCTGTAGTCAAATTGGTTGAATTTTGCAAAATACTATTAAAATTTTATGCATGCTCCCAATGTAAAAATCTTCATATTAAATGAACACAGTTTCAGATATTTCCACTCTCGCTTATGTTTTAAAACTTTTCTTCTCATTAACAGTGACACTCATATCGAGGAATCTCAATAAATATGTTTAGATCTGAAAGGTGACCAAGTTTCTCCCACACGCTGGGGACACACGTCATACCTGTGCTCTAACGTACAGCAACGTCTGTAAACCGCAATCTTTTGAAATAACAACAACAGCGGACGCACTGGTCGCCCATCACGATTATCTGTCAGGTTTGAAAATAAAGAAGAGTGTAACCGTGGAAAGTTGAAAAGAGGGACAGGGGCGTTCAACAAGCAAAACTGAGCCTCTCTTTCAGTTTACATAACAGGCGTCACCGGGCATTAAGCCTTGGAGACACCTCTCCCGAAAATGAACAGTCTGCCTAGAGGCCAATGGTTCCCTGGGGTTCAAGCAAGCAAGGGTAGGGATAAGGAGATACGATGGGGTTGGTTTGGGGGAGGGGGAAGGGGAGGGGGAGGGGGTGGGTGTGGGGAGGGAGGGGGTTTGGGGGGGGGGGGGGGTTAAGGTGGGTAGCCAGCAGTGTCTCACTGCTTGGTTAATTGATTTAGAGGGCAGGGGGGAGAAAAACAGGAGTCCCTGGAAAAGACTTACATCGTTAAGGGACGGCAGGGGCCAGGGGCCTAATTAAGGCGGAAAAGAAGCAGACAGGAACGGAGAGGTTCACAGCACGTCTTCGTCAGGGACGGCGACAGACGGACGGGGAGCCTTCCACCGCCCTCCTCTCCGTCTGTCAGGCCATCTCAGTGGAAGAGGACGACGAGATGTCCCAGCACCACTTCCATAAAATACGCGCGCGTTCAACATGCCCATGCACGCAATGCCATCAGTCGAGCCTAAAAAAGTTCATTTCATATTTGTTTATTCTCTGGATTTACTTATTTATTTATAATACTGGGTTTCATTAAAAGTGAAAAGTGATTGTTTTAAAAGCAAAACTAACTCGGCTCATAAACAGAGAAAGGATAGCACGTGTCATTTCGTTTTAACTGATCAGCTCATATGTTTCGTGATTGTAGTTACATTTTTGATGACACGGTTCATTTAGAAGTGCTTGTCTACATGTGGAAAGCTAGAGCTTTATCTACCAGCTGTAGCCTGAAATCCAGTTATGATTAGATGGTACTTATCTACACACAGGTGTCCCAGCTCTACTCACATTGTCATAAGCTCAAGCATCAAAGGTAAGAAGACGAAAATGTAATTGGACCACTTCCTTTTGGACTACTTTTTCTTTTCCCAGTAAGTGGACTTCAGAAAGGACAGCAGTATTTTAAACTACCAGGACACCTCAAAATGAAGATGAAGTTCTTCAGGATGTAATTAGTTGACCTGAGCACTTTTACAGTCTCATCACCACTGGAAAGTCCCTCTGAAAATCAGTTGACAGTGATTCAGTGGCTGGGGCGAACTGGAACTTTAGATTTGATCAGGAGGAAAGAGCTGGCTGCTCCTCAAATGGACTCAATATGTTGAACATCCATCATTCGTATGTTCCTCTGTTGTGTAAGTATGAAACACAAAGCAATATTACTGAAGCACCAGAGAATACTGCTGTCTATATAAAAGTGCCTGAAAGTTGCGAGAAACCCATTATTCAAACGACGCCTGCTTTAAAGGCACTCGTCATGAATCCATTCATCTGCCGATTTTGTTTTTTTTTTTTTTTTGACTGAAGCCAAACTCTAGGTTATGTAAACCAACCGGCGTTCAATGAATATATGATGTAACCATCTGTTAAGCTGTTTCGAAAAAAAAACAAAACGTGCAAAACAAACAACAGCAAACCTAAAAAAGAAAGAAAGAGAAACAACACAACAGTGACAGTTTGAAAGCCAATACTCTTACAAGGCTTCACAATTGTTTGAGTAATAGTTAGGTGTCGAGGTTTTTTTGCATCAAATCTGAAATATGCTCACACTTGTCGTAAAAGACATCTAATAAGAAATGGGGAATATGTGAACAGTCAATTATTTACAGTGGTGTGTGTTCCGTTTGTTTAGATTACATAAAGGTTCAGCAGACAAGGTGCATTGGCCTGAAACAACCCCCCCCCCCCCCCCGCGCCCCCCACCAACACCCAACACACCCCATCCATTTGATTGACACATTGTGTAATGAAAGGCTGACTGTAGCCACACCCACCCATCACCCCCAGCCCTAAACTCATCCTCCTGTCTAAAGGACAGACAACGGAGGGCTGTAAGATCAGAACTAACAACGACATTTAACATAAATCCTCTGTAAGGACAAAGAAGAGAGAGAGAGAGAGAGAGAGAGAGAGAAAACAAGTAACAGAAAGAAGGGGTGGGAGGGGGGGGGGGGGTTGCGCCCCACAAATCATTAACTGAACAAGCTCTGGCGACACCAGGGCGCACAATATGCTTTACAGCTTCAGGGGCCTAACTGTTATCCTGAAAGCAAGCAACTAGTGACTCTCTCTCTCTCTCTCTCTCTCTCTCTCTCTCCCCTACCTTCTGAGTCCCCCACACTGCGAGTGGTAAATGAATGTAGGGTGGTACCACAGGCTTAGCATGAGTGGCAGGGTTAAACAGTGCAGGAGCAGAATTTCTCCTGCCTCATGTGGTATGGAGTGTGCGCGTGTGTGTTTGTGTCTGTGTGGATGCATGTGGGTGAATGTGCAGGAAACACAGAGAAGGGGAGGGGGGAGGGAGAGAGGGGGAGAGAGAGAGATGTTTATATTTGTGCTTGTACATTGATTAGACCTGGTCCCATCTGCATGTGTGTGCGTGATAGAGAGAAAGAGAGAGAGAGATAGAGACAGAGGGGGAGAGAGAGAGAGAGCACAGTTGTGTTAATTAAAATTGGCTCTGTCTCTGTCTAAATGCGGAAACGCTATTCCCATCTCCTAAGCCAGTATGTGGCTTTCCTCACACATTCGTTTCACAAAATGTGCAAACAGACATGACTACAAATGAACTCATTTACTCCAGTATCACATTCCGGTTTATTATTACTCCTACAGAGATTCACAAAACTCAGTAATGAAAAGGTCTTGCCTATATGCTTAAAACCAACATCTTTTCATGTTTGTCCTCTAGTCATTTAAGGGGAAAAAAATGAGGGCTCAGATATTTAAACAAGGTGGTTAACTTTATTGCTTTGGTCCCATGAGTTGGGGAGCCAAGTTTTACATAAAGAGCCAATTTATCTTCAACTGAAAAGTTGCTCAATCCATGTCCACACCACAACTTCTTATGCAACATATTAATTTCTCCCTCTTAATTACAAGACTGATGTTTCGTGTTTATCTCACAAAAGGAACATTTATCATGAACTATATAACTGACTTTAACATGAGTGCATTTTATTTGCTTGGTCATGTTTTATTTATGTATCCTATAGACAGTAAAGTTTGTCTTAAAGAGCTATGAGGAACATGTTTCAGAAGTGTTTCCACTCGAAGAGTCCATATAGTTTCTCACTTAGGTTAAGTCTGAGATGGTCTTTTAACATGTCTGTCATGCCTCAAATATTAATTGTCACTAAGCTTCCATTTCCTAACCATTCAACTGTTAATATGCTAATGTGCTAATATGTTATCATCATCTAATATCAAAGAAATAATTACATAAATACAACTCTCTGGGCTAAACTTGCCTTTTTTTTCCATTCCAAGGAAACTGTATTAGGGGCTATTTTTGGTTGATTTTTTTTTTTTTTTCCATATCAAGAACATCATCTATCACTATGTTACATGAATCACCTCTTGAAAGGACTCATTGAGGCACGGGGTGCATACTCCAAACACTGTTGATATGAATTTGCAAGCCAAAGTGCGCTCTGATGTAACCTCTCTCCTGTTTGGAAGTTGTACCTTTTCTTTTCTTTTTTTTTTTTTTTCTTTTGCTCAGGCACATGCACGGTGAAATGTTTGCAGAAGCAGACGACGCGTACACTCCAAACACGAGGGAAATGAGAGTGCTGCATTATTTATACTCCTGGCAGTGAGCAGAATTACAGCAATAATGAAAATATCCCCACAGTCTTACGGGCAATAAAAAATGAGGTCAAGCTACATTTCTTGCACAAACATTGGGAGAGGCAGAATCAGAGAACCATCCAGTATTTCTTTTACTGACGTGCACGTACACATATACATACACATACATATACATATACATATACATATACATACACACACACACACACACACACACACACACACACATATGCTCGCACACAAAAACAAAATTTTTAGTATACCAGCATCGCTCGCTACATCACGATCAGTGTTGATGACCTGACATTGAACAAAGGGTGTGTGTGTGTGTGTGTGTGTGTGTGTGTGTGTGAGCGAGAGAGAGGGGGAGAAAGTGAAGAAAAGAGAGAAAGAGGACAAACAGACAGCACGAGATGGATGAATAGCAATAGATAAGGTGTGTGAGACAGATAGAGGAGACAGGGAGAGAGAGCGTGCTCTCCAAACACACATCTTCACAATAACTCACAATGGGTCCATCCTGCCGGAGAGAAATCAGAGGAGAACGCTCCAGGCCACACTGATAAAAGAAAATGATGCTCCTGAGTACCGTGGCAAATACGTACCGGCTTGAATTCCCTCACTTCCAGCAAACAATGACTCTAAGACGGTAGAGTTACAAAAATAAACCATTATCTCCACAACAAACATACAGGTCACATACAGGAGACTGAACAGATTTGGGGGAAACTGGGTGGTGCAACTTGTGACAACAATACTGTTAAAAAAATTACCTCTTTTTTCTCTCTCTCTCTCTCTCTCTAGATTCTACATAGTGACTTGTCAGTCATAACAGCAAACCTCCTACATGTTTTTCATATGCGCTTAAGGAAATTTCTATATGAGTGGAACAAATATGATCCAAGTAAGAGAGAGCAAAACCTAAAAAAAAAAAAAAAAAAGATGACTATTACAGGAAGTTCAGCCCAAACTGTAAGACAATTTGTTCTTTTGTTTGTTTGTTTGTTTGTTTTTAACTTTTAACCCAGATTCATCCCCTCTGTGTTTATGTGGGGGAAATCCAGAAAAAAAACTTAAATAAATGCTCATTTTCGCCAAGAGACAATGTTATTGTTACATTAATCAAACCATTCTGTCCTAATGGAACAAACATTAAGGACTAAGACAGGGGCCAGATGGCCATCCCTCAACCCCAAATCAGAAATCATCATTAAGCCAGAGGCTCTGCTCCGAGATTAGCCTAGTGTGGTTACACATATTTCAAAGACAGAATGCTGCAAACACACAAAGACAACAAAGAGTTTCATTAAGCGACTTATGACAAGGCAACTATGTTTGTTTATGTGGACATACAAGGAAGCATTTCCTTTGCAAAAAAAAAAAAAAATCTTTACAAAAGAAGATTCAGCAGATCCAGATGAACTTTAACAGAAAACAAAACGAGGTGGTTGAAAGCTCTCCCAGCGCTCCGTGCAGGAATTCTACAGGCTGACGCGGAAAATGCTCGTCCCATTCACATGCTCACATCTCACTCCGCTCTGTCAGGAAAGTGCGGCGTGAACGAGAAACAGACACAAACTCTGCTTTGGATCCGAGTGTGTTACAACAGCCACCCTCCGCTGTGAGTGCAGGTCCAGACAGATAGGAAACGTCTCCTTATCTGATAACTGGAGAAGGGCCCGATTTGTGTGGTCAGGGTGAACTGACGGGGGCTGAGCTACACAGCAGGCTGTGGCATTCTTCTCCAGAGTAAGAAGAATAATTCATTCCTATGGTATTTTAGGACGAAATATTTCATTTACTTTAAGTGTGTGACAGACAAATGACATTCACGCGAATGTAATGTTACTCATGATGATCTTAAAATGTTAAAATGTCATGTGACATCGTTGTTAATATCAGTAAGCCTTCCTCGCATGCCACTTTACAGCCCCAATTAAAGATAACAAAGTGAGATCACACAAAAAAAAATTGTTTTTTTTTTTGTTTTTTTTGTAAGCAGATGCTTTTAGCTTGCGCGCTAGCCCTCAAAAGCCAGGTGGGTGTTACACATGTGGCTTACGAGTCAGCTATTAAACATAGACGCCATTCTGGTCATTCAGCCGCATATTGTCAGTCAGGAGCAATGATAGCAAATTTTCAGAGTCTCTCAATTTGGTCTCTCCTCTCACACACTCACTCGCTTCAGCTGGTGAGCAAAAAGGCCACAAAGTCTCACAATGTGCATATCAATGTACCGCATAATAAATGTGCTTTTCCCCCACACGAGTCAACCTTTTTCTTATCTTATCAAGTTTCTAACTGTTCTCCACACCCTGGTGTAGTAAAGGCTTTAGTGCCGTGTACAACATGTGTTTAAAGTATGGGTACCTGTGCCTTACAAATCAGTATGAAAAATGTGAACTTGAAATCGCTGGATTTCTGTGTTTTAAATCAAAGCCTAGACACTGACATGTTGCAAAATTAGCTCAGCAAATAAGTCTGGTCTGGCTACCTTAGCTAGGGTATGGGATGTGTGTAATTGTGTTTGATGTATGTTTTTGTGTGTGTGAGTTTTTTTTGTTGTTGTTGTTTTATTTTTTTAAATCAATGTAATCTGAGAAACAAATGTGAAAAACCTTGTGTTTTTAGCAAAGAGTGCACATACAGAATTAACACCAGAAACAAATTTACTGAATGGTTAAATATAAGGAATTTCTTAAATGTAAGTCTGAATAGACCTTTGGAAACCCACAACTTTAAGCAGAGTTTCCACTCTTTTAGACTGAAGGGTTCATTATAATCTTTTGTGTATCAGTATCTCAGATGGGTTTCAGCCAACCACCGAGTTTTAGTTCAACAGAATATTAGGCTAACAAATTTTCTTGAACACAGAATGTAATGATGCTTTTGCTTGTTCAGCCTGCAAAACTGACTCATTGGTATATTAACTACATTTCAGAATTTTTCAACAGCAATGAACATTTCATATCTATGAACAGTGGCAAATTTTGGTTTACTGAAATAACTTATTAAGAAAACTGAAGAAATAATTATATTACAATAGAGCAACTTTCATGGTAGGTCTATATGTCAACAATGGTGAACTTTCCTTTCACAAGTGTGCCATATTTGGTGTTGCTCCTTAGCTTCTTTCTCAGTTTCAGAGGGTGTGGTTACACTAGTTCACGGCTGAATTCAAGCTCATTTTAGCTTGTTTGCTTTGATAATCAAAACCATTAGACCAAAATGAAGGTAACACCGCACTGACTACAGTGGGGGAAGCTATGGAAACTTTACTTTAAAGCTTAAGCTATGTTCACTTGCACTATAATGAACTCTTTCTGCTTCTGTTACCTTCGGAATCCACCTTCAGAAAACTTCAGAATTACCTTGAGGCAACTGTCCTTCAGTTTTGATATTTTAGAGAATAAGGCACATCAGTGCTGAACCTAAATCAGTCATTTATTTTGCTGCAAAAAAAAAAAAAAAAAACATTCGTATGCCGTGTACCCCAGCCTCAGTAAGCACCAAACCACACATATACACAGGAACTGACACATCCCACGCTACATTTAGTGCCTAAAACTTGCTCTTGATCTGCTCTGAAAGTACGGATTTTCAAGCTGCAAACAAAGGATACAGCAGTAACTTAGTCACCGTATCTGCATCAAGATTGAATATGTTAGTGCTTTATATCCACAATCAAGTAAGAACCAAATCTCTTAAGCAGCCAGTATTGAGAGCAAGGTATCATTTTGGTGCAAAACTTTTTCTACTGTTTTTTCCAGGAAACAGGTAGCAGTCATTCTAAACAAAATCCTTCCTGGTTGGTCTACATACAAAAAGAGACATGCTCAGAGGGATTGATAGGTATAGCTCTTAGTTTATGTCTCTATCCGTTCTGTTGACTGTATGCCAATTTATTGGTAGATGAAGCTTTCTATCAAAATCAATGGAAAGATAATGTGGTAGACCACATTTCAGTGGAAAACACCAGAACTTTTACAGGAAAAAGGTTCAGTCATTTCTCCACTTAGCCCAGGGGCTCCTCTACAGCCTTTGGTCTTCGGCTGACTCAACAGCCAGGGAGCATACACACACACACACATGCACCCACACACACACACACACACACACACACACACACACACACACACACACAAACACACACACACACACACACACACAACGCCCAAGTGACATTTTGAGTGGTTTCCTGTGATGTTATTACATCAAACCGGCAATTTCCGAGAGGATTTGGAGTTGACTCTCCGATTCCCTGGGCACCAGGGGAGGTCCAGCTTGTGCTGCCAAGACAGTCTGTAGCTAAAGCTGGTCCCAATATCTCCTTGCTTAAAAACATTCTTCTGTTGATTTATTTTTAGGCTTAATCGTGAACAGATTGCGGTGTCGCATGAGCGTACCGAAACAGAGTGTGCATCTGCAGTGAAATCTCCTGCTGGGTGGGTCCTCTGAAAAATGATATTCTAGTGATACTCTAACAATATTCTACAGTTTCTGTCTGGAAATCAGTGCATTGTCATTTACTTGGCAATCTTATAGCCCTATGTGAATCTTTAAGAAAAGAAAAATTCTTCACTGAGCACTGGAGTGACTGAGCTGGCAGTTTAAACTTTTATCTCACTTAGTGAGGTGTCTGGAACCCATCCATAAGGTTGTGGATTGAAACGCTGCACTAGGAAAAGCAGTGACATTGAAGCCATAATCCAAAAGGAAGTAAGGTTTGTGTAGGAGAGCGTAAGGTAGGTGAGCAAGTCAATGATGAGTCAGAGCAAACCGCTTTCTCTGAGCCTGAAAAGAAACACTTGCGGTTTGAATCTTTTGCTCACTTGCTACAGCAACTGATTCCAAACCTCAAAGTTGTTAAGTGGGGTTGAATCCAGTTTGGGACATTTACAATCACTCCTCCACAATACCATTATAACTGTGATTTAATGCTTGCCACAATATTTCCTAAAGGCCAAGAATAATGTTGAGCATACAAATTTTGCTATCCTTGCAAAATAAATAAGTAAATAAATTACTGAAAAAAAATGACTGTGTCTCTTGTGCTTTTATGAGCTCCTTATGTATCATAATGACACAAACATATTCACTAGTCTCTCCCCTTTAGGTCTGAATATTAGGTTAGCTTATGCCATAAGGTGCTATATCATAAAGGTAATAGTATTATACACAAAATCCTTGCCTGTAGCTGCCAGTGTTAGCTAGGTTAGCTTGTTACCTGTCTCATGAAAGTAATAGCCCTAACACTTTATTTAACACCAAATCTAGCAGGTCCAGCACTAAAATTCAAAACTAACACTCAGGAATTACCTCCCTCACGTCTCTGTGGGTATGTAGAAGATTTGTGCTCTACACCAATCATTTTTCATATCTGGATATATTCAAATCATTAAGTTGGCTCATTGCACAATCAAGAGAAAGTTAACAGTCCTTTCTGTTATCTGGCAATGGGTTAAATACACATTTTTGTACCAGCAGGTCACTCCTAAGGAACCTCACCTTCATGTTATTACAATTAACCAGGAAGTCATACAATACCTCATAGCATACATTTTGCATTGCATTAACTTTCTACTTGTTACTGTTTTCCATTCCTTGCCAATACTTGATGATCAGACTAAGGGTAGACCTGAGAACTCCACACCCCTCCACGCATGCCCTGTTATCCTCCAAGGTCTCCCAGCCCAAGCCCTTGTCAGAACAGTGCCCCACACCTCCAGTGGGAGGAAATTGATCTTTTGAGACTGTCACACAACTATGAGAAGGCCAAGGGCCACAGGAGTGTCAAGTTACTGGGAGACGCAGGTGCAAGCTCTCCGACACAGCCACCGATGGCAAGTGAGGTGATCTCTTCCACGCGGTCTCGAAGAAAGAAAATTTGTCAATGGTATGAAAGATGGTCGACATGCCTGACATTCCTAGCAGATTCAAAATAACCAGGGGAGGGGGGGGGATTCTCTCCTGCCAAAGGTATCGTCTGTGAAATTAGCACAGGTGCAATGTTTCGGTAAAACAAAGGGCCTCTTTGTGTAGGGGTACCACTCTCAAGGGCTTTTTCTAGTCCAAAACCCCCTCCCTCGAAAATCATAATATCTCATTTGGAATAAAAAGAAAAAGACAAAAAAAATGAAGTGATAGTCACGGTCTAAATAAATGACCAAACTTTGTCATTTGGGTAATGTTTAAAATATAATTTTTTCCACAAGGATAGAGGTACAGACAACTCTGGAACGTGTCCAAGTTAAACAGAAGTTTTCTTCACTTGGAATTCCTTGTCGATTAACAAGGAAAGCGTGGTCCAAAACTGAGGATATCAGTGAAGCCTGTAAACGCAGAGACAACAACCAAAGTAAAACATACACATCTATGTTTTTGGAATTTCTTTGTTGAGAAATACCCCACAGAAGAAGTCTCAGAAGGAGATACAGGCAGTATCTCTCATTACTTTATAGATGGGCTATGGGCCACATCCAACTGGATTATGCACAACTGGTCAGATTATATGCTGGTATCGCTAAATGGATGAGCTGTATGTTTTTTGTTCATAACGCACTATTACATTTTGACACACACATGGCTCCAGCTCACTAGGGATGCGGAAGGTCTGCAAGGCTGCAGCAACAGCCGCAGCCAAAATAGGAAGTTCCTGTGGCGCGACGGCCCCATGCGCTCCGACTGGAAAACCTCTCAACAACATCCTGTGGTCACCTGGACCCTCCAAGTAAGAAGAAAGGGTTCCTTAGAAAGCAACCCAGCCAGAGGGCCCATCCTACAACCCGAGGAGACGACATGTGATTTGGCCAGGAGAAAGGAGGAAGGTCTCATAAATAATGTCCCTGGGATCCCTGAGCCTGCTTACTTTGGAGGGCACCCTGAGCCTGCTTACTTTGGAGGGCACCCTCCCACCCTCCATCCCCATGCCCTCCACCCTCCACCCTCCATCTAACACCCGAGGAATGAATTGGTTCACAGGCAGCCCTTGGCTTGTCACCCCGCCAGGGAAGTCAGGGATGAATGGAGGCTTAACAGAAAATTAAACGGAAAGAAAGAAAGAGGGAGAGAGAGAAAGAAAAAAAAAAAAAAACCTCACAGGTACTCAGGTACTTAATTACTTCTTAAAGGATAAATATTTCTTTAGTTACAGGGGAAAGAAACAAAGAATGAGGACCTGTTCCACAGATGATTATCCTCATGTTTCAGGTGTTTTTGAACATATTAGGGGCTCTCGAGTTACTGGTGAATAGTTTCCAGAAAACACACACACACACACACCAGCATACAGGTGGAGATTAAAATAGCAGGTTGGCAAGGGCAGATAGAGCACCCTTTGAGATGGGCCTGAATTTGCAGAGCTGAGATGAAAACCAGTGTTCGATGCCTTTATTTTTGTATACCAAGTTAATCAAAGAGGAGATTATTTTATACATCTTTGTACATTCCTCCAGGGGCCAAACATGGATGCTCAGGTTACTGAAAAACACACACAGTACAAAAGATTTATGACATAGCCAGATAAAATGTGAGCAGCCAAATACAAAAGTGGATTTCATCTGATTAGATTTTCACAGCATCAAGGTGTAAGAGATGGACCTCCTATGCCGAGCCATCTAATCAGTTTAGCTGAATAACAGCTAAAATTGTGTTTGTGTCAGAAAGCAAGCGACACCTCAGTAAGTTTAAGGGACAGACTGCCTCACGGTACGGTGCATGGAAACGTTTATCATTAAACTCCAAGTTCAACCTTTTCATCTTTTGCTAGCAGACTTGCAGGCCCAGACACACAGAGTCTCAGGCATTCATATGCAAACTGTAACCAATCATTTACCATGTAACCCATTCATGAACGTGTGGAAATCCAGTCTCGGACCCCCATGGTTTAAAGCTTCCCTTTCCTGTTGAGAGCAATGCTCTATTCATGATGTGAACATAAGGGTCTATTACTTTGGAGGTGGTGGTTGAAGCAGTGGTGTGCTAAAGGCAAATTATTGCATGCATAAGTAATACAGGAAGCCACAGAGGGTTGTTGAGGATTGTTAATGTCCATTTTGGCTCAAAGAAGCCTGTTGATGTATGAAGACAATGAATTGAGGCTCTGTGTTTCAGCTGAGCTCATTTAATTGGCTCCCACTAAAGCAGACTCTGTGCTGTCTGGCCCATGCAAATTCCACTCATAGTTTCAATCGATGAAGTATGCAATATGTACGGTTTTCCCCTTGTCTTCAAGAGGCTCATGTTCAGAAGGTACCAAAGAGTCTCTCTTGTCACTGGATCTGCACTAAATATGCATGAATGCATATACATACTGAAGGAAACATTTTCTTACTACTTTCTCTCGATACTCAGATAAAGTATCACAAACAACTATATGTACTGAGTTTCAGACCATTTTTCAGACTTTTTTTGAGTCAAGACATAATAAACTCACTAAGAACCATTGTGTTAAATCAATACCTTGATACTTAAGATAGTGAAGCTTTAATAACTTCATTATCTTAAGTATCTCAAGTCAACGTCCTGGGTGTCAAACAGGAGTCGGAAACACTAGTATTATTCCAAAGCTTGACGTCCAGCCAAATTTTATGTTTGCAAACTGTGGTAAATCTATTGTGTAGCTGTATCTGACTTCCTCCAACTTCTGCCAACCTCACTGAGCCCTGGCCTTTATCATGCAATGGTCTCTAACTGCATTTACGTGTTCCAGGCACTGCATCTCACCTTTGTCCAAACAGAGCAGCTTCAGTCCGGGCAATACGAATGCTAATTGGGCAGATTTGAAATTCTGAAACTGTGAGAATGAACGAACGGCCTTCTTCAAAGGGAGAAAAGAATGGGCTGTTACACTGTTTGCTAAAAAAGCACTTTCGGAGATAGTCACTATTTGGTCTGTTTTCTTTTAAAGGGCACAGCGTTTTTGCAGCTGTGGAAAATGAATTCATTCTCTATGCCTCCTATCCAAAGTTCACTGATAAGCCAATGCTAGATCCTAAACCAGTCTTTCTTGTCTGACACTGAACTGACACATCCTTTCAAATAGTAATAGAACAAAAAGTTAGGTAGCTACTTCACATCACTCTCAAAATAAACTATAGATGTCAGACACTACAATGCAACCACCAGTTATGGTAACAGATTTGTCACGTGGTGTAACCACCTAAGGCCCATTCCCCATTTCAGTTCAAATCCTGACATCTTTACAGGCAAGACTCAACACAAGGATCTGAGCAAGTCCAGTGTCTGTTGGCCTAGCTTGGGAAGGCGGGAGTGGACAAAGACACAAGAGGCGCTTGGAAAAAAAAGCTGTTTTCACTACTTTCTCAGAACTCCCTTTTCTTTCTTCTAGATCTACCCTTTTTGCATGATGTTCTGAAACGGTTGCCTCAAACAGGGACACCAGATGCCAGTACAATCCAGCCGGTTCTCACAATGTGCCGAATTGTTGGTGTCCTTCGGAAGGGGTGGGGTACTGGGCTGTGGTGGCAAGGATGGAGTTCTGCCAAGCGGTCTGGCTGCCAAGCATTGGTTCGAGGTCTGGTGATGGGAGGCGCTAGTCACGGTGCAGGAGGAGTAGGGGCTTGTGCTACAATGTGGAGATTAATGCTGATGTTCAGCATGTCAACCACACTGCAAAGTCTCAGCAATTTTAATATATGGGCATTCCAGAGACCACATGCAGCTGCGTCATTTCTATTTGGAAAAAGCTTGTCCCGCATTCAGAGGGATAGCACAGGCTGACATGAATATAAGGTTGGCAACTTAAGACGTTTAAACACCAAATGAGATTTAATTGTCAACAGCATAGCTGGCACCAGTCTCAACCTGAAAAGTACATCTAATGTTAAAGAGAGGTCACCATGGTAACTCTGTTTCCCAACAGATTTTTAATATGTAAACAGACCGGGAATTTTGGAAAGCACATCTATTGTATAACCATCTGTCACTCTTTTCTTTTTTTTCTCGCTTTCTCTCAAGCAGAAACAAAATGATCCATTTTGATAATCAATATCTGCAGCTTTAGTAGTGAAAACTTTCCCTCTGACTGGATTAATTGTCCTGAGAGTCCAAATGGCCTATGTGCACACCTAATGCTCAATGTGATGAATTCCACACAAACGCAAAAAAAAAAAAAAAGGAAGAAATTATTCCCCTTTTCCCCCATGACCAGTCCAAGCCTCTCCATGCTTAGGAAGTTACTTATTAAGAATCAGAGTCAGCAGTGCCAAGCTAAGCTTTTTTCGCTGCTTGGCTTCTTTTCCCATTCCAATGCCCGCAGTCCTGTTGTTGCCTTGTGTTTGAGGGGTAAGGAGGGGGCGGCTGGAGAGTACATGTCTGGAATGTTAGCAAGCATGCTATTCACTTTTCGTGGAATATCTTGAAAAAAAAAAAAGGGAAGAAGAGGGGAGGAAAAAGAAATGCCCGCAGCAGACTTGATCGTTGATTGCATTAATGTGATGCTGGTGTGGCGGGGTGGGTATAAAGTGTAAATGACTGAAAGTGGTTCCAGAGTTCTTTTTTCTTTTTTTTTTTTTGCCGTTGGTGTCAACAAAGCAGGCTCTGTTTCCCTGTGCTGCCTGCTAGTACCACCCCCCCCCCCCCCCATCCTCACTCTTCCATACACACATACACATGCACACACCCACACAATCTGATGGTGGCTTTTTTTTTCTTTTTCAGGAGGGGATGGATGCTGTGGAGGGATATGGAATACAGCCAGGGTCTCTCCATCCGTCTGAGCCCTACCAGGGGCCTTGGCCAAGGGAAAGGAGGGGAGGCCTTTCTGGATGCTGAAGAGTGGAGAAATGAGGCATGGACGGGTCAGATGGGTTGAGAGTGGAGAAGAGACGAGAGAAGAGGGGGAGGGGAGGAAAACAGGAGAAGGAGGGGAGATTACAGGTCAGGGCAAAGAGTTGGAATAAATTAAGTTCTGCTGAGGTACAGAATGGTACATTGTTAGCATCAACAGACAGACAGAGCGGGTGAACAATCCCAGCTTTGTGTCCAGCGCTGGCAGCAGGCAAACTCACCTCCCTCTCCTCTCTCTCTCTCTTTCTTTCTCTCTCTCTCCCTCTCTCTCTCCCTCTCTCTCTGTAGATGAATCGACTTGAGATGTCCTGAATCTATGTTTCATCTATGTATAAAAATCTTGGAACTGTGTGTCTGAGATGACTAACATAAAATGCAACACTAGGGAAGATGTTTCAGATGTTCAATGACTCTTGAGATGTCTTAAGTGGTGTATTCTGTCTCTGGACAGTAAATTCAAATGAAATTCCAGTAATTTACACTGCAAGGATTAACCACCGGTGTGCAAGTTGAAGACACTACACAAAGTTGTTACACAGTCTGTTCTGTTCACACATCGCTAGTTTTGCATATAACATGCAAAACATCAACCAACCATAATCCAACAAGGAAGCACCTTTGCACGATGTCTGTTTTGAATCAAAGAACATCATCTTTTGTTGAAGTCGATCATTTGCATTATGAAGCCTTTTTTCCTACGTTATGTAAATTAAAGCGATACAGTCACTACAAACAAACGTTACACTGAAATTATTTGCATGAACGCGTATACCACACCTAGCCCTCTGTAACCATGCTGTGTTGTTGGCCACAGAGAATGGTCAGCCTCCAGGCAGCAAATGTTTCGCCACATGAAGCAGAAATCTCTTGGGACGTTGGGATATCTGTAATCAAGACTTTTTTGACTGTTAAAAAGGAAATTCTTACACTTACAGTTAGTAATTTTGCAGACACTTTTGTGCAAAGTGATCACCGAAAGAGCTTATAAAGCAACTTACTTAGACTTTAAATCAAAGGATCTGGACATTGTAACGTTTCCAGCTATGCATTTACTATGAATCTATAGAAGATTTGACAGATGTAAAGATTTAAAAATGATTTGGCTTCATGACGTTATATTAATAAGACACTGGTGGTGTTACAAAAAAAAAAAAAAAAAGTGCATACTTCTTTTCAGAAAGCACATCTGGCTAACCAGTATGTTCTGCCATCATTTGTTGTCCATATGAGGCCCAATACAGCAAGTCCAAACTGAATCTCACTTCACACATTATTTATTGCAACCAGCCGTTGGCATATTCTCACTTGAAACTCACTCGCACACGCTTAACATGCATGAATATTGCAGATGTGCTTCTCACAGCTGAGGAGGGAAGATAATTTTTCTCTTCAAAAATTCAAATTAAAAGGGAAAAAAAAAAGTGAGACACTGTACATGACAAACCTGCTGAAGTCCTCAGATATAAAAGAGCAGCGAAACTACAGTAAAACGTTACAAGAAAGCACAATAAATGATGAAGTTATATGTTGTCTACAACTAGAGGTGTTTCTTTTTTTGTTTTGTTTTTTCACTCAAAACTTGGTTCCCAACATGTTTGAGCACACCGTTTTTTTTTTTTTTGTTTGTTTGTTTTTTTTCTCTCCTTGGGTAAGGTGATGTTGTAGTATTCTGTATGGGTGAAGGTACACTATAATTTCACTCTGGAGTAGTCCCACATGTATTTTAACCACAACATTTCTCTTTTTTGCCTGATAAAAATTAATTCTCTTCTCACTGAACACACGCAAATTCTCCATTTCAAAAAGGTCAACGTCAAAAGATTAAAAGATTAATAAAGCTCAAAATATGTAGAACATCTATCTTGAACCAACATTGCATGGAAGGAGTGGAAACAACTTTATTTATTCTTTTAAATGTGAAATCCATAAGCATTCTTTTTCACCAAACAAAAATTAAAGTGTAATACATCAGTGTTTGTGTTAACACAAGTAACTCATAAATTCAACTCAAAGAATGTCTCATGATAGACTGTCATTAACTCGTACAGAATTTTGAGCGTTTTGCCATCAACACTGTTGAAATAAAAGATTTAAAATGTTCACATACCATCCATATTCCTCCTTTTTGCAGGTAACCCATGCATAACATATCATGCTTTTGTCAAATCATATAGAAGGGTGATTTCACTAAAATATTGTCTACTTGCATTAGATCTAAGGAGGGTTTTTTGGCAAGTCCTTTAGCTAAGAGTAATCATAGCTGACACGACTATTATTCAAACGTCAACCTAAATTTCCCACCCTCATTCATCCGTCTGCGTTACAAAGATGTTTTGAGGGGTCAAATTCTACAATATTTGGCCTCTTGTTTCCTTGCCCAATCGGCCACATGCAATCTTTTATGAAACGCTCTTTGACAGGACATACTGAAAACAAGGCTCATATCACTTACCAAGAGCCTCTACAAATCTGCATTACAGCTCTATCTATCTATCTATCTATCTATCTATCTATCTATCTATCTATCTATCTATCTATCTATCTATCTATTTTAGATACATAAATTTGGATAAATGGTTACAATATATTACCGACATAAAGGGCCCCGTGTGTAAAGAAGGTAAGGCAGCTGAAAAAGTACTTTGTTTGAGCCTAATTCTTAGATTAACCGAATTTCCTCAGAGTGAAAGTATAAAGTATTGCATATTTTTTTCAGAGAATTGTCACTTTTTACTACAAAATTAATAAGGAATAAATGGTCATTTAAAATAGCCTTTAGTCATGATTTATAATGGCAATTTCTTCTTTTACAATTCCCATGTGCCTGGAAGTACTTCACCTAAATGATGACCTCCTTTATCTGGTGTTCGGTGGGGTTCCTGTTATAAAACTGATAACCCTTAGCTGGGTTGGCCATTTACCCAACCTATTGTCCATGGCTTTTTGGCTCAGGGGGAAATCCATTGTGTGAGTGAGAGGCAAGGGCAGTGACCCTGCTGTTAACTTCAGCTCACCCTGGTGTGATGGGCCATCCTGAGGTCATGGAGTCCCGGGCTTAACAGCAGTGCTAACTCTATTTTCTCCCCGCTGGATGAAATAACAATCTATCCCTGAACCAGTTAAATTATGAATTAAGGTGAAATGGATGTCAGGCAATGAAACTTTACAATGCAACTGAAAGAGTTATTGAAAGGAACGGAAGGCTTGGGCAGCCAGTGCAGAGATTACTTTCTTGACAGTTTTAGTATATATTATGTTGTCTTATTAAGTCGAAAGCCTACAGTAGATAGTTACAGATAGAGGCTATGTTCTTTTTCTTTACTATCTGTCAACTTTACTATCACCAGAGTGGAGTCATTATGAAATTCCAGTGGGCAGGA
This sequence comes from Chanos chanos, assembly GCF_902362185.1. Classification (NCBI taxonomy): domain Eukaryota; kingdom Metazoa; phylum Chordata; class Actinopteri; order Gonorynchiformes; family Chanidae; genus Chanos; species Chanos chanos. The sequence continues at coordinate 17,051,525 of NC_044501.1, forward strand.
AGGTAGGTCACTGGCTTTTCAGTAAGGGCAATACCATGAATATGGACTGAACAAGTACACGCTGAAATAAGTAACTTTTTATCATTGTGACTTCTACATGTTGGCTCTTCATCTTTTGCTTATTTTTGTCCATCATATCTATTTTGGGACCGAACAAGCCAGCTCAACCTGAAAATTAGCAAAGTTCATAACCAAATTGATAAGGTGGCTGGAGTAATGTTCCTTAGAACTGCTCGATGCAGCTTGCAGAGGACACTGTGTTTCTATGTCTAGCATAAGGGAACATTGAAAGAATGTGTTTACAGAACACACCTTAAACCTTCCACAGATGTGTGACTGTACTCTACTAACCCCTATCCCATTTCAAGCTCACTTCGAGTTAATTTCAAACTGCAGTGGCGAACATATAGGCACATTTCAGGACAAGAGGGTAATTCCAAGCAGTAAGAACCAATCCTATCTCTTCCAGCCAGACGACACAGATGTTTATGGTGGCATGTGAATTTGGGAAGGGGTTCTATGACAAGGGGATGTCTGTGCTCTCTCTCTCTCTCTCTCTCTCTCTTTCTGGATACTGAGACCCAAGTATGACTGAGTCAGACTGTTGAGCAGGTGGTTCTTATCGTAGTCCAACCAATGCACCAGGACAAGTTATTAAGTGACATCTGCGGAGTATCCACACCCCCACACCACAAGTGGAGCCAGACTAGCAAAGTATGGCTCTTGTGATATGCAATGGGGCGTTACTGTATTTACTGATGGTTGTCATGAAAAATTTGTAAATATTTTTTTTCCCTCATTTTGCTTGACTCTTTACCTTACTTAGCACAAAGCGACTACCTTTTTAGTAGGCCTTTTTAAAATAATATAAACTATGCCACAACTATGAGACTGTACAGTTGTAAAGTCCATACAAATCAATAACATCCATTAATGAAAATGCTCACATTATGATCAGTCACAATGTCATTAAAAAATTAGTAATTAAAAAATAAATAACTGGAAAAAAAATGACAGTAATGTCTCTCTTGGTGATGCTGTGTTTTTATTCTGACTCATTTCACTAAGGGTTTTTTTTTTTTTAATTATTTATTTACAGTACATCCCACTAATCGAGGATGGAGGATGTGTTGGTCCAAATATGTCATGGTGGTTTGCTCAACTCAGCGCTGTCCTTTGATAAGTGGAAAATTAGGCTTAAGTTGGTGTGAGTTTTTCAGCGATGTAATTAATCTTGAGGAGAGAAGGGAAAATAACAGGAGTAACTCGTCAATGATGAGTTTCAAAGCTTTTCAGTGTGTTCCAACATGAGCAGCTGTTTATTCAGAAAACAGGAGGTAGGGTTTCGACCGAGCAACACGCCAGCTACCTGAAAAATGAAAGAATTAATGCACAGACCTCGTTTTCAACGTGGTCAGTCTGATGAAAAGGTGTAATTAAGAGCCCTTAGCTAACACTTTTACTAATGTCCAAAATGGACAGGATGTTTGGCCAAATATTAGATTCTCCCTTTCCCATTTTGGACAAGAAGCTGCTTTCTCAGAGAGAGATTTCTTTTTATAATGAAAGAGACACTAAACAAAAATCAACAGCGGTCTCATGCAGGAATTTGCTCTCACGTAGCTGACAGTTTCTACAAAGGCCACTGGCCATTGAGTTTAATGTCCTTTTACAATTTTTCCGCCCTCTTTAGCAGAGGCCTAAAACTCGTCCATAGGTTTGTGGTGAAGCAAGAATGCTTGCAGTAAATGGAGTGGTTTTTCATGTGTGTTTGTGAAATACTGCAGTCCATAAAAATGGAATCCATCAACCACCTGAGAGCTGAACACCTCTATTTCTCATGAGGAGATCTGTCATTGGTTACGTGGTTCAAGAGTTAGAGGAACCAGGAGCCAAAGAGGAAATTCAGTGAGACATTTGATTACAAATACCCAGGACTAGCACCTCAAAGCAGTGCAAGCGAAATTTTGTTTCTTTCTCTTGTTGGAGATCTTTGAAAGATACAATAGAACTATCTGCCACTGTCAGTTGATGACAGATAAGTCCAACAGATAACATAAAGCAGACAATCAAAACTAAGTAAATTTATGACTAAAATAACTTTATAAGTTAAAAACGTAGGGATTTTAAAGATGTTAAATTTCCAATTGAATATCCAAGAAGGATGAAGAGGACTGCATCTGAAAAAAAAACTGCATGACCACTGGATGCTGGTGTCTCACTGGTATTCTATTTGATATCAGAGTCAGGATAGAGGTGAAGTACTGTGAAGTTATAGTGGATTTGTCACTCAGTAAAGCATAAAATGGGGGCAAATACTGCTATTTTCAGTTTTTAAGGAGCTTCCTATTCCCTTTATCATAATATCAAGCCACATTAAATATATTTCACATTCCTTGTCCATGTCTTATTTCTCAGTTCTTCAAACTCAACTGCAGGTCAGAGAAACTGATAATGAGTGGGCGATGTATGACACAGGTTGGCCAGGTGGTGCTTGCTAAAATTGAAAAAAAAAAAAAAAAAAAGTAAATATTTACAGACGTTAATCCTGATATCTCTATCCACCTACAGTGTTGATGGCCCAACCGACAGAAGGCAAACAGCATGAAAAGACCCAACAGCAAGAGCGATACTGTGCCAGCACAGGGCATTTCAACCAGCCTGAACTTGCTTGTTTCATGATCCCAACCCCAAGACAACCCTTTCCATCCAAATCCTTTCATACAGCAAAAAAAAAAAAAAAAAAGAGAGAGAGAAAGACAGAACGAGAGGAGGAGAGAGGGAGTGAGAGGGAGAGAGAAAGAGCCAGAAAAAAAAAAGTGTTGTTTTTCTTGGGACAGCTGCGAAGAGGCAGCATACACCGAGGCCCTTAGCGTAAGAGAACTGTCTGTATCAGATGTCTCCCCACACATCCTAATACAAATATTGTGTGGCAGTTGTCATGGCGACGCCGCGGCAACAGCTGGCTTGATTCACTTCACCTAGAACCTGTTCCTGATGGCACGGTGCCAAACACTCTGAACTTGAACTCCTCCGCAATGAATTGGAGGTGCCATGTGAATATGTGAGCTTTCTTTTATTCCCCCTACATCTTCTTCTTCTTCACTTGTTCTTTTCAAGGATGTTGGCTGTTAGTTTTGTATCATTAACCCAACGCAACCTTTACAAACATCTGCTGAATTTTAGCAATGTATCATTTTTTGTTGTGAGAGCTAACAATAAAATAAGACAGTACTGGATTTTCAGTTAATTTTGGATTTTTTGCGTCAGTGCGAGTGTTTCTTTATCCATGTAAGGACGTGGCTTAAGTTTGAACACTGAATAATGATCATTATGTCAGACGGATCCCAAATATATCTGTTCACCGAAGTTGCCAAAATAATATGGCAGTTAAACTAACATAATTTGTTGAAGAGTTATTTCTAATATTAAAATTTCTGTGTAATCTTAACTTGCCCGAGCTGAGCTGTCAACCATGTAACTGCAGCCAGCAATTGGACCCTTCCCCAAAGATCGCCTGGAAATGGTTTTCAGGGGGTGGTCAGGTTCCTAACGTAGAACACTGATCTCTGTTTTCCCGGCTTCTCTCATGCACTTGGGGTTCATGTTACGGTTATCGGAAGGAATCTATGAAAAAAAGCGGAGCCAAGCACAACTGCTCATCATCAGGACAGATTAACCTTGTCAAGCAGGGGCGCACCAGGAAAAAGAGAGAGAGGGAGAGAACGAGAGAGAGGGAGAGAGAATGGCTGGCAGGCAGGCAAGCCGGCTCCACAGCAAACTCAACACCAGTGAGGCCTTCCACTAGTCCTGAGGGAGCGCAAGCACTCAGCTCCCTTTTCAACTCCACTGTGCCACTACATGTGTGTAACCTTCCCGAAAACATGTAGACACACGGCATTCACCTGAACCTCATTTCATTTCCAGCTTCCTGCCTTTTTTTTTTTTTTTTTTTCATAATTACACCAAATGGTAGATGGCTAAACATCAATGTGTTATGTATGTAGGCCTTTTTTCCCCCCGTGGACTGAGGTTGCCTTAAATGCTGGTCTGTGACCTGCCTTGTTTCTTTTTAGACTGAGGATAAGATTAAGAGAACTGGTAAATGGATTTAAGAGCACCTAAGGGCAACTTCATCCCATTGTTTATTTCTCCTGTAGTGTCTTTTTTCATTAAGAATAGAGGGAGGCATCAACAGAGGAAGGTCTGATGCTCCACCTTTCTCGTACTTAAAGCCTGGCGTGTTTAGTGATGGCAACGGTAGGTTATGTGGTAAAGATTTACTTGGTATCTTAGCAACAAGGTATGCAAGAACAACACTGGCTTTGATGCTCCTTTTTTTTTTTGCGTCATTCAACTGAAACATTCTATCATATGGGAGCAGGTGACCATCAGGTCAGGTTTTCCAAACCCTAACTGTTTGCGTGAAAATGACCTGCAACGTTCTCCGAAGCCCTCAAACCTGCGATGAGTTCAAAGCTTTGCTTCGTCCTGAGAGACCTGCCTGAAAATGCCCTTTACCATAGGAAAGGGTTGACAAAGGTTGTCTCTGAGAAATCTTCTGAGGTAACATCTCTGGATACTGAACTCTTGAACTGTGCGTGTTGATCTAAAGCCTTGTTCATTTGTTCTTTGTAAGGAACAGAATTACAGGTTTGATTTTAACAAGCATGCAGTTACAGACAAGCTCATACCTTCTAGTTGAAACTTGATCAGTTATATTTGACATTGGCACAAAATCAAATTCTCCATATCTTACAAACATCGTATTAGAAATCTTTGTTGTAAATCATCATATATATTTTTATTTATAGTGACTGGCTGATAACAGAAAGTAAATAAGAAATCCAGGACATCAGGCCATTGAAGTTTTTCACTCATCTTGCACTTCCAAAGCACTGATTAGTCTTATATTCTACAAATATCCAGTGCAACATTTTCAAGCCTAATATTGTCACAATTTCAAAATCCTTGAGTAGTTGTCTAAGCAAATCCATAATGAAATGGTAACAAGAGTACAGTGGGTCATTTTAAATTAATTATGTTCAATAAATAAACACACCGCAATGCAATAAAGAGTTTCTTTGATTGCATACTTTGTGGGTTTTGACAAAAACCTGTTCTGGCATACGGTTAGCAAAACATATATTGTGACAAGACGAAGCAAACAGTAAACATTATGTTATACCACAGGGTCGCCTGTGCCAAAGTTGTCATGGCAAACCTGGTTACAACACGTAAGAAAACAAAGTAAACTTTTCTGCAAACTTTCCTCTATTTAAGGTGTTAGCGTAAGCAGTGACAATATGACCTGAAAACAGATGTGCATCAGAATTTCAAAACCCACCTCTCTTAAGGCAATAATGTGGAATAGTCACATAGTTTGAAGGCAATCCTGGGAGCAAACTTGGACTTTGCCCTCATGTGTCTTAAGCTGAAAAGCAGGCCCCACGGCTAAGCTGTTTGTGGTTTTATTTCAGCTATGTAGAAAAGACATAGTCTTCCTTGCCAGACAAACAAGAGGAAGCCAAGCCGCAATGGCGTTTTTTTTTTTTTTTCCCTTCCCTTTTTCCTTCACCCACTTGAAAGGCAAACAGAACGTTTCTCAATTTAGGTCAGTGGTCAGTGACAGTCCAATGGGACACGTTGGTGTTGGGATGGAACTCTATTTTGTCCTGCAATTAGCAGCAAACCAGAGGTCTGTCATTGCAACTGCAAAGTAAGCCTTAACCTACTTAGGTTAATCCATAACCCACATATCCCTAAAGATTCAAAAAAACATCCTGGATTATGTTGCCACAATTGTTTTCTGACACTGTTGATCTGTGTTTAAAATTAAGGGTTTTTTTTAATCTACTCAGGCCTCTCTGTAGGACTTATAATTTAACATAATTAGGTATGTAACTTCCGGACACAACTGGTTTTTAATAATTGCATTTGGAGGCATAATTATACACGAAATGCAACAAATAAAATTAATATTCAAAAATAATCCCAGAACAGATTCTCCACAGAACATAACTTTTTTTTTTCCTTTTTTTGAGTCCTGACAAGTCGTTGACTCTATAAAAGAGGCCTGGCTCTCCGCCACATCAGCTCTGCGGCTCCACTTCCCCTTAACCGATTCTCCCAGAGGGGGGTGCGAGAGCCCTTAATGTCATAAAGCAAGAAATCAGGCCCAAGAGGGGTGGAGTATAAAAAACAAGCACTCGCACACTAGGGAGTGCAGGTTGAGACCCAGCCCCTGACATTCCACTCAGTACCTGCTGCTTCGGCACAGAGAGTCGACTGGAGTTTTTGAACGCATCTTAAAGAGAGGTACTATTTACCCGCCGGGCCGGAAAGCCTAGAAGGAGGAGATGGAAAAGGAGGAGGAGGAGAAGGAGGAGGAGGAGAGGTTGACGAGTGCTCAGCTCAGGTTTTTTTGGACATGGCCAAGTGCAAAAGGGCCTTCCAAAAAACACTGCTGACAGCGATTGTCAGCACTTCTGTCTCTCTCCCTCACACACACACACACACACGAGTCTTCATCCACCTCCCTCATTGTTACTCGTTTGGTTGCATGTCACAGAGTTTGCTTTGTACCATTCCAGTGTGCTCTAGTTTGAGGCAGGGCTGGGAGGGAGGGAGGGAGGGAGGGCAGGGGTGGGGGGGTAGGGGGTCTGCTCTCTACAACAGCTAGCATGTGCCGACCGGAAAAGAATTATGTAAATGGGTCACTCATTAAAAGTTTATGTAGTGGAGGGAGGGAGGCAGGGAGGGACGGAGGGACAGAGCAAAGGGGAGGGGGCTGCCATTTAGTGTTAGAGATTCACACAGTATCACAGAGGAACTGAACTCACTGATAATGATTGAGAATTTTTTTTTTTTACAGAACTAGGTCAAGCTATAAAATAATGAAAACTAGCCAAATTTATGATAGAAAAACATTTCAAGCTCAATACAACAGATGTCAGAGGCATACACACGTACGTGGAATCATGGTACATTTTATCCATTTAAAAAAAAAAATATTTAAAAAAAAAAAACATTTGAATGCACACTGAACAATTACCAAGAATTCACGTACAGAACGTGTTTGGACCGTGTATGTCAAAAAAAAAAACCAGAGCTGGTCTCTCAGTTGGAGGTGGTATAGGAGTTACAGTGAGAGACTGACAAAAACCTGTCCAGGATTCATTTTGAACTTTATTGGCATTTTGCAAGACAAGAGAATTATGAACATGTTGCACAGGCGAATCTCTGTCAATTAGAGATGTCAAAAATCACTTTCAGACCAAAAGTAGTTTGGTTATTTAACATACCCTTAATATTAAAGGGTTGCTTTTTTTTTTTTTTTTTTTTTTTTACTTTTTTTCAAACTTTTTTTTTAGCACAACCTAATCAACCATGCTCTGATTATTTTCATCAAAGATCTGATATTGCTGAAGTTGCATTTGTGGAATAAAGTAAATGGTAAACATAGCATTCAAGGCATTAAAGTAATTGGCTTAGCGAGACACAAGAGGTCACAGTTTGAGCAAAGTTATAACAATCTAAAAATGACACCTATGATATTAAAAAAAAAAAAACAACTTAAAAGGTGCAAAAGGCAAATATATATTTTCAATATAAGTACAAATTCCAGTTTGGACTCATCGACACAACGAGCTATTTACGCATAGCTTAAGTCCAGTCACAACTTAAGGGGAAAAACAAAAAAGAGAGAGAAATCCTTCGCATAGTGTAAACATATCTTAAAATTGGTAAAAGCTTGTCAATTTAATGTACGCGTCGAATCATGGAAACCAAAAAGTGAAAGGAAAATTGAAAGAGAGTATTCTAATACTGCAATGCAATAATGACTTGTCAAGCTCCATAATGGGAGAGAAGGAAATCAACCGAGAGCAAAGAGTAAACAGTCTCCTCTGTTAAAAAGTCCAAACTGTGAGGAACAATGAACACAGTTGCATAGGATCGCATATGCACATTATATATGTATTTTTATAACTTTTTTTTTTTTTTTTTGGCAAGTCGTTTCTTTGATGTTTTAATGACTCGAATCATCCTGTCACTGTGCATTCGATATTAAAAGAACGGGCTGTTAATTAGCAGGGTGGAACAGTACTGTTGTTGATGTTTCCCAAAGTATTTCTACAACTGATTATTAAATACAAGACCATCTAAGAAGTCAAAGGGAGAGACTATTAGAGAGAAAAAGAAAAAAAAAAAAGAAGAATTAGGTGGTTTAATATATACTCATTTATGAAAGTGACGTGCCAGTTCATTTGACTTTTAATGAGGGGTTCTAATTTTTTTTGGCAACTCTGATGCACTCTTTTTTTTTTCACTACCCCCCCCCCTTCCTCTTCGTTTTTTTTCCCCCCTGGGATCCAGTCCAGTTCATTTGACGGGTTGCAAATCATCAAGGAATTTCACATTAGGGAGGAATGTTTGGCGAGGCAACCTTGAAAGACAGAGAGAGTGAATGAAAGTGGTGCTTTTGGCAAACTGCCCTGACCGAGACGCATTGTTGCACTTATGGAAGTCATCACTGCCTGTAACTGTCCTATTGCAACATATTCATTCCTCACATAAGCCAGCTACAAAGCGAGCTGTGTTTTAATCCACGTTGACGTCCACTCTACTCTAATTGATCGTCATCGAGTTTTCCAGTGCCCCACAATGACGTTCATTACAGATGTGATTCTAGGATGACTCTGGCTTTTGTGTGAGTAAACTGCAGTGTGTCCCATGCGCTCCTTTACGTGTACTGCATGTAGTCTACATCATTCACTAATGAGCTTCTGAAGGTCCATACCAGCTCAGCTCTGTACAGCTTATAGACAACAGCAGTGAAACTCCACCGAGACATATATCTGTGCATGTGTAACGTTAGTCAGGTAACTGCTCTTTTCACACAACAAAGACCTGTGACTCAAGAATAATGAGAAGAAAACCAAAGTGACGTACTGTTTCAGTTGGTGCATCCTAACTACCACAACCAACCACCACCTGAACATTTCAGCTCTGAAAGACTGCAGTTAGTGTGTGTGAGTTGTCTAGATCAGTGTGCTTCACTGTGCCATCATTTTGTGTCTATGTCTGTGTGTGTGTGTGTGTGCACGCTCACCTCTAGTAGAGGAAGAAGAAGCGTGTCCTGTGAGAAGTGGCCATGTTCTCAGACATGTTACGTACTTTCAGGTAATTGACAAATCCTCGGAAGAAGAGGAGGAGACCTGGAGAGAGGGGAGGAGCAAACGGTCACCACGGCAACTCAATAAGCTTTTAAGTGCTGTCACCCTAGATGTCTAACTGAAGCCTTGTGTTCAAACTGCCACTTACTACAGAAATGAGGCTCACATAAGAATATGCTAGCTATATCTCGAATGGGTATCCTGGAGTAGCACAAGTACTTATTAAATTTCCATCAAGCCATTTTAAAACCAGACTTTTATAACAGCATGAACACTCAAACCATAACAGCCTTGCTGAAATCCTCTTCTTTGATGCTACCATATTTATGGAAATATCCATATTTAGGCTCCATCCTTTTGATTGTTGTGCCAGCATTAGTGTTCAGACAGCTTGGGGGAAATATGTAGTACAGGCACTATACCAACAGATGGCAGCATCAGATCAAAAACTTACCAAGCACCAGGAAAATCCACCAGAGCCAATACTGTCCATTAAAGTATCCAGTGAAGTAATCAGAAAACTGAATGATGAATAAATATAGAGATGGGGGGAGGGGGAGAGAGGGAGAGAGAGAGAGAGAGAGAATCATTTAACATATTAATTTACTCACTTTTCAAATCAGTTGTGATCTCCTAAAACAGCAATACTCAAACTATGGGCCGCGGACCGGCACTGGTCCACCTAAAGGAAACTGCCAGGTCCCCGCCTCCTTGACTGAACTTCCTGCTTTGAAAATAGTAACATTTTATTCGAGATTCTAGGATGCTAAACATTCCTGCCCTCGAGAACTTACTTAATATTCTAGAACCTTTACTATTTTCACCTGGTAAGTGACAGACGCACAGAGCATAATTTGGTGCAGCTGCAGGGCTCTGCGGACCGGCAGTTTCCTCATCCTGGACTGACGCGTCATATTTTGAGAGGAGCGGTTCTAAAATATTCACTAGTAACCAATAGCCCATAAACTTAACTTCTCCAACTTTATGAACTGACAACAGCTTTCAAACCATTTTGCGTGGATCTGTCAGACTAGCTGTGGTTTCTTACCCTCACGATGAGGATCCACTTGATGAGGGAGAGGCCAAAGCCGCATATGGCCCCATATCGGCCAGCAATGGTGTTGGTCAAACAGAAAGACAGACAGAACCCGATCCAGTTAAAGAGGAAGGCCACTGTTCACACAGACACAGACAGATTAGGAGTCAGATTACATCTGGTTGTCTCAGGAAAACCCTACATATGTCTATACATACAAATGTACTGATGTCTTTATACATATAAATATTAAGTTTACACGTAAATAATCTTTTATCAGCCAGTATATTAAAAAAAACAACTGTATCTTCAAGCCAATTATTGAGATGCTTTGGTTACAGTAATGTCTTGTGGCTGCTGGCATGCTAAAATCCAGTTATTTATTTGAACTTTGCAGTTATTACAGTGTGAAAGGAAGCGTGCCCTGGCGTGTAATTCTCGGACTTGACAGGTCAGTGAGATAAATGTCAAAATATTCAATCTATTTGAATGTTTTGGCAGAGCGGGAGACACAACAGCTTTGCAGAATAACGAGTTAAGTGTATTTGTTTTCATTGACCTACTGTTTGAAGTATTGGGAGAACTTTTTTTGTTGTTGATAAAAAGAAGAAAGAGAAGCTTGCCGCACCTAGAAAATGCTTACTGGAAGCCTGGAAAGATGTCCGTCAAGTGAGACAGAAATGAATTAAAAGCCAGAATGTCACCATCTAGTGGTGAAGATTTACCCAGTGTGGTGTGGTAGGGTGAAACTGAATCCTTGTAAGTAATGTGTAATGAGATATATCAGGATTCTAACTGAAAACGAGGGGATTTTCTTTATCAGGGAATCAGCAATGAAGCGATATTCAGCATCTAGGATCTTAGCACAGGGTATATGCAGGAATTCTGAAGTTAAATTCAAGACCTTTTAAAACCTTTTTAACACCTTTTCAATACATTTTGAGACCTCAACGCCACTTTGAGCGGATAGCGGTTACATCAGCAACACACCTCTAATGTACATTTACTATACACTGATTTTGAGATTGCAAAACTAAACAGTCTTAGTTTGCAAACACTGCTATGGACCACTGTATCAATACAACAGAATTCAGATAGGCTGGGAGGGAACAAAGCTCAAGAGAATAAATTGAGTGACTAACGCAAAGGTAAGGTTTATCAAAATTAATAACAGTAACACACACAGAGAGAGAGAGAGAGAGAGAGAGAGAGAGAAAGAGAGAGAGAGAGAACATGGTCATAAACAAAACTCTCTGTGGTCTTTGCATGCTTTGCTCTCTTTCCCATTCACTTTCTGTTGCATTTGGCTTAACAAATGAGGCCATACAACATCTTCACACAAAACACTGTTGGGAATCACATCGTCAGCATGCTATTGGGCAGGTGGGGCTCTACCGCAGTGAATGGCCACTCAGCCATTAGAAGGACACTCATAGGTCTATATTACAATTACCACTGATAAAGCCAGACACAGTCTTATGAAATCATTCATTTCAGAACTCCGAATTTCACTATATGTACTTGTGTAAACTTTGAACATGGATAATGGTAATATATGAAACAAACAGTGAGCTGGGGAGGGGGGCCATCAAGATTCATGGCATGTGCCTCAATTCAGTTGGTTTGCGTTCCAACAACTGTTCTGTTTCCACCAGCTCTTGGCAATGTCAAAATCGGGAAACATTGTTTTAAAAATATCTGGAAATTCCTTCGTTTAACTGAGAGAGTGGTGTTTTACCACTGTGTCGAGAGACCACAGAACCTCTAGGCGCAGTGTTGGAGTGGCGCCCATCGTCACTCTGAGGTCAGCAGAAGATGAAGTAGCGACCGGCGTAGTAGCTTCAGCGGTGGTACTGGGTAGTGGTGTAGCCAGTGTAGCACAGAAATGTGCAATAAACAACTGCTGTCTGCATCCTATAGCGGATTTGTGACTAGCACTGTGCATATGGGACCGGATAGCGTTGATCCCCATCAAGGTTACACTTATTGCTTTGTTACACACCGAACAATACGTCTGTCGGTTATTCCCAGTGACAGGTCTCAGCCATGGTTCAAATTCAGTGTCCTCCAACCACTTGTCCCAAGAATTTGCATTTCCTCATTACCTTTATTAGTTTACACACACACACACACACACACATACATATATATATATATATATATATATATATATGTATGTATGTATGTATGTATGTGTGTGTGTGTGTGTGTGTGTGTGTGTGTGCGCGCGCGCGCGTGTGTGTGTGTATACATACATATTAGGAGCTGCACAGAGCACTCGAGCATTCGAGCACTTGAGCAAATCCATCAATTCTCGACGTTCTACAATATCGTCGAGTACCCGCTAATCGCGTGATGCTAGGTCACGCGCACTCAGTTCTCAGTCCAGAGCCCTTGGTAAACAAGAGGAAGTATGGCGACAGCATAAAACGGAGAATCAATTGTTTGTTTGCTTTATTGTTGTATTTCACTGTGCAAATTTTCTTTCCCAACTGCCGTTGCGGTGAAATAAACGTGGAACATTTGTGAGTTGTGGATGGATTTCTCAAGGATGGCTCTAACATCGAGTCTGTCATAATAGACTGGGCTACTAACGCGGCGAAACAGATTAATGTTGTTAAAAGTCAGATGCAAGCAAATATGACTAATTTAATTTTTAAGTCGGTTAGGCTTACCAATGATGTCCAGGCAAAAAACAGCCGCTATATCTCAACACAATAAGAACATTTAACGGAAAAATAATTATGCGATTTCAAATTTACCCGGGTTTAACCCACTACAGTGTGCACAGCACGCTTTATTGACTGAGCTTCCTGTCTTGGGCTACTGTAAAATGTTGGTAACAATAACGTTAAAATATCGTCGGTATCATCCACACTTCACTATTGCGTAAGGTAAGACCAAAGACCATATGATATGTTATCTTCATATCATATGGTTAATTTTATGCTTTGCCCTAGGCGCTGGGATCAAACGCATCATAGTTGAATAGTCTTTTAACTGATGCAGCAGCACCCAGCCCCCCGCGCGCACCGAGTACAAGGTTTTCAGGAAACGAGTGCTCAAGTTGTAAAATTATGTACCCCTGCAACCCTTAATATATATAAACATTATCGTAAAATGGCGATGAAGATGTATTAATTCTTTAATGGCCTTAGTTTTTGCTAAATTGATTTATTATCTTTTAATACTTTTTAAGACCTCGCAGACACCCTGTAGTATGCAAAGTGTAATACTTCCATCAATCACCAGGTGGTGCAAGATAATCGTAATAATCACAGCTGAACCAAACAAGATAATCGTAATAATCACAGCTGAACCAAACAACACAGGGGGAGAGGTTGTCTCTCACAAATGTACACACACACGCTTGGAGATATGGTCACGTTCACAGAAACCTTAAACACACACACAAATTCAAACTTACTGAAAAAGGCCAGCATGAAGATGCCATCGTTTCCCACCCTTAGCTGATCAGCATCACTTAAGTCATCCCGGGGTAGAAAATCATCATCCTGTTTCAGAGATAAGACACACACACACACACACACACAGAGAGAGAGAGAGAGAGAGAAATCAGCCTGGGACAATGCCAAGCTAGAACAAACAGGATTTATGTGCCCATCTTATCTGGGGACAGTTCTGTTTAATTTAAATGCCCTCTATGTCAAATCTACACTTGTTTTTCTTCATCTGCCCCAGGATGACTTTTGCCAAGTATATCTGCAGTCATATCTGGGCATCAGACAGCTAACAAACAAATGCAGTAGGTTTCAAACTCTGCTGATAAGCAGTTTAACTTCAAAACGTTGTCCTACTTGAACGCTGATAAACAGAATTAAGCCCTGTGTTATTTGAATTGTTTTTAGGTCATAAGTTATGGAGCTTTGGCTTTGGTGTTCCTTTTTTAACAATAGGAGTATTGAATGGGTTTTTTTTCTCCTTTTTCTTTATGAAATGTCAGTAAATCCCTGGAAAACCCACAACATTCCAGAGAATAATCCTCTTGGAAAAAAACACACATGCTGATCTGCTGCTTTCCTGTATTAAGAATATCAGACCATTTCATACAGAGCTTCTGACTGTAAGAATGGCCTAGTTGTATTAATATAAAGTGTGACCGTAGAACCTCCTTGAACTCTGTGAAATATTCTGTGGTAAAAAAGGGGGGGGGGGGAAAGGCCCTGATCGATATAACCGTCACTTTTTATAGTTCATCAGATGAATTGCCCCCCCCCCCCCCCCCCCCCCCTCTATAAAAATGCATGCATCACAACAGAGCAACACTGGCTGATGTACCACCCCTCCCATTTGCATTTTTTTCTTCTTCTTCTTCTTCTTTTTTTTTTTTTCACCAGTGTGATGTCGTCAAATGTGGGTTTTCTGCTGATGCAGGTCAAAACAAAGGCTGAAACTGAGTAGGGAGAAAGTATTCTGGGTTTTCTGAAAGGTGACAAAAATGTAACGCTCGACTTTTTTGTGTGTGGAATTTCCCTTTCAAACTTCCTTTTAACGTGGTGCATTCATAATGCCATCATTCACCGGTCATATAGACAATGTCATACAAAGCACAACCACACACACACAACCGAGCATGGATGAGTAAGTCCCATTCAAAAGCCACTTCAACATACTTCTCTGCTCATACGCAGAAAAGAGGAAGAGCGCGCACACACACACACACACACACACACACACACTCGTTTCCAGGTCACAGTTTTGGGATGTGAGAGCCCTTTTCTAAACCGATTTGGTTCATTGTGGTTTTTCTGTAGAGCTGGACCACAGAATTAGGGTTCATGGTCAAAGGCTGACTGAAATTTACATGAAAAACAAATGGGGAAGTGGACATGAGAGGAGAGGGACTTCACTGAGAGAATGTCTACCAGCCTCTACCAGAGGTGCCAGCGCCGGCACATCTAAAGATCAAACAGCTTTAGGTCAGTCAGGGAAAAAAAACATAAAGCAGTGCAGTGGTTGGCAACCTGTGGCCTATGAGTCATAGGTGGGTAATATGTGGTTCTTCAATAATGAGTACACCAAGACCATGTCTTCAGCAACTGAAAGTATTTCGTGGGAAAGAGCACACTCAATAAATGTGTATGTCACGTTAATGCTTATTAACTAAAACATGGACACTTATTTAAAACATATAGGTGCAACCTAACCATTGTAGTTAATAGTACTTATAGCAGTCATAGGCAAGTAAAAGGTATGTTTCATTTGAAAGGTTTTAGGCCTACACTATATCCAGGTATCAAGGCTGACAAATTGTTTCATCGAAAATTTGTCAAACAGAGCGATGAGTAGGCTGCCCAATCATTTAATCTTGACTGGAAAGACGCTGTTTTTGTGAAGGAAAAAATTCAGCATTCACAAGCAGATCCAATAATAACCCAGCAGTCTCCACATACATCAGATACATTTCACTGTAGTGTTTCACTTAAATGAAGATAAATGTCTTTTCAGTCTTGCTTAGATATTCTATTTACTATATCACTACTTCCTCAGCATCTTCAGAGTTCCCTCTTTTCTGTTTTAATGTTTTTATGTAACACAGACTACGAAAACAACAATAGAAAAAAAACTTCATTATATGCTTCGTGATTGGTGGAGCGAGAGAGAAAAAAAAAAAACACCACTCATCACAACGCCCTCTCCGTGCCGAAAATGGTGATTTATGCAGTTTAACACGGCTCAGATTTGCTGAGAAATGCTCTTCACACAGAACGGGCGTTTTTATCTCCGGGCAAATCCGTCCGACCAAACCGACTCAGGCTGCGGCCTTTTCGGCACGTCTCTGACAGACTCCCAGACTCATTCCTGCGTGTGTGTGTGTGTGTGTGTGTGTGTGTTATATTCCATATCATAGAGGGCACAGACCTGAGGAATGACCTGCACGGCGGACGCCGCCATGGCAGCGGCTTTGGCCTTCTCGGCCTCGTCGTAGGTTGGCAACGAGGTGGCCACGCTGTAGGGGGGCGGCACGGGAAAGTCGGCCTGAAAAGTGCTGTCTGTGAAAGAGAGCAGTTAACACAGGGTCATGCGGAGGAAGGAAAGCTAGAGTCCTCTCACAATGAGTGCAAAAAAAAAAAAAAACACCTGATATAGGCCACGCTGTTCTGGGAAATGCTTTTTATACATCAGGGCCACATTTGACTTTATGTGAGTGGTCTCTGAGATAAGAAAACCTAAATGACTTTCACCCAGAGAGAGTTTTTTAGAATTAGGTTAGATCAGAGGAGCAGGTAGAACGAGATTTTGAGCAACCCAGAGTTGGCAGTACCCTAGCAATTCACTAGAACGTCAGTGAAGTGACAACCCAGAGCTGGCAGTATCCTAGCCATTCACTAGAACATCAGTGAAGTGACAACCCAGAGCTGGCAGTATCCTAGCCATTCACTATTTGTCAGTGAAGTGACAACCCAGAGCTGACAGTATCCTAGCCATTCACTAGAACGTCAATGAAGTGACAACCCAGAGCTGGCAGTATCCTAGCCATTCACTAGAACGTCAGTGAAGTGACAACCCAGAGCTGGCAGTATCCTAGCCATTCACTAGAACGTCAGTGAAGTGACAACCCAGAGCTGGCAGTATCCTAGCCATTCACTAGAACGTCAGTGAAGTGACAACCCAGAGCTGACAGTATCCTAGCCATTCACTATTTGTCAGTGAAGTGACAACCCAGAGCTGACAGTATCCTAGCCATTCACTAGAACGTCAATGAAGTGACAACCCAGAGCTGGCAGTATCCTAGCCATTCACTAGAACGTCAATGAAGTGACAACCCAGAGCTGGCAGTATCCTAGCCATTCACTAGAACGTCAGTGAAGTGACAACCCAGAGCTGGCAGTATCCTAGCCATTCACTAGAACGTCAGTGAAGTGACAACCCAGAGCTGGCAGTATCCTAGCCATTCACTAGAACGTCAGTGAAGTGACAACCCAGAGCTGGCAGTATCCTAGCCATTCACTAGAACGTCAATGAAGTGACAACCCAGAGCTGGCAGTATCCTAGCCATTCACTAGAACGTCAGTGAAGTGACAACCCAGAGCTGGCAGTATCCTAGCCATTCACTAGAACGTCAATGAAGTGACAACCCAGAGCTGGCAGTATCCTAGCCATTCACTAGAACGTCAATGAAGTGACAACCCAGAGCTGGCAGTATCCTAGCCATTCACTAGAACATCAGTGAAGTGACAACCCAGAGCTGGCAGTATCCTAGCCATTCACTAGAACGTCAGTGAAGTGACAACCCAGAGCTGGCAGTATCCTAGCCATTCACTATTTGTCAGTGAAGTGACAACCCAGAGCTGACAGTATCCTAGCCATTTACTATAATGTCAGTGAAGTGACAACCCAGAGCGGGCAGTATCCTAGCCATTCACTAGAACGTCAGTGAAGTGACAACCCAGAGCTGGCAGTATCCTAGCCATTCACTAGAACGTCAGTGAGGTGACAAAAGAGGGGAGCTAGTAAACTCCAGCAGTCCAGTAACAGTTTCAAGTCTTCACGATTGACCAACTCAAAAACAAAAAAGAAAAGCCAATAACAAATGTTTAACCAATTCAAATGACCACAATCAAAATGCTTGACTTTACTTTTTAGTCTTTTATCGTTTGCATATGCGGGTAGTTCATATTAAATCTGCAGAAAACAGCTCAGGATCGAGTTGTGTTTGTAATGTAACACTTAAATAATCTGACATGGTTTTGAATGAGGTGATTTTCGTGCTGTACGTACCTGGAGCGGCCGTGGCTCCTACTGCCACGCTGGCGTAGGGAGGGGGCGGGGCCTCCGCCTCTGTCGGCATGGCAACAGGGTCACTAGGGGTAATGGCTGAAGCGGCGGCCTGGGCGGAGGTGGACGGTTCAGCGCTGCCACACGCCTCGGAGGAGTCATCCTCGTTGTGCAACTACACAAAGACAACAGAGTTTCACCGAGAGTCACTAAAGGGTTAACACTGTGAACTACATTAAAAAAACAGTCTTGCCAAGGCCAGTCTGTTTGCCCATAACCCTAAAATGATCATTTGTTGTCTTTCAGTGTATGCAATCAAGTTCATCACCTCAGACAAATCAATATAAATGATACTTGTTTGTCCTGGTCTTTCCACAGTATAGAACCAAATGAAACCATTCAGCAAACTCCAGAATCTCCTTCAACGGAAACATCACCTAGGCCAACACAGCACAGCAAATAATCCCACGCATGCACCCTGTCTCTTTTACCCTGCAGTTTTTGTCAATAACGCAACGGCATTAGAGAGAGCCACTGTTCGACTGATTAAAGGGCACAAGGCTCAGTGAGGCTGAGAGAAAAAAAAGAAATAAAAAAAAACATTATACACCTAAGGAGTGCAATTTGTTCTGTGATTCAGAACTGACGCTCTGAGGTCCACATTCAGTATACATGACACATCAGTAACCCATCATCATGTAAGCATTTGTCTGGTAAAAGAATGGCACAGAGTACCATCACGCTGGCCCATAGCTTCTACTCCTACAGCGTGGCAACAGTGCACTGTTTAATCTACGACGAAATTAATCCCCACGCTGATTCAAAATCCATTACCCAGCCTGAACAGTGGGCCAGAGTATGGTAACACAATCAACAACACGGCTACGGGACGAACTCTGATTAATTTAAGTAGTCATATCCTCGATCTGTGCACAAGTTGCATGTGTGGAAACAATGAAGATTTAATGACTAAGCAGAGAGATTGGAAAGAGACAGAGGTGTTGCATTTCGCAAGCTTTGTCATGCATGGCCGATATCTGTTTGTACTAGAAAGAAGCAGACGCATTCTCACTTTCTGTCATAGCACCGCATGCTGACACAGAAACTGCTGCGATTCACAGAACCCAAAGCTCATCACTAATTTGGTGGCGAAACATGACACGAAAACACGAGCACGGGCAACGATAACACCTTTAACGGCAGCCAGTCATCTGCACTGCCCCTCCTCTCAGAGCGCAGACAAGGGAGAACCAAAGTGACAACTGTACCTTCAGTGAGAAAATTTCTCCTCTGCTGAAGACAGAGAGAGAAAGAGAGAGAGAGAGAGAGTTGGGGCCCTAAAGCCTGTGAAAGAGAATACACTGCTCCTGTTTAATGAGAGCACGTCTACAATCTCTGGTAAAGCAAGAGCCATGTGCAAGAACGCTTTTGTGATTCGACAACGGTTCAGGACATCAATCGCGCCATATGCTTAAGATCTGAACGAAGAGGATGTAGAGTAGAGATAGTCTACTTGGCCTCAGTGTTTGATACCCACTTCAAGGCTCCGCTGTTGCTAGCAGAGGACGACTGGGGACAGACCTACACTAAACTGAGAGCTGCAGTGGCAAAAAAAATCTGGGGGGGGGGGGGGGGGGGGGGGGGGGAGTCAGTGGGCCAATTACTGTTTGTGCAATTGCAATAACGCTGGGTATGCAATAATCCAGTCAATCCTTATGTGTTTAAGTCTGTTATGAGAATGTTACTTCCTGCTCAATGTCAACTCCATTCTTTACACGTTGATCTGAAACCGACAGCAAATAGGAACATTAAGGAATGGGACAATTTTGTACCGGAATGGAAAACGGCAGTCCTGTAGTCTTCGGTTCGATTCACAGTACAGATGGAGTGAACCATGGATTCACTGTTCTGATTGAAGTTTTCTTTGTTTTGTTTTGTTCTTCTGAATGTAATGTCAAATTTAGTATGAGAGAACATTCCACACTGTTTCTGCTTTTGATCATTAAAAATAACGTTAATCATAATTTGATTTGGTTTGGTTTGATTTGAAGCAGGTATGCCTTTTGTTTTGTTTTGTTTTGTTTTGTTTTGACGCCGGTATGCCTTTTTTGTTTTGTTTTGGCTTGGTTTGTTTTGAAGCCGGTATGACTTTTTTGCTTTGTTTAACCATTTTAAATAACAACAAAACACACAGTGTCATTACAAAGACTATGTACTTATGTAATGCTGTTATACATAAATCCACATGAAGGAATAAAGTAGATCTCATCTCTTGGTTTCTTTAAGCAGGAATAGCTGCATATTGATCTTTAAACGGTCAGAACAGTCACTTGTAATTTTGCAGTTATTCGTTTCTTTTTTCTGCTGAAATGTCATTTTCCTGCAACCGTCCAAATTGCTCAACTTTACTTTTCTTTACTGACTTTCTAAAGGAAAAACTTCAAAATAAGTGCTGCTCCAGTTTGTTTTCTTGCAGTCGTTTTCTAAAAAAGAAAAAAAAAAAAACCTTTAAAGTAAAAGGTACTGAAGATTACCTTTGGTTTGCTGTGATATAAACTGAACTATGACCCAAAAACTGTGAGATATAAACTGGACTGTGAATAGCGTGCATCATCACACCTCTAGCCTAATGAATGTAATGCAAATTGAACCTTTCACGTTTAGCTAATGTGAGTTTCTTTACACTTATTATGAGAACAGGTCAATGCGATATCATGCACGAGTGAGTCTAGGCAGCCCGAGAGATGGAAGTGGTTTTTGGGGTATGAGCAGTAGGAAGTGGAGAGTGGTAGTCTTCTTCCTGACTCACATGGGGGACATCCCCGCACCCTCATGAAAAAAAAGAAGGGACTCTTATGCTCTGGCTGATTTCTTTGAAGGCACAAAAATAACACCTTCAGTAACCTCACATAACACGGTATACAGCAGAAGAGAAGGTCACTGGGTAAGAATGCCTCTCTCTCTGTAAACCCAGTGAAATGGTGGAGGAAGTATCTAAAGAAACATCCCATCTTGTCCGACCAAATTAAACCAGACCTCCATATACTAAGTGCAAGTGTCTGAACTCTGAAAGAGGTTTTTTTTTTCCCCTTTTAATTCGAGGGGCAATGATATAGTAAGTGCCCAGTGAAGCACACTCAACCCACAACATCTGGAGTAGCATTTCCTTTTGAGCAGACACATGAATATAAAAGAGAAGCCAACAGTATAGCCCTGCCTAGTAGTCACTTTGTTTCACTGTTATGTAAGCCATGGAAATGTGCATTTTCTACAAGTTTTCCTTAGCCTACTTGGCATGTTGAAAAGTCTATTCAATCAATTACTGCAATCTCTCAGACAGTTCTGTGACACTGTGATTAAATCAAAAGGTAACCTACTGTTTATGACACATACTGTCTAGGCCAAGTCATTTCCATCACCCAGCTCTGTAACTAATAAGAGATTAAACAACAGATTATATGATGCAAAGAGGCTGAGCGTCGATGAACTACGGAAGAGATTTTCAAAGAATTCTTCTGTGCGGCCCACTTTTTCAGTTGTGAATATAACAGTGGGCCAGCCAGACATGCAAAGTAATGAACTGTAGAATGTCAAAACGTGTCCAATCTGTAAGCAACATCACTTTTACTTGCTATTACTTTGAAGGCATACAACGTTAAGACTGACAAAAAGCAAACAGATGCAAGAGCTGATCAAGAATTAGGCTAATATGAAATTCTGTCAAAAAAATTTAGGTCAGTTAGACGTAATGTGATCTTATGTGATCATATAATTTCACGAGTATGACGCAGTCATATAAATGAACGGGACCTTTAAGTGAACCAGCAGCATCCATTAACAACTGAGGTCCGAAACAGAGAGACTGAACTTGAGAGAACTTGAAAACCTGCCCTGAACTACCCTCTTTAATTTTCTTGTACCTAAAAAACTAACAGAGAGAGAATGAACTTTGCTTTTGCACTCCGATACAAGTCGGTTAGCGTCTTAAGTAAAT
Organism: Chanos chanos; assembly: GCF_902362185.1. Taxonomy (NCBI): domain Eukaryota; kingdom Metazoa; phylum Chordata; class Actinopteri; order Gonorynchiformes; family Chanidae; genus Chanos; species Chanos chanos. The sequence goes on from NC_044501.1 coordinate 17,073,471, forward strand.
CTGATTGTTGCAACGTCAGTGGAAAAAGTGCCAGCGGCGAGTTTTCTGAAATTTGGTTTGTGTGTGACTGTGGCGATTGTGGCACAGACGCTGGTGGAGATGCCTGGTAGACATTCTCTTTCATAGTTAAGGATGACATGTGTGCATGAGCCAGAGGAGAATGCTCCGCAGGCCCGAACAGGCCCGTGGGCCACCTACTCAAAACCACTGAATTAGAGGAATGAAGCCCTCTTACCTCCAAAGCTAATAAGTGTCTAAAACTATGATTCAAGGTGGGTCTGCACCAAAGTTTCAAAAAAGCGTTTTTCATACTACAGCTTGTGCGACGTGTAGGCCAGTAGCAGGAAAGACACCCCCCCCCCCCCCCCGTATTGGCGAGGCCTCTCTCCACCCATTTGAAAGCATGGAAAACAGCATTTAGTTACATCAGGTTACTGATGAACCAGTGTGACTGCCAACAAAGTTTGCAAACAGCCCGGTTCACACAGTAAGGCGAGAGAGCGGGTAATGCGACCCCGTCAGAGGGGCACACGCTGTGGTCCCTTAAGCTGCAGCTGTCAAAACTCTCAGTGACAGAGCAGAGTGGCCGTCAACAGGTTATGGAGGTGTGCCAAGCCACCGGTCTCCAGAGCATGGGATAAGGCATCACAAATCACACGCATCTTCCGAGGTGTGAGCCCAGAGAACGCGCTGAACTTTGATTAGCACTGACATTCACTGCCGCGCCTAGCGAGAGTTTGAGTTCCATACGGGTCAGTGCGCCAGAGTTAAATCACCGTAGTGACAAAGTCCAGCTTGGAAATCATCCTTATCGCAGCAAAATGAAGGTTCAAGTTCCAGGTGAATCATTATAGGATGGGTTCCAACCAAGGACAGCGGTAATGTCAGGGGAGGGTTTTTTATCAGAAGAGTTTATCAGCAACTTACGCAACAGTTTTTAAAAAGCTTAAAACAATGGACAAGACATGGGCCTACCTGTAAAAAAATGTATGAATGAAACAGCATTTCTCCCTATCCTGAAATGTTGTTGCTCTAAGCTGAAGTGGCCTTAATGTTTACCACCATAGAGGGCAGACTTCAAGCAAAACATTTTGCATAAATTCTAAATGAATCCAGTTTGCCTCTATGAACGTCCTCCAATTACTACCAACTATACAAATAAAACTGCTTAGGTCCATCAAAGAATAAAAGCTTAGGTCTAGGAATTTTATCATTCTGACCTTGGAATTTCAAGGCATCAGCATTTGGGATGGCAACACTGTCTAAATAACAATGAAAGAGACGTCATGTTTTCACAACAAATCCCTAAATGGAAATGCCATGTCTATTTACTCCAAACAATTGTTGTGTAAAGTACAACAATACTTTGGCCTAAGCTGAACCACATTGTGACTGAACCTGACAATGATTTAATCCAATTCATTAGGTCACATTCATAGCTCTAATCAGCAAAGACTCCAACCACAAATTCTAGATCATTTGAATAGACTATTCTAGGGCTCTGAAGCTCCATTCAGTCCAATAAAGCTGCAATAGGTGGTGGAAACAGGAAATAAGAGATACTTCAATAAGATAAACGTATCTGGCAGATCACTGAAGCAATGAACAATCACTTCCCTGCAGACCAAGCATAATAAGCTTCAAATCAGCCCTTAACATTCAGTATGCCGCGAACATAACAAGGTGAAGTGGAGATGAATTCCAGTCCGACTTAGTTAGATTCCATTGGTATTCTCTCGCTTGTTGACTCCCTTCTCTTTGTGCCTAGAGGCTCTCATTCTTTTACGGTAAAGAAGAGGGTGAAGGAGCAGCATTGAAATAGAAAGAGTATGTCAAAGGGAGAGACGATGATTTTGTGCACACAGAACACATGAAGGGGAGACAAGACGCCAAAAGGGACGATGGCTGAATTATGAACTACCAAAAAAGGAGTAAGAGCATCAGAGAGTGATGCATCTGCTGTGAAATCATGAGCATCTACACAAAGATCACTCACACTGTTAAATGGAAAACAAGCAATGAAATGACATGCTTTTGTAGTTGTTGCATAGCAACTGTCTACCACACAGACTATATCTCTATATATATGCACGTGGGGAGTAAAAGTAAAGTAAAAGGCATTGGAACTGATTGAATTTATCCTAAAGCATGGTGTAACATAACCGTAGACCATGTGATGACCACTCTACCATCTTATGTAATACATTACACTTAATCCGAGTATGAAACCTTGAGGCCTTGCTATGAAGCCTGACATCTAGATGTCCCTCTCTCGGGTATGATGCCCAATGTCATAACATGAGCATCTGCGAAAGGACTAACACCTCTAGCTTAAACCCTCCAACAGATCTTTGGTCAAATTCAATTCAAGGGCGGCCAGTCATTCCATGAAACACACAACTGAAACCAGCCATTGCGCTGAAGATGAAGAATTCGATGTTTCGATGTAATAATGTTTGAAGTTCTAGCACAGTTACGCCTCTTGATCTTTAACGCTATAACATGTTTGATACTCCATCTTAAAAAGCCAAAAAATCATGAATCTCTTCGCCTGTGCCTCTACACTGATGTCACACACGCACTCGGAGATAGCCACATGATACGGCTTCCGAAAAGTGTTACATAAGGTGGGTTTCACATCAGAGATGTATGATAAGTTATTGGATATTTGCGCAACTCAGTGCCTCTGTCACACCCAAATATTTCACGTCTGAAAAGGCTAAAAATTCCTCTCACACACGTTTGACTACACCTCTCCCGTTTGTCACCGAAGCGAAAGAATGAGACATATCTGCTTAGAGATTTACAAAGATAGCACACGGCTAGTGATTTTTCTTCCGAAATTCCCCTTCGTTGTTAAGTAGTCTGCTTCATCTGAAATGACGCTCGATGACACGTAACCAGTATATCAAGTTACATTTAATGATATGAATTGTGTCGCCTCCATCCCCTGGTTTTACGTTAGCGACAAACCGTAACACGCCAGCTCACGTAGAAGTGCAGTCAACACTGGGGGTCTACGTTGGGCAAACAGTTTAACACAAAACTGAATTATTCACCTTCAAGAATAACATTAATTTCTCATAAATTTACACTGAGAATGACAAGCGAAGAGGTGCTGGTTATTCGGCGATACTTACCACTTGGTATCGGCTCACGGCTTGTTCCATTTTCTTTAACGCAGCTGGCAAGTTAGCCAGCTAACAACAAACGCAGCCTTGTGTGCTTCAAATCGAAGGTAACTTGTCTAGTTGGCAGTGTTCAGATGTGCTATAACAGATGTTCTCTCTAAACTGAGAACATAAGACTCCCCCATTTACACAAAACTCGCAGTTTATTGTACAAACCTCGTCATGTACGGGCTGATTCCTACAGTCGACAGACAAGCGAAAAAAATGAACACGGGCACTTTTTCCTGTGACGCAATGAAGACGCAAAATGTTTTGAAGTCGTTCTGGTTCGACCTCTTTCCGTACTGTTTCTTATCCCAGCGGTCACAATTTTGATCGAAATTTTGCTTGGAGTTTGTAAAGTTCTAAAAGAGTTGCTGGTGTGCTTGTTACTGAAAGGCAAATTATAAATTAAATAATGTGTTGTCTTAAACGAAGGTTTTGATGTGGGCGGTGTAAACGGTCACATGACCAGAGCCATTTATTTCCAGCTGCTTGTGCCTTACATAGAAGATGTCTGCTTCAGAGCTCTGTAGGAGAAAGTTAATTAAACGCGCTATAGTACAAATACAACTACTATGTTTGGTACTTATAATCTTTAAAGGCTCTATTATTGATATATTAATAGGATCGTTCTGCCACAGTTATATCATGCTCATAGTAACTATGAATATGTCACTGGTCACAATTGTGACAGGTGGGATGACAAAGTGGCTCATTGTAATTTCATTACTGGTTGTTGATAATCTGGGTGCCTAGTTTCCGTGGGTGTGCAGGGGTTGTGGGTGTGCATATGCTGTGTGTATGTGTGTGTGTGTGTGTGTGTGTGTGTGTGTGTGTGTGTGTGTGTGTGTGTGTGCTATGTGTCTGTAAGGACTCTGTGTGTGTATGTACTGTGTGTGTGTAGCAGCTGTGGATGTGTAGGTGATATGGGTACTTCATCTTTGGTTACAGTATATGTAATAAAAAAAAATAACATTATAGAAGGTGACAATAAATCATAGGATCAAACTTCCCTTTCTTCCTCGTTTTTTGTTGGCTTATTGGTTAAAAAAGAAGAAGAAAGAAGGAAAAATCTGAGTCACTTTTTAGTTTTACACATGTGGCTGGGTCTAGTTTATCAGTTAAATGGGCTAAGGTCCACAAATGGATTACAAGCACATAATATCCTCTAAAATTCAGAAAAAAAACAAACTCATTAAATGTTTATATCAGCCTGCAGCTTTAATAATAAAAATGTATGCCTAATTCAACAAGGATTTGAAAGATACTGTAGGGACAGCAACATGATATGAAGAAATCTGAATGCAATAAATTTATCTGGAAAAACTGAGAAAGCTCTTTTTTTCCTCTCAACATTTGTAGGTGTTATGCAGTAGTTTGAACAAAGAGATTTTGACAAGGGCTCCAAAAAATGTGTGTATATGTTGCACTCCAGTGGTGATCTGAAGTACTGCTGTGCTTATGCGTTACGTTCTTTAAAATCGCTTGGATTAGTGTTATGAAACCAGCAGTGTAATTTTCCATGCCATTCATAAAACATGCAGAATAATGAACACAAGCAGCAAGTGTTTTTGAGTAGATGCACAATCTCTCGTTGGTGACTTACAGATCTGCTTTAAATTGAATACAAATGATTTCACCATACTCAGCTTCTGTTTTGAAGGCCAGTTTATTTTATACAAATTACATAATAATTTGATCGTCTGACATACATTAAACTGTGTCATTCTGATAAGCCACCACTGGACCTTAAGGAACTGTAATACTTAAGCGCAAAGAAGATAATATCTAAAATTCATACCAGTAAAAAAAATATATTGGTCAATGCAGTGATTTGACATGAGTTAAATAGAATTAGGTAACTTGTTAATTGTCACATTTTGCTCAATAAATAACAAATAGATACAAATACAAAGTCCTGGATTTGTCTTCAATAATTCTTGTCCACAGACAAGGACTCACGGTGTATTACAGAAAAGTTTCTCCACTAGATGCCGCCAGTTTAAAACAGCAAGGTTTCAAACGAGGAAACAGTTTTTCAAGCTGTGCTCTGAAAAGGTGGGGACTGAGTCTGCTTAAGTTCAAGCCATCCCTTTATCTACTCAAGTGTCTTTTCCTTCAGAAGAGATATGTCTGAATCCCAACGTCTTATCTAACAAAGTCACATTAACCTCGCCTTGTTGTAAAGTATTACAGAAGAGAAAATTATTTTTAGTGAGGTATGGTTTGCCAAATTTTCTCTCTCCAAAGCTTTTTTTGTCAGAACTAGTTCTGTCCTCCTTGTAAAATTGTATCCTTCAAAAAAAAACATCTGTTCTACATGGGGCAGTACAGACAAAAGTAAACAGATTACATTATCAGCAATCTGATTGGACAAAGTCTTAAAGATGACTTTACATTCACCAGGGCTCACAACCTGCCTTAATGTATGGGTTGCCTTTTCTCCTTAAGCCACAATACTCTTTCTATTTTGTAGAATTACCATTTAAGCAGACATTTTTTATCCTATTGAACTCCTTAATTTATCTTACAGGACAAGGACGAGAAATAAAGAGGCAGTTTTATACAGTAACCGACAACAATAGAGTGAGATTACCATAGAGTGAGATTCAAGGAAAGAGGATTTCTTGGGGCTCCACCCTGGGTCACCTGCCCTCCATAGGCTATGGACAGATTTAAAGCAGTTATAGATGTGAAGTCTTTGTCTACTATTTATCACCCGCAAAACTTACACCATTCTCTGAATTCTTCTGTGTGACATTCCAGAATACCACTAAAAAAAACACTCTTGATCCATGCATAATAAAGCAGGGCCATTTTTCAATTCAAAGTTTGTTACATACTGTCACATTCATTCATACTTCATACTACTTCACACAGTCCCTTCCACTGTGTATTTGTATTAAAGTTGGGATAATTTTATTTTAAATAGTGTTGGGTCGTGTGTGTGTGTGTGTGTGTGTGTGTATACAGTTAAGCCCAAAATTATTCATATCCATCTCAAATTTAGATTTATAGTGAATTTTTATTTGACCAATAGGTTTCATCTGGTGGGAAATGGCATAAACAAGTGACAAAAGACGGTAAGACATTGTGTCAAAGATGTTAATGATAAATTTGAACTGTTTTTATGTTTGTTTGTTCTTTTTACATTTTTACGAAAAACGCCATGTCCAACATTATTCATATCCCTTGAAATTGTCACAAATTTTTGAAAAAATGTAAGCTACTATACTATTCCAAATGGTCCCGGTAATTTCTACAATGCTCTAGAGCATTCTAATCAATTATAAATTGAGAACAGCTCATACAGTAGTTCTCTAGTCAGTTACTAGTCAATTGCAAGTCATGGCTAAAACCAAAGAGCTTAGGTAAGACCTCTGTTTGCTCATTGTGGCTGCTCACAAGATGGGGAAAAGATATACAGCCATATCCAAGTGTTTTCAAGTGGCAGTGGCCACAGTGCAAAGCACAATCTAAAAGTACAAGGAGTTCCACACTGTGAAAAATCTCAAAGGGTGGGGTAGGAATCCAAAAGTGACCCCTGCATTGGCAAGAATGGTAGTTTTAGAGGCCAAGAACAATCCAAGAATCACCACCAAGGCCATCCTGATGAATCTGAGCAATTCTGGTACTGACATCTCAAGACAGACACTCCAGTGGACACTGCACAAGGCTGATCTCCATGGACACCGACCAAGGAGGACTCCACTTCTCCAAGACAGGAAAACAAAGGCTTGCCTAGCCTTTGCAAAAGCTCACCTGGACAAAGAAGAAAGCTTTTGGTCATCCAACCACAGAATCAATGACCACAAGTTTTCTTCTTGTCTGTCTTTTCTGCCAAGGAGGACTCCACTTCTCCAAGACAGAAAAGCAGAAAGCTTTTGGTCATCAATTCTGCGGTCGGATGACGAAGAGCTTTCTTCTTTGTCCAAGTGAGCTTTTGCAAAAACTTGTGACAAATTCAAGGGATGTGAGTAATTTTGGATATGGCATTTTTTTGTGAAAAATTTATCATTATCTTCTCTGACACAATGTCTTATCGTCTTTTGTCACTTGTTTATGTCATTTCCAGGCAGATGAAATCTATTGGTCAAATAAAAATTCACTATAAATCTAAATTTGGCATGAGTATAAATAATTTTGGGCTTAACTGTATACATGAAGAGAGAGAGAGAGAGCCGGGTGGGTTGAGCGGGTATCTACTGATTAAATCAGTATCAACTACTTTGCCACCTTCATTTTCTCTATATGTGTGTGTGTGTGTGTGTGCGCGCGCGCGCGCGCGCGAAAGAGAGAATTTGGCTTTAAAGAAATGTTCTCGAGGGGATAGAAGGACAAAGCAGGATGCGCCATTTTAAAAAATGACAAAAAAAGTCATGTTCGTCCCTGTTGCATAGACTTCTTAACTCTGACATGGTTAACAATGCATCAGCTACTGCTTTGAATTTACATCTTAATAATTATTCTTATGTTTTTGGTGTCGTGAAGAGTTTGTTGTCGTCCTACAGAACACACCGCACGAAACCGATTATCCTAATATCTATTATTCTTCCCTGCATATTTATATTATACTCATAATTAATAAAAGTACGATTCATGTCAAGCTGTAGCCTAACAAAAACAACACGTATTTTATAGCTTTGAGATGTCAGAGCACGTGCTTCTAGTGACACGCTCGTATTTTTCATCTATGTCCGTGAGATGCGTAATGTGCGTAGGAGGGAGAGCCCCTCCTCCAATAGTAGGTATAAAACCTTTCTCGATACCAGAATCTGTTGCGACTAACTCACTCAGACCCCCTTGTAGGTACGAAGTGAGAAGTTAAAAAAAAAAAAGTTTTAACAGATTTCTATATTCTCAGGAGGAACCTTACGCAGGAGCAAAATGGTAAGTGATTTTTTTACACATACATAAACAAAAAGTTGGAAAGTTATTTAGGGATAACACATTCTGTAATTAATCTCTCCGGACAATATCAGTTAAAGATATCTTATTATTTTAAACGGTTAGACGATACACAGCAATTACGACGGATGTTTTTTGCTGCGTTGTCACAAATTATAAGATTCCGGGGTAGTTATGAATATTCTGCATTTAATGTTTTATAGAACTATATTTTGCAGAGTTTGATTTAAAATCAGTTTATACGGGCTGACTGCTGATTGTACAGACTGGCATGCTTTTTCTCAAGTTTCTCGTGTTACTTTCGATGCAGACATATTTGACTAGGCTATATGAAGGCAGGGGCTTAATCCTGCAGGATTGCCTCCGGCAGATTTCGCTCTGAAACGTTAACGTGACGCATCGTTCTCCGAGTATCCATTTTGCAAATGCGGATTCTATTTTGTCGTTGCGTGTTCACCTGGACGCCGACTGTGGCGCTGCTGTGCTAATCAGACGCTTTGTAATTTTCCACTTTTGTATAAATAACGTTTTCTGAACGCAGCATAAGAAAAGCTACTTTGCCTATTTGTTATTTTGTCCTCATGAAATTAAATGATGGTGATATGTCGAGTGAACTGCCAACTTTCTTTTTTTAAGTAATTTCACTGTCGTTCGGGAGTTTTCAATAATCTGTCAGAAGACTGTTTCAGGTAGAGAACCATGCGCCGTCAGCGTGGTTAGGGTTGATTTTTTTCGGTGCTGAATGTTGATGTGCTTAGCGTGCATGTGTGTGTACAGTGTATGTGACCCATGACTTGGAGGGAAAAAAGTAGCGCTGCAGCTTCTGTGTACTTGTTCTCTCCTAACGTGCAGAATCCCTCCTGGTATGTTTAAATATGCTCACCAGTTTCGTTCAGATCATTCATTTAATCTCAGATGTTCTCTATATCTCTCTCAGATCACACCATAGTCAGTGTGACTGCTCCTGCCTTTCTCCTCGAGCCAGGTTCATGTCACTTCGTAAGCAGATGTGACCAGTCATTTGAATTAAACCAAACTCAAGCACATAGTTATAGCATAAACCATAATGTCGAGAGAAGCACACAGAATCCTGGCCACCCTGTTTCAAAGAGGGATACTTTGGAGTCAAATGTCATTTTTTTCTTGCACTCTAGAGACAAATGTTTCAAACACTTTATTGGTCCCTGTTCACAGATCTGTATTTTTCTTTACACTGTCGCAAAGCAAGGAGAGGAAGCAGAAAGGAAGTCGTTGGAGGATTTTAACAGTCCGTGCATTCATGCATTGGGTGTATCTCAGTTCCACACACCTTTCACAAATGGTATTTTGTTTTTCTTTGCTTTGACTAGAACTTCATTGTTGCATTCTAGCTGCTTCTATGTGAACTGAGCACATATGTAGTATTCAGTCTCACCAGTGACATACCTCTTAAGCAAGACATAAGCAAGACATACCTTTAATGTATTGAAAATCTATCAACACCATTTTCAGTGGGGCGGCACAATCTATATTCTAGGATTCAAGGTAAATAAGTTAGGCTTGTGACGTTCCCATACTGAATTCCCTGTTAAATATTAACAAAAACAGGCACTGTGCTATCAGCAAAATGAAGTCTCAGGTGAAGGTGTCCTACTTTGTGCAATACTTAGTCTCAAAAATCCAGTTAAAGGTCATAGAAAACGTACGTTTAATGGGCATTTTGTATCTCTCTCCCTCGCGCTCTCTCTCTCTCTCTCCCTCTCCCTCTCCCTCTCTCTGTCTTTCTCTCTTTTTTTTACATATAATTTTTTATCATTTGTACTTACTGGTTTAACCACTAGGTTTGCTAGCTTGCTGTCCTGGAATATCAAAAAAAGGGTCAAAAGAGATCTTAAATAAATACGTAAAAAGATTCATTCGAGTATTCATCCTGAGAATTCAACCTGTTAGGTCAGGCTGTTTCTAAGTATCTTGTGGAAAAGCAACACAGAGCAACTGCAGACGCACAAGGTCCACTGTTTGTGCTGCTAATGAAAGCCATGGGGGTTCGATAACTATGGGGCCAAGGTAATTGTTACTTGAAGGAGAACTGTAACAGCTGCGTGTGTTGGTGGTATTATGATTGCACAGGATTACACGACTGACATAAGGATGTGACAGTACCTCACACACAGGAGTGAAGGGTTGGTAGGGTAGAAATAGAGGAGGGGTATGGGGGTATAGACTGGATAATATTTGAAGGGGGCTTTCAAACTCCCATAAATAGCTGCCTGTTGACCTGGCTGTTATGTCCATACTAGGGTGTCCTTATGAGTCTGTGTTCTCTCCCCCCCACCCTCTTCAATGTTGTATTACTAAGAGTTTGCTGGCAGGGAGGTAAAAATAGGACCCCCAACCAACAGGAAACACAAGGGGATTCAGGAGAACAGAGAATCCTACAGCAGGGGTTAAAGAATGCATAGATTTTTTTTTTCTTTTTTGCATGGAAATGTCCCTCTCTAGGCTAAAGTAGAGCACCTCTCCGGGGTAGAGGCACAGATATCCACCCAAAATCCTTACGGAGCACTTATATTACAGTTAGGCAATTAAGTTTTAGCCACCCTTACGCAGATTGAAGATTGAGCTGAAGATAAGGACAGAGACCTTTTGTTTATGACTGTCAGTGCTCAGTATTGCGCCATGAAGGACAGATATCACAAGCGTGTGTTAACACCACTGAGACGCTACTTTTTCAGTGGTACCACACAAAGAATAGAGAGTCCATCTGTGGTTGATCTACATTGAGGACTGAGATGTGCATCATATCCATATGTTATCAGTCATGTGAAGGTTCTTTTATTCAAAGAGTTAGTTAAGAGACTCAGTCGTATCTACAGAGCTGAAGAGAGAAGTGGCTGTGTCACCCCCTCATGTTAGTTAAAGCACTTGAAAATGAGTGTGTCAAAGGAGGTTATTGAATCACCACTCCAAAGTCCATGAATGTATTGTTTACTTAACATAGCGCAAATCGCTAAGTATTGATTTTCAGTAGGAAGCATAGCTAATTTCATTTCTGCATAATTCATTATCTCTTCTTGTGGAGTTTGAAGGCTATGGTTTGGAGCTGAGATAAATGTGTTTTAGATCTGTGGTATTTGTTTTCCTAAGTCTAGCAAATTGTCATCCACAGGGGATCCTCAATTACCTAGACATCTGTCAGCTGCTAACCATTTGGTCCATAGCTTCTAGATCCTTTACAACTCTTCCACTCTCTCTCTCCCTCTTTCCTGCCTTACCGCTTCCCTCTCACATATTTGTGTTATGGTTAAAGACAAGGCCGCGGTTTTCATTCATGTGCACTTCTTGAGTCAAATATGTTTCCGCCAACTCCCTTTCGATCGTAACTTATTCATCACCACACCAATCAGAATTCTACCTCATTACAGATTTAACCTCATTAATGTGTCACAAAACCAGTTTTCAAACAGGATTATGAAGCGAACAAGTGGAACAACTGCTGTTCTTTTTCTTTTTTTTCTTTCCCCAAATGAGACCATTGACAAGCTGAAAGGGAGGAGTGCCTTAGACGATTGTTCTTAACCTCTTTGGTCATTTGCAACATTACGCTGCCTTTTTGCTGCATGCTAGAAATACCTCAGCGGGGCGGTGGCCTTGCGCATTTCTGATATTAACCTGTTAGAATGCCTCTCCACACCCATCTCAGGGTCTGTGTGGACTTGTTGCCAAAATACTTCTGTGGGGCTACTTTCAAATGAATGAAATATGAGGGATGTGTGTGTGTGTGTGTGTGTGTACTGGGTGTCAGTATTTCCATTTTCAGCATTGTGGGTGGTATGAAATACAATGTGGAGGTGAAACTAATGTAGCCACTTCTCTTTAATAACAACGTAGAGACTGTAAGAAGCTGGTCTGTTTTTCCCCCAGCAACTTGTCAGTTAAGCCAAATGAGAGAGCCCAAGGGCAAAAGCACAATGAAGATAAACCCGTGACTTACTAGAACTGCAGATAAACAGGTTGAGCTCTTTCCATTCTGCCTGTGCCCCCATTCTTTCTCAAAGCTCACCTGTCAGCTGCAGCTGTCAGTCAACCATGACTGATGAAAAACCACACCCCCTCTCCATAGCTCTGAAATTGTTGGTTGCTGCCATCTGGAGGAGAACTGTTGTTTTAGGCTCTGTCTAAGCCAAAAACATGGATTTCAGAATTAATTAAACAGCAGAGCCGATTAATCGCCATTTTCAAACCCATCTTTGAACTCTTTCTGTCAATAAGAGTCTGAGGAATGCCTTACAGATATTTCACATTGACAATGAATCATATTAACTCTGTGAGGATGCTGAAAGAAGATATTGCTCTATTTCTCTATAAATATACTTAAATTAGTATTTATCTCTCCCTGTGCAGTGTAGGGCTTAGCTAAATGACAGGGATGCTAACTGTCTCCACCCCTTTTGTTTCTCTACAGCGTGAGTGCATTTCTGTCCACGTCGGCCAGGCTGGAGTCCAGATGGGTAACACCTGCTGGGAGCTGTACTGCCTGGAGCATGGGATCCAGCCAGACGGCCAAATGCCCAGCCACAAGCCCGTGGGTGGCCACGACGACTCATTCACCACCTTCTTCAGCGAGACGGGGGCTGGCAAGTATGTGCCGCGCGCCATCTTCGTGGATCTAGAGCCCACAGTCATTGGTAAGTGCTCTTTCACGTAACCCTCATTCGATCGTTATCTCTACCATCAAAGCAAATATGAGCTTCAGGGAGGGAAGTGTAGTGATATTTGAGATTGTTACACGTGTATGTGAAACAGTCATAAAATCAGAAACTTGATTTCCATTGCCCTAATGTTTTAAACCCACAGAGAACATTCAAAATGTGCCTTCGTCTGTAAAATTAAGATGAACAGCAAGACATTAAAGCAGCAAACATTGCACTTTTATTCTGGCAATGAAAGAGTATATGTCAGTATATAAATGATATAAAAACAGTTGATTTTAGAATGGCAGACAAGGACTATGTGTGCTCAGATGTAAGATGACATTAGCTGTCCTGTAATAACCTTTAATATTGTGTACTTTCAGATGAGGTTCGCACAGGTAACTACCGCCAGCTGTTCCACCCAGAGCAGCTTATCTCGGGTAAAGAGGACGCTGCCAACAACTACGCCCGTGGCCACTACACCATCGGCAAGGAAATCATCGACTCAGTGCTGGACCGCATCCGCAAACTGGTAACAACAACTAATTTTCAGAAGCTTCACAGTCTCATGTTAAAGGTTGAGGCATAGCCATGAAAAGAAATTTAAAAAAAAAAAAGGAGGGGGAGGGGGTTCACTTTTCACTGTTCCTGCTCATGTGACTGATAATTCATAATATGAATTGCCTTGTTTCACACTTCTTTGTCAATCAAATTTAAACTAAGAGGATCTGTTTAGTTGATGTGTCATATGTAATGTTTGACCATGTGACAAATGTTAGGCTGCCTTAGCAATGCATGTGTCACTTCCTCCAAATGATTATACTGATTTTGGGGGAAGAAACCTCTGGCACTGGTTAAAGACTACAGTGATAAATGGTTTCAGTGTTTTAAGAGTATGCAGTGGTAATAAATAATTCCTTTCACTTCCCATAATTCCACAGGCTGACCAATGCACAGGGTTGCAAGGATTCCTGGTTTTTCACAGTTTTGGTGGAGGAACCGGATCAGGCTTCACCTCCTTGCTGATGGAGCGTCTTTCTGTTGATTTCGGCAAGAAGTCCAAGCTTGAGTTTGCCATCTATCCAGCTCCTCAGGTGTCCACAGCAGTGGTGGAGCCTTACAACTCCATCCTGACTACACACACCACACTGGAACACTCTGACTGCGCCTTCATGGTAGACAACGAAGCCATCTACGACATCTGCCGTCGCAACCTGGACATCGAGCGTCCATCTTACACCAACCTCAACCGTCTCATCAGCCAGATCGTGTCCTCCATCACTGCCTCCCTTCGCTTTGACGGCGCTCTGAACGTGGACCTTACCGAGTTCCAGACTAACCTGGTGCCCTACCCACGCATTCACTTCCCGCTGGCTACCTACGCTCCAGTGATCTCTGCTGAGAAGGCTTACCATGAGCAGCTGTCTGTGGCCGAGATCACCAACTCTTGCTTCGAACCTAGCAACCAGATGGTCAAGTGCGACCCGCGGCATGGCAAGTACATGGCCTGCTGCTTGCTGTACCGCGGAGACGTGGTACCGAAAGACGTCAACGCAGCCATCGCAGCCATCAAGACCAAGAGGAGCATCCAGTTTGTGGACTGGTGCCCCACAGGTTTCAAAGTAGGCATCAACTACCAGCCTCCTACTGTGGTGCCCGGAGGAGATCTGGCCAAGGTGCAGAGGGCTGTGTGTATGCTCAGCAACACCACTGCCATTGCAGAGGCCTGGGCCCGTTTGGACCACAAGTTCGACCTCATGTACGCCAAGCGGGCCTTTGTCCACTGGTACGTTGGGGAAGGAATGGAGGAAGGTGAATTCTCCGAAGCCAGAGAAGATATGGCTGCATTAGAGAAGGACTACGAGGAGGTGGGTATCGACTCCTTTGAGGACGATGAGGAAGGCGAGGAGTACTAAGGTGGAGACCTGCTACCAGATGACAGCTCAAAGCTCATCAAAGCCACAGTAACCCTGGAAAATTCCTGCATAGCTTGACCTTTGAAGAGGAAATGAACTTCCCTTTCTTGTGTTAACTGTGCAAACCACTGTCCTGTCCTCTTGTCATTACCAAAGAAAGCATATAAGGCAATGTTGTGGTACACCATTGCACATCGTATTACTTGTGACAACCAAGCTATCTCCAATTTACATTGTCTTTTTACTTCATTTCTGTCTCTTTGTTAAGTGATCTTTTCTCTTTTTTTATTGGTCTTTAATAACTGCCAAATAAAGCAGTTAAATTCTGATTCAGTGTTTGACTCTCATTGCATTTTTCCCAGAAGTGCAAGCGTTTGTTTACCCCTCCAGTCAAGTGAGGTTGAAAAGTGAGTTACATGGTAGACAGTATGTAAATGATCTGTTTTGCCTGGGTAATATTTTGGGCATCTGAAATGTTTATTTAAACATGAATGACTTTATTTTGCTCCAGAACAGCATAATGTGGCTAATTCCTCAGCATTATACAGAGAGCAAATCCAAGGGAGTTAAGTCAAAATAAATAAATCAATTTTTATTGCACTTATGTTATTACACTTGTTATTATTATCTATTACACTTATGTTAATTATATTAAGTCTGTCAAACATTCAAACGAAGAGCAACTTGAGCGTAACAGACGTGCATACTGACCAATTCTCACTGTGTAGCGGCCGAGCTTTGTGGGCTCGGCTATGTTTTAACATTTTAGGAACATGAACAATATTGCAAACAAGTATACATTAACACTTTGGTAAATCGGCTGCATTACCCAGTCAGCCTTCTACCTCAATAGATTTTTTTCACAGAGCGATGAAATGTGGATGAGCACAAAACAAGGCGAATCATTGCTTGTTTTGTACTTGCCTTGTTAAAATAAAATCCACTAGAGGGCATGCATGTCTTATATACGTTACAGAGATTTACTGTTGGTTCCATTAGTAACAATAGCTGTCATTATATACGACAAATTAAGCAAAACTCAACAAAAACAATTTCATGGATTACAGCGTTTGTAGTATAACTTGAAACCTACTGTATTAAATTCATTCAACTTGCTCCAGCTTTTGTCCGGACCTTTATGGGTTAAAAGAGCAAGACTGTGTGTCAAGTCGACGTATATGTGTACACGGAAGTATCTTCTAGTGGAAAAGCCCTGTGGACGCCGCAGACTTCTTCACAAGGTAATTTTCAGCCGTCCATTGGCAAATGATTTCGATACAGAATTTTAAAACAACAGTGGATCATAATGTAGAACCGCACGGTTTTATACAAAAGTTAGTTCAGAATCTTGTATAGGTCTCTGCATCTCGATGGAACCTAATAATTCACCGTAGCTTCGATTAGTTTCATGGTAACCATACAGATAGCTAGCTGCTCTTGTGCCACGTTAGCATTGAATGAATTCTCAAAAGAGCTGGGCTTCGTTCTTTACTGTTCCATACTGTCCAGACTTTGCCCCTTGTTTATAGGAAAACTGTTATACCAGTATCATGAAACTTGTACATTATACAGATATGTCTGAAGGACGCCTGTCTCTCTCACTTAGCATAATCAGTGGTAAACTTGCGTTTTGATAGCACCAACCTACGTCATACATTCTACGAGCCAATCAGCAGATGCTGCCATTTCGGAGCGACCAGCCGTGTGTGCTCAGTTGATGCAGCTACATCAGGTTGTCTAGTGTGAATAATTGAAGAGACACAGACAGTTTTTTCCCCTTACAAAGCTAAAGATCAAGTTTCATGTAGACAGACGACCTGTTTATCAAACGGATTATGGAGGCACAGATTTTGAGAGCGCACATAGAAATAAATGATCGCACTTGACCAATCTTTTCATTTTTGTCAAATGTTTATTCATTGTGTCCAGTCATATGTTTATTTGTGCTTTCCAGATTTTAAGTTGGGATGTTACATTACATCAACCCAAGTTAAAAAAAAAAAAAGAACAGTTTATGACTGAAACAGACTTTTCCTCTCTTACTCAGTGCCACTCTCTTGTTCGTTCCTGATTGGTTGGTTGAGCAATGCCACAGAGAGGATGGGACAGGCTATGTGTATCTGCTCTCGCAGTGCCATCACCATTGACAACAAGAGATACTACTTTGTTCAGAAACTGGACGAAGGGTAAGACTTACATCAGCCCACGGGTCAGATTTGCATCCTGCTTTTCAACATCCAACAGGCCACTACAAGGCTTGGACAGTCTTAATTGATTTTAGAGAACCACTGAGGAAAGTTACCTCACTTTTATAAATAAACTGAATGTTTGTTCGATAAAACCCAGATATAAGCAATGCCAAAATAATGTTGTCGACCTGTTGTTACAAAAGACCTCTACAGAGTAACAGTACCTCTCCCTATCCCTTTTTCCTTGTTCCCTCGTACTTCTCTTCCGCTGTGGGCTTCAGAGGGTTCAGTTATGTCGACCTGGTCGAGGGAGCTCACGACGGGCGTTTCTATGCACTGAAACGGATCCTGTGTCACGACCGCGAGGCTCGTAAAGAGGCTCAGAACGAAGTGGAGATGCATCGTCTCTTTAACCACCCCAACGTCCTGGGCCTCACCGGACACACCTTCACAGAGCGGGCTGGCAAGACCGAGGCCTGGTTACTGCTCCCTTATATCAGCGTGAGTATGCTTTCAGAAAACAGGACATTAATCATTTCCTATTGTTAAGGTAAAAATGTTAACCTTAGCGTGGGATGCTATGTTCTGTGCGTAGAATGACACTAGCCTTGGATGTAAATAGCCCGTTTTAATAGTTTGAAATTGGCTCGCGGTTGTGTAGAATTGTGCGTTGTGAACAGCCCAAAGGACAGCTGTTGACATTATTAGTAAACGTGTGTATGATTAAAATGATAATATAATGTGTATGCAGTGTGTCTGTGTGCATGGCATGTGTACAAAAACTTTTGGCCCAACTAGGATAGCTGTCTTTACTTTTGTGTGCGTGTGTGTCTGTGTGTGTGTGTGTGTGTGTGTGTGTATGCGTTTACACTCTGCAGAAGGGGACTCTGTGGTCAGTGCTGGAGAAACTGAGAGACAAAGGGAGCAACATGCCTGAAAAGCGAATACTGCATATTTTTCGTGGCATCTGTGAAGGTCTCAAAGCAATCCATGATAAGGGCTATGCACACAGGTACTGATATCAACACACACTCATGGAAAACTCATGGAGGACCATTAGGTAAACGAACTGATGAACAAATATCAGTGAATATCACAAGGCGATGATATGTGTCTCCTACCCATGTTGGTCTAAAATGTAAAGCTTAGAAAACAAAGCAGGTGAACTGTTAAAGCCTTCAGTGAAAATGTGATTGGCCGCAACACACTAAGTGAGGGTGTGTATATTTTTTTCCCGTACATTGGGTAGTGATTGGTGCCAGCTGCATAAACACAGTAATTATTTTTACGCGACAGAATTATAGTTTGCCAGTCTGTTAGGTTGGCTACCAAGAACCAGATTTTGTGCGATGGTATCATCTTGTAATTTAGTTTTGCTACCTGTAGCTTTTCAGTTTTCTGGGAAATTAAACAGTCTGTTACTGTTGTCAGGGACCTAAAGCCCACCAACGTCCTCCTGGAGGAGGATGATAAACCGGTCCTAATGGACCTGGGTTCTATGAACCGGGCCAGGATTGAAGTACGGGGTTCCCGAGAAGCCATGACCCTGCAGGTTAGAACCAACAGCATGGATCAAGCTCGCTTTTTCTCTCAAAGAGAAGCTTTTATGTTAGTTTTGTAATGTCGGCCTGAGTGAAGCACGCTGCTGCTTTTCTCTGCCTACCAATATCACGTCCACTATTATTCATAGTGCTTTAGTGGTGTTCTAACTCCACAGATTAAAAAAAATGTCTCTATCTTCTGCTCACCTCATTGTTGAATGATCTAATTGTAGTTATGATTGTCTAGATTGCCTGGTTACAGATGAACCTACAAACCCTTTCGAAAGACTGCCAAAATATCCCTCTCTCTCTCTCCCTCTCTCTCACTAACTCTCTGTCTCTCTCTTTATAACTCTGTATCTCCCAGGACTGGGCAGCTCAGAGGTGTACCATCTCATACAGAGCTCCAGAGCTCTTTAATGTGGAGAGCCACTGTATCATTGATGAACGCACAGATATCTGGGTGAGCTTTTTTGGCCTTTTTGGTCTCTTATTCATCCTCAAATAAGTTTTTTTCTTTTTTCTTTTTTTAATTTAGTCCCAGGACTGGTGGTTGCTGTGTCCCTCTGCTCAGTTCAGACACAAAACACAGGAATCCCTCTAATGATAATGTGTGGTTTTAAACATTTACATTTTTGTTTGTTTCTCTTTGGCCTTCTCTGTGGCCTTTTGAAAGCTTCTAGGTTATGAATGTCCATCTTGTTTTGAAATTCTATCTTTTACTTCCTCTTGTTTGCATTAAACTGAAAGTTTCCCTGTTCATAGTTTTCCACAGGTGTTTACTATTTACATTAACCTCTGGTATTTACTGTGTGGTGCTAACCAGTTTTGTTCTGTTGGTAACTTTTATGTCTCTCTCTTATCTGTCTGTGAGTCTGTGCTCTCCTCTTATCTGAAAGCATAAAAAAGTGAGCATTCCTGCTCTCTGTGTTGTGTGTCTCTAGTCTCTTGGCTGTGTGCTGTACAGTATGATGATCCTGGAGGGACCTTTTGACCTGATATTCCAAAAAGGTGACAGTGTAGCCCTGGCTGTCCAGAATCCTGTCACCATCCCACAGCCCTGCAGGTGACTCTCAAACTAGTCATTAATTGTAGTATGCACATAAGGACTTTGTCAGTGTGGGAAACTTGAAGCCTTTTCCTATAACAGATTAAAAAACAATGCTCCCATGTGCTGATGACATATTAGAACAAAGGAAGTGGCTAGCACTCACATTGGCTAGCATACAGCTTAGCTAATGAAATACAATTGTAAAAATACCTGAAAGAAACCTCTACAGTTAACATCACAGCTAGTATGATACATGTTTTTGTAGACTTGAGCTGTGCTGCTCTAATCATCATAATCCTCTGTTTGTTACGCGCAGTTATTCTCAAGCCCTACAGAACCTCCTCAGTTCCATCATGGTGCCTAACCCCCAGGAACGTCCTGACATCAACTGGGTTCTAGACCAGGTTCAGAACCTCCAGGGTTCGGAGGGCGGTACCGTCGACACAAACAGGATATGATGTTTCTGATCCACAGCCATAGGGATAAACGTTCTCTCTCTTTCTCCCTCTCTCTTTCTCTCTCTCTCTCTCTCTCTCTCTCTCTGGACTCTGGACTTTGCACTTAGACTCTCTCGGGGATGACACAGGTTCATTTGCTAAATGAACCCACAGCCTCACAAACAAATGCTTGTTTTTACCTCAACGCACTAACAAAGAAATTCACACGCATGCTGTAACGGACAAATACGCACACACACACACAGAATATCTTAGTGCCCATTTTTTTTACAAAATATGGAAATTTAAATCATTGTCCATTTTTTACACAACATAGAAGTACATATACCATTCCACGCTCCCTCTCGCAAATAGACACTTTTTACAGGGACGTGCAGTAGGCCTTCGTCCATACCATCTCACTTGTCTCATGTCAGACAGTTCCACCGATATGTGAATGTTGGGGGAGGGAGCACATGAGCGTACAATACATGACATTCCTCTCTTTTTCCAGCCTACAGATTTTAAGGAACAAAAGAGAACTTGTTTTTTTTTTGGGGTGGGTAGTCATTATGTTATGATTCAAACACAAAGCAAGCTATTGTTATGGGGAGAGGAGTGTTAATAGAGAGAGTTGATAAAAGAGAGAGTGTGTGCAGATGCGTGCGGTCCCTTTTACAAGTGAAAAATACAGTTGATTTGTTTTAAGCAGGGCTAAGGACTGGAAGAGGTCTGGCTCCCTTGAAAGTAATATCTGACTGTAATATTTCTCTTGGAGAGGAATGTCTTTTTTTTAATGTCTTTTTTTTTTTCTTTTTTTTTTTTTTTGCTGTTCACTTGCTGTGGAATCAGTGTAATTGCCTTTGGATTCTCTCAGCTTCAGGAATCAGCTTAAATTGACAAGAGAGAGATCTGTTACTTTGTATGCAATTTTTGTGTGTTTGCGTGTGATAGATCACTTTGTGTGTGTTTGCATGTGTTGGATTTGAGTGTACTTCTGTATCTTAAATGAGTGTATTTGTGTCTGATTTAGTATGTGTCTGTGTGTGTGTCTGTGTGTGTGTGTGTGTGTGTGTGTGTGTATTCATCTATGTATGCATGGTGTTTGAGCGTCATGCTCTGTATGTCTCATACAGCTGATTCTATGATATATTCATAATTACTGTATATTATGTTGGATTGTGTTTCATATGTATCATTTTTAATCATTTACTTGTTGGAGAAAAACCTGCACTGTGTGGTACACTGCTAGAGACATAGGAAACATAAGCAGCAAGTCACACTTCATTTGCTTGTAATCCTCTAACTAAGTGTTACATGTCCGACTTTTAAGGCAGTTTTACAAGGGCAAGATGTTCCACCTGTTGTTCTCAATGCAAACGAAACATTATGTAAACAATATGCAAACGTCAGTACATAAAACATAAGACAAATTCAGTATTTTTTTTTCTTAGTTGAGGGTAAGAGCTGCAAAATTTGTGCCGCCCGAAAAGACTGTTTAACCTTGCCATCATTGTGTAATCTGGAAGTCATGTGGTACGATGTTCTAAGTAATAAGGCACTCGTCACAACTTAATAAGCATGCGATAGCAGTTGCAAAGAAGTAAATTAAAGCACTAAGATGTTATTCAACATCTCTTTCCCATGCTTTTATGGTCAATGTGAAAATACAATATGCAGCTTTAATGTCTTGTTGCTTTAGTGCATATTTTGGGGACTGATTGTTAATTTATGCATTCCGCCAGATATAAAATCATTAATTTATGGGTTTTGACTGTAAAGCCCCTTTTTTCTCTTATGTTATGCTCTACGCTTTCAGATCTTTTTAAAGACCTTTGTAAAGTATACTCATAACCTATGAAATGATTCTAGGGCCAATACCTAGTGAGCACAGGACAACTGAGATTTTGTGTTGTTCGCAGCAGATGTGATATTTTGAATATTATTCTAGAGCCTCTGTTCTATCACATGTCATTTACAAACTTCTGTCCTTGTGACCGACTGTCTCTCGTTGTTGATGTTTTTAAAATATGAAATCAATTAAAGAATAATTCAACCACAGCATTGACAGTGTTTGTTTTCCCTCAACATATGCACCTCTGTACTGATGTAATGTAGCTTCTTCACCACAAGGGGGTGGTAATAGATTAGTTGGGTCCAGACCATGGCATTCTTTTCACTCCACTGAGCCCACAATTAGTACAAGGAAGTATGTTCCAGTTATATAAATACAAACACTATCACAATCCTCAGCAATAAAGCAAATCAGCAAATCAGATTAAACTGAGAGAGAGGCCAACATCTATAGCACAATAGAAAAGATGGATCATTTTTCGTGACACAACATGATGTACAGACATCTTTGTATGTTTTGTTTGTTTGTTTGTTTGTTTGTTAGTTCAATGTATATAAGCTAAACAGAGTGCTGGATAAAGAGGCTAGTTCTATGACAGTTCTTCAATTTAGTTCTTAACACAGTCACTGCAGCATGTTATCCTCTAACCCAAACACAAACACACCAGTTTACCATCTTACCTTCAATGCAATCAAGGCTTTTTAGTAATATCTGAAAGAATAAACACGCTGTTCAGAGACTATCCAAAGACTAGAGTTGGGAAACATCACTTGAGTGGCTTAAATCAAGTCATTTCTCTTTTCTGAAAGGATTATTACCAAGATTATTGTCAGGCCAGATCAGTCAGGCTGAGGTGTGAAACAATTATTACAGCCGGTTTAGGACGCTGGATTTACTGCTCACCGGCTTCCAGAGGTCAAAGTGACATTCTACCTCACCCCTTGTCCTAATCAATCTCTCCAGCAACCCTAAACCCATTTCACAACCTAGACAGGAGAGAACGATCATAAACCACATACCAACACACACACACACACACACACACACACACACATACACACAAGGTTAAGTGTCCTCTCCCTCATACGCACCCAGAGACAAACACGTGCTAGTATTACCCCCTGTAGAATAAATTACGCTTTAATTAGCATTTTCCTCAATCTCACCCCCCTCATACGCAAGCCTCATCTTTGACCCCCTGAGATAGCATTCATTATACAGAAACCATGTTTATGGTTTGGAGAATGTTCCCCAGCCACCCCTTTGGTGTAACATCTTTATTTTCACCATCATCCTGGTTAAGCCTCCAGAAATGATGTCATGGTGATCCACCACAGGGTCAGTACAAAGCTGACCTCCATTTCAGTGACAAATAACTCAGCGTGTGACAGAAATAATCACCGTTTGTCAAAAGCTAACCATGTGTGTGTGTGTGTGTGTGTGTGTGTTTGTGTTTGTTTGTGTTTGTTAATATGCTACACCGATCCTCCCAGGTCGCCACATTGTATTGCTTTCACGCCATAAACCATCTCTGGCTTCATTGATCTGACGATGAATCAGTTAGGAAATTATTTAATTAGCTAAGGATTATGGGTCACCGTTGAGTGGCTTTGATCCACCTGGTGATCTTACGTCTCCTTAAATCATTATCTGTCTGAGGTGGGCTGGGGAAGGGACCTCTAAAAGTGTAGAAGCACCATATATGGTTGTCACATGACCTGAACTGAAGTCTATGAAAGTCATGAAAGGTGGAGTTTAAACAAACCAAAATTCGTCCTAATTATTAATAAGGATTATTATTAATGTTGTGCTATTTATTGTTAAAATACGTCATATTTCTAAAGGTCCAAACATGTTTGAGGGTTTACCAATACCTCGATCACTTATCACCTCTCAGTAAGTTGGAAGAACCTTTCGGTCAGTGGACTGCGTAAGTTCGATCGTTTACTAGATGCATTGTTATCAATTTTCGATTTGCTATCAGACTGAAACAGTGGAAAGGCTTAGGACTACATTTGAATCATTGCGGAAAACGTTGCACTGCAGAGAAGTCCCTTAGTAAGCATTTCAACCTCAAGTGGGCTTATATGAAATTAATGACCTGTGTGGAAAGTCAACACATTCTGCTCCTTGTATGTTTGCTTATCACATTTGCTGCCCTGGTTGAGCATTTATGACAAGCAGCGAAAACAAACATAACCTCTTGTTGACTCCAAGCCAATCACGTCACATCATTTTGACTTATAGGTATTAGCTTAACTTGATTATTAAGCCACATTTCGCCCATATAATGGATTTCCCGCTACCGTAATAAACGCCCGTCCGGAACGCAGTCTTGCCTTTTAAGAGAAATGTAGTTTATTATCCAAACTTGGCCTTTTTCATCAATTTGACCAGCGGTTAAAGTCAGACAGATGTGAATTTACGAGTCCCGTCGCTCATTCTCTTACCTAGCCATTAGCTTAAGTGACACGACAAGGCCGAGGGAAATCTGAACCAATATGGGTGATTACTTTAAAAGATCACACAATCTGTTCATATTCCCGTAATGAGAACGACATTTCGCTGATTGATTAAACTACAGGGGGTAAATATTTACGAGGTCTAAGTCGCTCAGGTTATTGTTGATTTATAACTAGGCAAAATAAAAAGAAACACGTTTATATATTTTATCGCGAAACGAGACTTTATTGTGACCATTTTCTGGTGGACCGCAGAGGCCGCGTGGCGTCTGAAGTAATATATAGGTCTAGTCAATAGAACAGACGGCTGAGGACTTTGATGCTTTACACATATTGGGTCATTGCGGTAGTCGTTAGACCGAGGAAAGGCAGTCAGCACTTCTGTCAAATCCGCCTCTTGATGGTGCAAAACAGTAAAACCACCTTAAATAGAGAATTTATGCAGAAGTTTCAATCACAGGAAAAGTTACGGCTCAAAGGAAGTAGTCTACCCCAAGAGCGGATAAGCCCCGTTAACAAGCCCCGTGGATAAGCTCATTCGAAACAGTTGAACAAATTTGTGTGAAAATACCAGCTCAGTCAAAATATGTTTCATACCAATAGCTCCTCAGACGTGGGGTTCTGTTGAGTTCGTCAAAGACTTCTCACATGATCCGATTGAAATGATCTGACTGAACACAGCCAGGTTAGAAAATTCTCATAGCCCCCCCCCAAGCCTCCTCCTATTTCGTCTTCCATCGTACCAATTCTGAAAATAACCTCCATTACTGCACTCATTGCAGCAAACACTTTGAGATGCTGTGAGCTCACTATTGAGACCTATTCTGTCTGCACTCCACTGTTTGTTTGTTTTTCTCACAGGATCTCCCTTAGAGGACTCGTTTTGTAGGCTGCTTTTAAAATTCAGGGAATATGAATAGAGAACATTAATATCCAACCTAATAAAATTCACAAAAGGACTCCAATTTGCATGATTTTCCTTTTTTTCATATTAAAGCGTAATACGGTGCATTGTTCCTTTGGCGGTTCAAAATGTTTGGATGCAGAGAGTCTGCGGACCTGCATCTTTAAAATATGACAGGGCTGTTCCCAAAGTGAAACAAATAATAATGAAGCCATGTCGACTTCGCGTGAACAGAGTGGATAAGGCCACTTATCTTATCTCGTCCAAGTATGGGCCTGTCTGAATCAGCTATGGAAACTAAAAATCATTGTTCAAGGTGTTAATTTAAGGCTTCAAACGGAGTGGTTTTAACAAAAGCAATAACCGTCCAACTAACTGAATGATTTTGGGCATTGCTGTTTTCATACAACTTCAGAACTTGCAGATAGGCTTTCTTTTCGTTCAGCCCAGTTGAATGAAAAAGAAACAGTTACATTTTCGTGTTTCCTAGAATAGTCAAAATTCCATCGTTTGGGTACTGTAGGATGCACTTCGCTTTGCGACTAAAGCCGATCTGACTTTCACAAACTCAGAAGCGCACACTGCTCATCACTGAAGACGACAGTTTTTCACGAGACAGGGCTGCCTTCCCGCGGCCAGTTAAAAATGCATTTAATCACTACATAAATACACTGTTGCCCCACCATAGAGAAATTATATGCTGTCTCCTCTTGTCCTGTAGCATATTTAATCACTGCCCTTACACGGACTCCCAATAAAACGTCCTGTTTTGGTCACACACTCATCATTTTGGCTTTTTTTTATTCACAAATGAAATGGGTTCGGTGACATCACCATCAAAGAGCTGATTACTTTACTTCCCCTTCATTAACTTAATTATTTGACTATCAGTAAACCCGCTTTAGTAATTCATATTTGAAAGCGACGACCGTAAATAACGTCTCCCACATCTAGTTTATTATGCGTCGCGGATTCGTCTTCCTTTGGCATGTTTATCAGCGACACTGTCAGCGTAAGGACAAAACAACGTGAGTACGTGAGTGGCGAAACGATGAAGAAAAAGTATGCCTCGCCCTCAGAAATGTTCTATTAAAGTATCCTGCATGTTATAATTTGTCTTGTGTGTGACGTAACCGATTTACGAACTGAGCCTAAATTCACTTTGTTGCAATGAGTCCCCCCCCCCACACACACACATACAGTTTGTGTTTGTTGCGCAGTTAGATCAAAGCCTAAATAAGCTATTCGCTTCAAACTGTGTTAATGCTTCAGGCAGCGTGAAAATATTCATATTAAACTGTTAGGAGAGGACGATTGTTTTTCAAACCAGTGAGACGTTATTAGATCAATGAAACCGAAAAACTGAATAATATCAAACTAATGTCACATAAGCAGGCCTACTGTCCGGCTTATTCTGTGGTCCTCCCTGCGGTTTTCTTTTTAGTCTGTCTCAAATATCAGGGTCTAAATACAGCTGAGGATAAAGTTGGTCACCAGTTTGGCCATTTTTAGCTTGTTCTGAAGCCTGCTGAAAAATTGCCCCCTCTTACTGCTTCTTTGTGCCATGTTAGCTTCTCAGTCAGACACTAGTCAAAACCCCAGATCGGGTGAGACGTTAAGGGTATAATTTATAGTAAATTGTCATGATCATAAACGGACTACAGATGAACTATACTGACTCTGTATTCAAACTATTGTTGTCTGAACCTCTACCTGTTCAAGCCTATTTTTTTGAAGACAGCAGTAACTTCATTATTATGTTTGTTTCAGGGTATACTGTCATGAACATATCTTTAACTAGATTTTGATATCACAATGTAATTGATCTTGTCTTCGCCATGACTTAGCTCCATGTGAAATCTGGCTCAATAGATTCTCTAGGAAAGGAATATTAGAACATTAGGTCATGGAGCAATTAGTGACTGTCTCAGATACACAGATACGGTAAGTTTATTCGCTTGTTGTATCAGCAGAAAAGACAAAAACAAACATTCAAAAACCAGAGACAGCCTCACACATTTTTAAGCACAAGGCAGCATCATACACGTTCTTCAGCTGTTGTATCTTTTTTTTTTCAGTGGTTTACTTTAACACGGTCAATCAATATCAGACAAATGCAATCTTTTTTTCTTCAAACTTTCATTCATTTTTTTCTTTACAATGCAAATAAATTAGAGTTCCACAAACTTAAATAACACAGAAGACAACAATAGCTAAAACAGAACCATCAATATCATCATTCCGCTTCACTCATTGGCTATGGTGTTCTTTAGCCCTGTCTCCTTTTGTCAGCTGAACGTAATGGCACATTCGCCTCATTGTCCTTTAAAACAAAAACATCAGTCACAGGAGGAGGCATTTGCAATGAGTTGAGGTCCGACTGGATAATGTCGGAATGTAAGCCTTTGACAAATTCAAGTAAGTTCAATTTCTTTTCTGCACATGCAGCTACTGCAGATGTGAAGATGTTTACTTCAATACAAGTGTAAACAAATGATGCGGTGCAGCTATTTAAAACGTGTGAGTTTTTGCATAGGAGAGTAGAAAACTATTTCGTCAAAACATCATCAAGTGATCAAAGCTTGTTATTACACGATGAGCATCTTGTTACAGCTCACGTTATGATTTTATTATGTCGTATAAAGTTTTTTTGAGTGGCTTGGTCATTTTTTTTAAACACAAAATGAAAAGAAAAAAACAAACATTAAAATGTTTCGGCATGCCTTCAAAACATATGCACTTAGCACAGAGAAATGTGAAGAGTCAAATATTTCATTCCGTTAACACGAGACAACAGTATGTAAGTGATAAAGATTTACACGATGAACTAAGAGATTTTTTAGACACCATTCTTTTGAAGTGATCAGTTTTTATATTGTGTGTTGTTTTATGTTAATAAAAAAAACATAAAAATTTGGTTGAGTATAATATTTCATGACAACAGATTTTATGTGGTGCAGTTCAAAAGGAAAACGCTGCTAACTGAATGGTTTTATACAAAACTCCATGTTAATGAACAGCATCTAATGAGATCAGCTAGACCACCATAATATGTGTGGTTAAGCACCGTCGTGTTAAAATGGTAACAGTAAGACAGTTGTCTAAATTCTTCACAGAGAGATTTTCAGATGAGCATCTATACATTCCACAACAGAAGTAAAGCTCTGTTGTTAATTGTCAGCTTATTTCCAGCAATAGAAATGAATGAATCTGGTGTATCAGCTGTATTTGAAAGTATTCAAGTATGTGTGTATGTGCACAAGTGTATGTGTGAGAGTGTTTATGCATGTATGTGCATCTTGTTGTTTGTCCTCAGAGGAGGTAAACACTTTCTCTTGTTCTCCCTTTCAGTGTTTACTCTGCCTCCATCTACTAAGTGAAGTCAAACATAATTCACTGTAGTGCCATTTGGGAGGCTGAAATGCAGCCAGCAAGCTGTCGCGCTTTCTGTTCCAATTCATTCATGTATTCAGCCAATCAACTGTCCTTCTTAAAGTATTCTTTAAGGGCCTCAGCCTAACCTCTTATTGTTTCCCCAACTTTCATAACCCCGCCCCAATTTTCCTGTCAGCCCCTCCCACCTCCTCCAGGTCATCTTCGGAGAACGGGCTGTGGGACTGGTAGCCTAATGACGTTGCGTGCTGCAAGAAGTCTGCAGAGCGCTGTGGTCCTGCACCACTGCCCATGAACTCGTGTTGCCCTCCTTCTTCGTCGTCCTCGTCTTCCTCCTCTTCCTCCTCTTCCTCGTCCACATCATCCACATCATCCGCATCTTCTTGGTCCTCCCTGAGAGGGACACCGGCCCTTCGACTGTCTGCCCCTGACTTTTCCTCCGTGACTTTGCCTCCTCCCCGCTGACGCTCCGCCTCCACTTGCGCTGCCTGCTCCTTTGCTTTGCGGCTGCGTTTCCACTTCATGCGGCGGTTCTGAAACCAGATCTTCACCTGGAAACACCCACAAATATTCATTTAAACGTGAAATGTTATTGAGTGAAACATACACTGAGGGAAATTCGATCCAAGGTGCGCTATTTTATTTTCTGTGTACCTAGTTGAATTAGCTGTTTCATTAAGAGTAGAGGTATGATGTAAAAGGATGAATGGAAGCGTGCAACTTCATTATTTTTATTTATTTAATTTTATTTACATTTAATGAGTTTTATACATGCCTGAGTTTTTTCAGGGCCACAATGCACACAAGTAGGGTAGGATAGTTATCCTGAAATATAAATCACCATATACAAGCCACCTTATACAAAGTAAGCATATTTAGCTGTCAATGGCTGTACACCTCTGGAGCACTGCAAGGGTTATGTGCTTTGTCAATTAGCTGAAGAAAAAGACTAAGCTTAGGAGGCAAACCCATATCCCTCTAGTTACTGGGTCTGTTGCCTTCACCAGGAGAACACTGTCCACTGAGGACGTGTTAATTCACCTCCCTCAACACAAACTGTCTCCTCCTTTCTCGCTCTCACAGACAAAAGACAGCCAAACACACAACACACACACACACACACACACACACACATGTACACGCACACATGCACACGCACACGCACACGCACACACACACGTGCACGAATGCACACACACACACACACACACACACACACACACAGAGCTTACCTGAGTCTCTGTTAGCATGAGTGAAGTGGCCACCTCGAAGCGTTTTGGACGGGACAGGTACTTGTTAAGCTTGAACTGGTTCTCCAGCTCCAGAAGCTGCTGACTGGTGAAGGCAGTGCGTGGTCGTCGACATTTACCCATTAATCCTGACTGAGGCGCTGCTGGGAGAAAAATACAGGAATGGCAAAAAAAAAAAAGTGTTAGCATAAAAATTACTCAAACAGAGCTCAATTTGACAAAAATGAACAGGAATGAAACCTTGTGAAAGTTACATTTATCAGAAAATTTGGGGGGTTATTACTCAATTTTTTGAGGCAATGGATAACCTCAAAACTTTGGTGTGTCTCAGCTATTTGGCTTTACAGTTCACCAGAGCTCACCAGAAATACAGCTAATGACTGGTGGAGGTAAGCACTGTTATTAAACATTTTATTAGTTTAACTATAAGCTATCTATATTCTCCAAATGTGTTACCTACATGCTGCATTGATAATTTTGCCTCCCGCTTGACTATTCCCAGGATAACATTTCAGTAAACATTAGGGTTATAACGTCACAAAAATGTATGTGATTGCACAAACGAGAATTAAAAAAACAAACAAACCTGAAACAGTCAACAAGGCTCTAGTGGCCAGCCAGCTACTGTCACACAGTTTTTCTTTTGTTGATAATTTTGAAGGAATATTTATTGATTTATTGATTTTAGCATCGATAAGGTAATTTGTAAACTTGCACAACAAAGAGTACAGTACAGATCCCCTAAGCATGCAAATATGTCCAGGATTTTTAAGTATTAATATTCTTTTGAATATTTCATATTAATCGTATATAAACACAATTAACATCAATAACGAACATCAATGAGATCATGTTTGAAAGCTGTTCATTTCGTCCCTCTTTCACCTAACCGAATGCCACCAACATTTCCAAAGACTCAATCCGAATCTTACGCTTTAATAAACGCTGTAATGCATGAACGTTTAATGGCGCGTTTGATAAATTAGAGAATAAGTGCGTGTTCAAAGTCTCGTAAATCGAATATAAGCATCAGGTAAAGAGATACAGCCTATGCATCTCCAATCCTGCTTGTTTTTAAATTACATCTGTGTGTCTTTATATAATGTCAAGGACTTGTACGAGCTTACACGCGCACGCACACACAAACACTCACACACTGAGACTCTTGAAATTGTCCGCCGTCATTAAGGATAATAGCTTCGCAGCAGTTTATTGTTGATGGGAGGACACAGTAGAAGCAGAGCTGTAAGGCAGTAAAGCGGAAGAGTGCACCATTAACTTAATGAAAATTCGATGAACGCTTTTGGAATTTTATTGATGAACTACAGAATGTTTCAGGTATTTGTTTACCACCACCCCCCCCCCCCCCCCCCCCCCCCCCCCCCACACACACACACACACACACACACGAAGACTATTTCGACTGGGTTGACGTTTATAGCAGAATAAATAAGTCAAAAGCAATAAAAATATTATAAATACATTAACATTAGGCTACAATATTAAAAAATGTTATTAAAACGACAAAATTTAGTGTTGAAAAGAAACCCACAGAGG
Organism: Chanos chanos; assembly: GCF_902362185.1. Lineage (NCBI taxonomy): Eukaryota > Metazoa > Chordata > Actinopteri > Gonorynchiformes > Chanidae > Chanos > Chanos chanos. The sequence goes on from NC_044501.1 coordinate 17,104,780, forward strand.
AACTTCTCGAGACTATCGTGGTCCTCCCTTTGAAATAACACATGAGACACGCACGGAAGTGATATGTGTCTTTTGTTATCACCAGCACCGGCGTTTCAAATGGGTTAGGATTTAGTGTTGGTAATATAGTAAATGACAAATATTATTCACTCAGGCGGATGTAGATTTACTATTTATCAGAGGTATTGTTCATGCGAGATCATATGCAGACTTTGGCCTTAGGCGCACGTCATAAGACATGCAATGCACCTACATGTGCATGGGTCTACTTTCATTTTTCCGGAAGTGTCATAGAACACTAGCAACAAGCAATGATAATATAATTATTATTATTGTTAATAGGCTACTACTTCTACTACGACTGATAATAATAATAATAATGATAATAATGATAATGATAACGATAATTATAACAACAACAACAACAATAATAATAATAATCATTATGATTGTTATTATTATTGTTATTGTTGTTGTTGTTATTATTATATTCATAAAGGTGTGATGATGATGATGATGATGATGATTGTTTTTGCTGCTGTTGTTGTTACTGGTGTTGTCGTTGTTGTAAATATTATTACTGCCCGTTTTATTATAAAATGTTAGAATCAGTATTGAACTTTGACCTAACTAATCATTTGTGTATAAGCCTGAAAGTACTTCTTTTTATTTCATTAATTTTTTTTATTAATTATGATGAATTATTATTTATAACAGTGCTTCAGCAGTCCTCAAATGTTAACCAACTGTTAATTTAACCATTCAATGAATGATTGCCGTTAGGAACGTCTGAATATTCTAGTGACATATTAACCCAGAATCGCGTTCGATGGCCGCTAAGTCTCTCTCTCTCTCTCTCTCTCTCTCTCTCTCTCAGACACACACACACAGACACGGTGTGTCTAAGAAAATTTGGATATGATTTCAGGGGGACCTCGTGTCTTTACAAAACTTAACAGGACTGAACTCTTAATGTTTTACGCTCCAAAGCATATCACTGTCATTTCAAATAAAGGTATATTTTCTTTTCCAAAGCCGGAGGTCTGCTCAGAAACAGAACTGGGTCACAGTTTCATTCACATACTGAACACCAGATTTAGGCTTATTTAGACTAGTACTGTTTTCACACAATTTCATGTGCTTTGACGGTGATTTTAGGTGAACAGTGTGTAGAACAAAAATTCAGTTTACTCAAGGAAAATTGAGACGATATAGGCCTAAAGCTAAATTTAATGAACTTTATATTTATGAAGTTTATTTACTTTGAGGCTTTTCAACCACGCATTCGAAGGCTAACTTACAGTTGTAATCTGGAAGGCGAGGCACCATGATTCCTGCTCGAATCCAATGCTCCAGGGGCAAGGACCCGGCCATTGCTGCGGCTTTCAGTTGCTCTGGGTACGGTTGAGTAAGTTGGGTAAAACCAGAATATGCGAAAGCTGGATGCTGGCCACCCAAAGCCGATATTGGATACATAGGAGCTGGGTACATGCCAGGAATTGATGCCTGGGGCAGTGAGGTGAGCCCTGGATGTGGAATATTGAGTAAACCCGGTTTGGGTATTATCCCCGTCTGAAGTTGAATGGCACTTGAAGTTCCACGGGGAGACGGAGTATCTGCACGCCGACAGGACCCAGGGCTCCCCGTGGGGCTATCGCTGCTCAGTCCCGGTGATAAGTCCCTGTTTCCACGATTTGTTTCATCCGCTAGTAAAGCATCGATCCGAAAGTTCTTCGATTTCTCCATTGCAGCGTCTTTTCGTTAAGTTCTGAACTGCAGAAATGTACTCGTGTTTTTCACGACTTCCCCACCTTCTTCAGGACCGCTAATACCCTTTACGTTGCTAAATTAATATAGCCTACTCTCTCAAAAATGTTAAACCAGGGAGATAGGTCTACGTCTCTGAAAAAAAAAGTCCACATTCAACATGAGAGGGCAGGTGCTTTGCGCCTTAGATAATTCGGTGTCTTTCGCACCATACAGTCGATACTTTCTCATTCCCTTATCGTGTCGGCGTCCTTTGAAACTTCACACCGCATAATGACTTGTGACACCTTCTTCGAGCTCATCGTAGGTAACTCAAGCGACAAATTCATCTAGTTTTCAGTTGTCTGCTACTCAGAAACGTAAGTTCTCCCTTTTGTTTTCACAGTTCTTCACTGAAGTGATTTGCATAAAATATTTTTTTTTCTTTCGAGTCGGTGGCTCTATGGGGTATGTGACGGCGTTGCCCACGCAAGTCGGACTCTGTGCTCCTTAGTGTCCTAGCTTCCCCGCCGTCACATTATGCTTTGTTCTGATTGGCTCATCTGTATATCACACGTACATTAGATCACTCGTCAGTTATCTAATTAACTAATTACACTGTCATTTACTCGCCGGCAGTTCTTTGAGAGGAACCTGCCTTACCACATTTCCTTATAATACTGAAACTGTATCAAAGGAAACTTACAAAGGCATACGATATTGCTTTTAATTATCCACAGCTGAGATAGTTGAGTCGCTGTGTGAACCAGACTATTTCAATATTTAATATATTAGATTTATAACTAATGTATAACAGATAATCTGGGTGCATGTTCAAAAGAGGTGTATGGCTAGTCTTATAGCTGACATTGTTAATAGTCTGAAAACCCCTAATATTTTCATCATTTCCAATAGCCTATAGTGAAAAACTTTTATCAACAACTAGTAAGTACTAAGTACCAGTGTTTTAAGCATTTCGATACAAAAGGCATGATTTATATTCTAATTAGGGGATTTTTTATGATTTGCTTATTTTAAAAGGCCAGGCTAAAATACAAAGATAATTAAATTTAACGATGTGGAATTATGCATAGACCGTAAAATAGTGCATTACCAAGCTATGTGATTTAAGATCATGGAGTCCATTTCACTGATTTTCTCTACGTTTTGTACCTTGTCCCACGTGCAGGTGTATTCCTGTAACAGTATCAATGGAATTCAAAACTGTTTGTCTCGTTGCCTAACCCTGGTAATCCCACAACCGTCAATTCAAATATGATGCAATTCATCGACTCGCATTAGTCTATATATATTAATATTACGTTCATTTTGGAATTCATTTCAGTAGGCACCAGTGGGCCTATTTAATTAATCCAAAGTATTTTGTCGCTTTATGGAATAACCAATTTATTTTTTAAAGCTTTAAATGTTTTTTTCAATACCCTTAACACTGGACCAATAGGCTTATAGTATCTCCAAAAAGGTGGAAAGGTTTTTACAGCGGAAATAGTGATGTCTCCTGCACACTGCACACTGTGTGTAGGACTCAACGAATGCATGTAACTGTGAAGCCTTAGCACCCCATAATACGGCCATGGAGCCTGAGGTCCCGATGCCCTGCAAGATTACAGACGCCACTATTAGTCTTAAAATCCGTTTCTCAGTGGCTGAAATAACGGGGTAGCCCCTAACCCCTTAGGTAAAACTGAAAACGGATTGCAATGGTTATAGTTAAGATGATCAAAATAGTAATAACAAAATCAGTAACAGTAGAACACAATAACAACAACAACAACAACATCAACAGTAATGGTGATGATGATGATGACGACGATGATGATGATGATAATAATATTAATAATAATATTAATAATAAGAATCATCATCATCATCATCAATCATAAAAACAACAGCAACAACAACAACGACAACATCAACAATAATGGTGATGATGATGATAATGATAATAACAATATTAATAATAATATTAATCATCATCATCATCATCATAATCAATCATAACAACAACAACAACAACAACAACAACAACAATAATAATAATAATAATAATAATAATAATAATAATTCTAATAATAATATCCGCGTTATTGTCATCAACAAATGTTATGTAGCGCGTCTCCACGGCAGCACAGCGAAATACGAAATATGCATATGTATTCTACGTTCATGTTTAATGCACCTACGCATATGTACCTCATGTTTAATACATCTAATTCACCTGAATATCAATATGTTTTAGCAAAGCCTTAATCAGAGAATCTAAACGCTTGTTTCACCTCTACATACTCTTCAAAACAAAACATTACATATTCCGAGGTCTCGGTGTGCCAAGAAATGCTTGATCTCTAGTGATCTTTGATTCTGCTACAACTCAAAATACTCCAGAGTCTTTTAATGGATAAATATATATTTGTTTTGAGTGATGTGGAGCTGCTTAAGTTTCTCAGATGTGTGTGGGGGAAACACTTTTCAAAATCGTCATTCCATCACTTTAAAACAGTAGGCTAGTTTTCAACCAGGGGTTCACGGATCAGGTGGCGGTACTGAAGGGGGTTCGCGAGACTGATGGAAACGTCAGCGTCATGTTAAATTCATTTCATTAGAATTTCTAGGGGGTACCTGATGAAAATTGGCATGAAGAAAATATCTTAGATCGAAGGGATCCAGCAAAAAAGTTTGGAACCCCTGCCTTAAACAACAGATAAGCTATTGCTTAAAACAATTAGTCAAACTGAAAGTGTGGCGTTCGTTCAAAATCGGACAATTATTATTGCCTTTCCATGTTACTTTACGCAAATGTGAATGTTACCACAATGAAAATGAGGTGCATTAATGAAAAAATATGACGCTTGAGTATCTGATAAGAAATAATCGTCCTCCCCCGCAAAAAACAGACCACAGTATTACCATTTTAGCTCTAATTACTTCTATCTACAAATAATCACAAATATTTTGGTATGCAAATAATAACAACAGAAATGCTGAGTATGACAGTCGGGCAGAGTTGTTACACCAGCTGTAAAAAGGAGGTAATCCATTTTCCGAGTGTAACGGAAACAAAATCATCATTATCAAAATGTAATGGTAGCTTCGTTAAATTTAGGTAGTATAAAGGAAAAATATTTTGAAACGTATAAGCCTGTATACGCGTATATGCATGAAACCATCCATCAAGCTTTGCAAAACCTGAAATTGCTCGACATGCAAGAACATGGATAAAGCACGAAACTTCAGTTGTCTCACAATCTACCTCAGGAAATGTGATGTTTTTGTGGTGTTTGACCCCAGAAGATTGGAGCGTTGACACCAGAGGCGGTTGCCCGCCCCCTCTCCTCTTCTCCTATCACGAAGATTACTGCCTGTCGTAGCGGCTGATATAAGGCTAATTTGCTCAAGGGAAATCAACGCTAGCTGCCAAGTGCTCAGCGCATATTCTAAGCAACCTCTTCCCCCATCGCCTGTTCGCTGCTTTTATGATTTAAAAGTAATTTAAATAGCCCAGCCACTGGTAAATCCGTCACTGGCACCAGATGACAGAGGTGCACAAATTAAATTGAATCAATGCAACGAATGGCACTATTGCCCTCGGTGTCACATCCCTAGTTTAAGCGCTCGTGATCTAGGCGCGCGTACACTCACTCTCTCTCTCTCTCTCTCTCTCTCTCTCTCACACACACACACACACACTCTCTCATTATATGTTTTTTTCTATAGAAGAAAACAGCTGAAAATGTTTGTTCCACGGATTTAACTGCAAGCGACTATTTTTTATTTAGGCTACTTTTCGTGGAAACAAGTTTCATATATGCGTCCAGGAATGCTTTCCTTGTATTTACTTTTACTTAGTGAGGATACACTTTATCCAATGTGATTTGAAACGATGATCTGGACAGCAACATCTAAACAGTCCGTCGTTTAGTAGCTTCAGACTATCAGACTACAGCTGATTAACATGAGTGATGGAAGATAGAGGATGACCACTGACAGGGTTTTGATTGGTTCTCATTTCAGGGGCGGCCTGGGATTGGGTGACAGTACGTACAATAACACAGCAAAGACTGCATAGATGCTGAGGTTGCAATTTGCCGGAGTTGGATAAGAAAGTGTGAAGAGTTGCTATTTTTTTTTATTCTACGTGTGTCCTGCAATCTAAAATATTTCATAAACTCTTTATCAACTCATTTAGATGTTTTGATTTGTTATGATTATGATTATGACTGGCTAGTTGTTGTTGTTAATTTGTTGTTATGGTTGCAATTATTGTAACGCTTAGTATTTCAATCACATTTTTTCAATCAATTGTCCAATGTGATTCATCTGGGAAAAATACTGTATTCCAGTCATTAAGAATTAGAGTTAAATGCTGTTACTGGTGTCTGTTTTCTGTAAAAGCTTATCGAAGAACTGTAGTGAAATTGCTCTGCCAAGATCCAAAGGTATGAGAGAAAGTTATGTAAAATGTAGGTAAGATGTGATTTTTACAGCAGTCTTCGTTTGATTTGCACATAAACTCTGCCTTAAAACACAGACAGACATCAATACAAACACAGTTCACAGAGTCCCTATTTAGTTCACGCCGCATTGCAAAAACAGGGCGGCTTACATTGCACTACAAAGTCAAAGTTTATCAACTAATGTTGGTTGTAAAACGTAGTGCATGAGGAACATAAAAGGACCTCTCACCGATTACAAGCATATTTTTCAATCATTATCGCAGCTCTGTGCTGATCTAGGAGTGTCAGAAACGACCGACTTTCTCATGCCTTCTCAGAATCTTTGTGACCTGTCCTCTCTGTCAGCAGTTCACTTCCCCCTCTCTCTCTCTCTCTCTCTCTCTCTCTCTCCCTCTCTTATATTTAGAAAGGTGATCCCACAGAAACGATCTTGAGAAGGCAGAGAGCAGAGCACAGGCTTTCAAATGTGAGAGACTAATTTCATATGTTCACATAAACAGCTTTGCAGACAAGCTGGGTTTTTTTTTTCTGTCTCACCTTTATTAGGCAGACTACATTGGTTTCCCTTTCCTTTTCTTCTAAGCCTGCTTTTTCCTAACACACCGTTGGGTAGAAAATGGCCTTTTTATGAAGTAACAATCAGCACTCAGTATCTCACTTAATTAGACTAATTCCCACACTCCCACTAGTAGTAGAGGGAGATAAATCAGTCTGCTCTCCGCTCAGACCTTGAAACTCTAATTAATGTCGGCTCATTTAGGAGGGAAAGATAATTTACTGGATTTTATCCCCTTGCTCGTGACCGTCAGTCTTAACTAATGTTGAGGCTTGCCTAACGAGCCTTGAGCTGTACTGCATGTCTATAGAGTAAGGTGTCGTCTGGGTGTGGGCCCTTCAGTTCTCAGGGTCCTCACAGTGTATCAGTTCCATTCATCTTTTGGCCTGGTGGGCTTAGTGACTACTTACCATTTGCCAGTGTAAATAATTCAGAGCAATGTTCTGTGTTCCTCTTCTAACCTGTTTATATGGGACGAAACCACACTCCGAATACCACGCACTAAAACCCGACAATGCAGCCAAATATCATTTCCTATGAAGAATTCACAAGTTTGTACACTTTAATAGTCTAGGTAATAATTCTGGAACAATTCATATTCAAAATACACTTTTTTTCACTTACACTTTTTTTTTATTTGAATAAAGCAAGTGAAATGTCTGTATTTATTAGCATGGTGTGCCTTTGTTATGGTTCTGGATCCATACAAAGTAGTCTTCCTCATTTGAATCTCTTTGTAACACAATTTGTGTGTTTCCTGAAACAAGGAGGTCTTTAATAAGGAGGTCTCTGAATTGGATAATCAAACATAATCAACGTGTGTGTGTGTTTGTGTATGTGCAGGTGTTTTCTACTGGTAAGGTAATAAGTAGTTCTGCTGTGGCTAAGATGACAATACAAAGTGGTTAGCTGGGTTAGTTATCAGTAGCCCAGATTAAGCAAAATCACAGCTCAGCCCCTTACACCTCTTCCTCTCCTTAGGCCTATGCCTCCTCTCTTCCACCTTTACCCCCAGTACACACCTGTTTGTTTTTTTCCGCACGAGTAACAAAAGCACCTTTTCTCACAGACTGCGATGGTGTGAGGTTTATGATGGTTTAATGGGGGAAGGGGCGTATTCAACAGCCCCTGGATCTTTATGGTCTCACACAAAGCCTTCATTGTGTTCGGGTAGATAAACAGCTCTTATCGACGCTATCACACACAACTAAGCATAATTACTTTCACCCTGCTATCTCCCTCTTTTGCTTCTTCCTCTGCCCAACATTATCTGGTTCTTATGAGAAGAGGCTCCTTTTACTCTCTATCTGTTCTGTCCCCACCCCCCACCCCTTGTTTTTTTTTTAAGGCTCATCCTTTCAGGTCTCACCTGTATGTGCTAATTGACATTGGTATCATGGCTGATTATCACGGATTGCCTTTGATGATGCGTCTATGAATCTTTAACACACAGTAAGTGGTTTTTAACAGCCAAATTGTTCCGAGGAAAGCAACCTTTGGTAAGCGTGTAACCAAAGCTCTTTCATCCTTGATCAAGGTAGCTGTCGGTACCTCTAAAAGAATACAGTCTATGTTTGTTCAAGGCAATTGCTTTTGTAATTACAGTTGCTCTGTTCACTATGAGCCTGCTTCAGATGTCATGCCAGCTGTTTGTGAGTTGTGACCTTGTACTGCAGATCCGTGTCCATAATATCCTCTTAATGGATATAAGTCGAAGAGTCAGAGATGTTGTCGTTACCTTAGACAAACAACGTTCAGAAAAAAAGTTAACGAGACGTAGCCGCGTTACACAGCTGTGGTTAAAACACCTCAAGAAAAGTCTGGGCTCTCTCACTTGATCTCAAGGTCATTTTTCAGAGATGTTTTAACTATCTTTAACTATCTCGAAAGTCATTAACTCTCACACTCCCAGCAAGTTTTATTAGTTGTAAATCTTTATTCCCTCCCATTCTACTAAAGGAACAAAACAAGAAACTCAATGTACCTCATGCTCTCCTCAGTCTTTCATTGTTTTCTTCAGTTGCTCTTCTGAAGGACTTGAAAGAAGGGGTAAATCCACAGAGAACAATAAGATGACTTGACAAATGAAAGAAACAGTGTTAGAACAAATAGAAGGGCCAGTGTGTCTCTGTTCATGCCAACACTGTCTTAACAGTATCAATGAGTCTCTTCAATCCACGAAAGGGTGAGCTTATGTAGGTTCTGAACATAAAAGTGTGTGTCTTTGCATAAGATGAGAGAATAGACACACTTAAATGCAAATATTAGATGTATCTATTGTATAATCTCATTCACAGACACACTCTTTTCTTCACACTTTTAGTTGTAATGCTTATATGAAGCCCAAGTTTATGAACTGGGCTTTTCCAAACACACAAAGATCAGAGATTAGATGCATGAGATAAAATAAATAAATGGAGTTGGTTAAGTGTTTATATCTGCAACACTGGAACTCTTAGGAAAATCTCTTCACAACAACATAATATATATAAGGGAATGCTAAAGGGACTCTCCTGACCTAAGATAACATACTCAGCAGACCTAATTGCCTGTCCCTTTGTGTACATGAGGATTTCTACTGTGGTGGGCCAGGTTAGCAATCATTCTGAAGAGTATTTTTTTTTCTTCAGTTTTAGTTATATACTTCAATACAATAACGTTAGTAGATAACTTAAAATGGAAAATTACAACAACTATGTGTAAGGATATTACTAAATCAAACAGTAATCATATTCTGTGACAACATTCAAACAGTAAAACCATCACATACATTAGGTAGAATTCTACTCAACATAGCCCCTAGGCTTGTGATTATGAATTACAATTTAGTTTGATCATTGATATACGTCTGTCTGTTTTACCTCAGTGGTCATGGCCAGTGAAGGAACATGTGGAAGACTAAGTAACAGCGTGGATTCAGGCTTTAATGATAAATTTAATGACAAACCCTACTGAAAACCTGAGTGTGACACATTGGCATTTACGCCGGTTAACAAACAAGCTCTAACCACTATTGGATTCTTGAATGGAAAAATCAATGGTTCAATTAACCAAATTTTTACCATTTTGTCACCAGTCAACAGGGTAAGTAAATGTACTCACTGATCGTTTTTTTTGGGACAGCAGTCACATGACTGAAGAAGTCTATATTACCTACCCAGTGACAAAACAGAGCCACGTCCTATGGTAATATTCAAACTGTCAAATATGGCGTCTGTTAAATCAACTTACTAGAAGACCACAGTTCAGCAAATAAATGAATTTTTTCCAAAAACAAGCTCATACTGAACAAAGGGATAACATTGCTTTTGCTTATAATTTTTAATTGAATTATGAACCGAGTTCGACCCTTAAAGCAGTTGATAAACAGAAATAGGGATTTCATTTTTTTCCTGTCACGCTTGCTCAAACCAGAGTAGTGCACCACTCTCCAAACCACAGCCTTAACCTCAGCAGAGAATGATACACAAGTCCTCATTATTTCAAATACTCACACGTTTCAGTAATTTCTAATATGACGACGACTAATTCCTTCAGACAACAAAACAGCAAGAATTAGTCCACAGTATCACTGAGAGATGATGTCATTGCTTTTAATGATGGTTTCATATCTTTACAGGATTATTTTATCTGGGAGATTCTAGAGCTTGATTGGAACTGGGGTGAATCTGTATGAGAATTTGACATGCTGTCATTTATTACTCGCGACGTCATCGATGTATCGCTCCATCCACTTGTCCTCTGACCTCCAACCCCCCCCCCCTCGCTGTCTCGTTTGAAGAGGAGAGAGGTCAATCGGATCACGTCTTGTTACCCAGCTGGAGTTCCTCGGCTCTGGTCCCGCCGCTACCTGATTGGTTCTGATGTGTCGCTCCGCCCCCTGATAAAACAGGTATGGTCCGCTCAATCAGTGTGTGGCGGTCATGCAGTCTGAGGATGGGTAAAATGCGACTGATCGTGTACCCCAGCTGAAGTTCGGGCAGTAAAGATGCTCTCCAAGGCTCAGGCCTCAACATCGGTTCATTCAGTTTGTCAGTCATCATCCTTACGACATTCTTCTATTCTTGCAGCACCACTGACTGTATATAAATTATTACATACATATTCTTTCATATTATTTTTTCTGTTGCAACACTGATACCATCACACCCATCAATTAAAGTGTGCATTGACATGAAAAGTATATCTTTACATTCTGTTGGTAGACATGGTGAATGAATAACATATTATGATACAGAATACAACATGCATATATGTGTCACACCCTGCTCATTTCTGTTCCTTGTTTCTCGTGTCCTCGTGGTTCTTTTATGTATACTTGGTTTTTGGTTCAGTCCAATGTTTTGATTTACTACCCGTTTCTCCCTTGGTTCATTCCTGTTAGAGTTCTGTTAGTTTAACCCCGTTGAGTTCATTCTCTCCACCTGCTTTCAGTTAGTTTTTCTCATTTACCTGTGTATTTATACTCTTTGGTTTTTCCCTGTTTCTTTGTCTTGCATTGTTTTGGGTTTGAACCCCATGTCACGTTGGTTCTTTTTCTCCCCTGCTTTTGAACACGTCTCTCTAAGTTGTTACTTTTTATCATGCCTCTTGGAAATAAAGTACCAACTGACCTGCAGCTGCATCCAGCCTTGTTGACAATATGTCACCTATCCATCTTTTGATTATACAGGACACTGAAGTCCACCCAAAGAAATTGCATGTTATTGTCACCTCCTGTTTCCAGATATTCAATTGGCACTGACCTTCAAACATATCTGAATACCAGACTGCTAGAGACCTAGCCATTCTCTATAATAAACACATACATGTCGGTCTTTACATTGTTCTTTGTAGTGCTAATGGTGCATATACAGTTCATGTAACTTCATTTTGCCCTGTCAGACATGCAGGTGTGGCATTTTCAAATGTTTTCAAATTTTGAACCAAACTGATTGCTATCAGGTTGCTATCAGTGTGAGTGCATTTCTGGGCTATGTTCGTCCATGACCCTCCTGAAGGAGGCTCAGGTCCACCCTGCCCGGCACCAGAGCAGAGTTAGAGGGGAATTAGCAATCTTTTAATCGGGCATTCTGTCAAAGATTCTGACAGGCTGAGTGGATGCCGCTGTCACTGCTCAATTTATCTCTGCTCCCAAGCTGAACATGGAATTTCATTCTCTAATTAGAAACCTTCATGACCCTAACCCCAAACTTCTGCTGCTTCATGAACACATACTCACTCTCTCTCTCTCTCTCTCTCTGATGACAAAGCTGCATTATGGAAATAAATTTATCCATTAGGTGCATTGTTCTGACCGTCAAAATTCGATACACAGGGTTATTAATTGCAAAGCTCTTAGTTCTAAGGACAGATGATTTATCAAATGTATGCATAAATATTCATACACATATACACACACAGACATGCAGGGAAAAAGAGAGAACAAAACAGCAGTTTGAACTGATATGCAGTAACCATTTTCTTCTCATATTCTATCAACAGTGTCACAGTCCAACAGGGAAAGAGAGACAGAGAGAGAGAGAGAGAGAGAGAGAGAGAGAGTGCATAAGCCTTAGCACAGGTGGTAGCATAGACTGTTGTGTGTACGTGTGCATGTGTGTGTGGGTGTGTGTGTATGGGAGCAGTGCGGGGAGACACATCCCATTTATCAGGACACTTAACCTCAGAGACAGCAGGTTGTCATCCAGAGCGGAGGACCAGGCACTTGATCTAATTAGGCCTGTTAAACGACACACCTCTCCCGGATTTCAATCGCTGCCTCTCCCTATTTCCATCTCCAGCTCTATCCCCCATGGCTCTCCCACACCGTGCCTTTACCGTCACAGGGCCAAGGGGAGACTGGTGCTCCCAAACTGCAACCGTAAGACGCTCGCTGTCCTGCTCCTGCTCCCACTTACGTTCATAAGAGATTTACTTATTTATAAAAGAATGATCACCTACAATCGCCTCGTTTAATTCGTTTTTTTTACTCAGTTCTTCTTATGTAGTTGTTGTTTTTCTTTTCTTTTTTTTTTTGCATTTTTTTCCCCATCAAAATTGATCATTTTCCATAGTTACATAAAACATACCCAGAACTCTATTAATTTACTGTGCCATTTACAGCGCTGGACGTCTCTGAATTCAATCCCAAAAATTCAAGTCTTTCAAATATCAGGTGAATAAAAAAAAAAACTTAAGTCTGTCACATTGTGTGTAATCTTGTTAATATTGCTGTCATGTGCTCTCAGATGAGGATGCACAACACAACATCTTTCACTAATGCTTTTTAAGATGAGATGTAATGCTATACCAGCTTTACCATCCTATGAAAGTCACATACAAATCTGTTTCCTGAATTCCAAAATGTTAACATCAAAACACACCGGTAAACACACTAGTAAACACACTGATAAACTGCTCCACTAAAATACTGTATCAGAGAGGGACATGGATCGAAATGTAAAATTATATTAAAGGTGACAGTTAATAAAGCCAGTCACTTTACCAGCCTGAAAGTGCTTTATAAGAAGAGCTCAAAATTCAACTGAATTCTGACTTAAGTTTCTTTGGTTGTAATGAGAATTCTAAAATCAGATAGAAGAGAAACATACTACATATACAACAGCAATCTTTAAGAGGTTTACTGATTTATTTGTCTTTAATTCCAGTTTTGGTTAACAATCAAACAAAAGGTGCACTGTTGACATTTTTTCTATTGTCAGTAGATGGATATTGATGTGTTGAGTGTTAACTGGATAGTCTGTGTAAACATGTCGTCAACTCACTGTTCAGGAGGAAAAAACATGAGAAGTGTGGCTACTGGCCAATATACTATTCATTTAAATGTCCCTCCACCCTTCCCATTTGCTAATATCAACACTCTCATTAAAGACAACAGGGTCCCAGTGTCTGGTCTGAGCAGAGGTCAAACCCAAGGTCAACAGTCATCTGGTGTCTTTCCCCGTAACGTGAAACTGACACAGTGTGTATGAGAGGCTGGTATTATCATATGTGAGAGAGGTTAATCTAATGTCTCATCTCTGTAATGGCTCTCGCTTAGTCCAAAGCCCTGCCATGACAGACAGAGCCAAATGACATCACTCATGTTTCCCTTTATTTGAATAATACATGCTCCCATGATAAGCAGTGTTTAGGTCTCTCTCTTTCTCTCTTTCGTTCCTTCAGGCATTGCTGTCACATAGTGCCACATCCATTTGGTATAACTGATCAATGTCAGATGACACAGAGACCCATAACATTCCGTAAAGGTGAAATAAAAAACAGCTTTTCATTATTGCATGTACACTGCAGCATTGTGAAAGGGACTGACTCTCTCTCTCCCTCTCTCACACACACACACACACACACACACACACACACTCTCTCATATCAGCCCTGTGAACATTTATGCAACAGTGAAATGATTCATTTTAATTCCACCAAATGACGAAACACACTATCAGAAAACGTGACTTAGGAAGGTTATGTCAGAATATTTTTGACATGAATGGGGATACTTGTATTTGTTTTTGTGTTATTGCTTTCCAAGTGGTTTTCAGTTTGTTTCTGAAAATTAACACCAGTAATTGAAGACATTCAAAAATGTCTTTACTTTGACTAGTGTGGTATATCTTTTTTATTACACTGGTGTTTTCCTTATTTTCAGCCGCACTGGCAAGAGTACTAAGTGACTCAGTTTCATTACTTTAAATGAAAGATATACTCAGATCCATTCATCAGAATCAGACATGCACAATTCTTCTCTTTTATGACCACACCCTACACAAACACACATGATTCAGGTAACCAAAGTCCCAAGGAAGTACTGACTATTAAATTCAGGTGTAACAAGACTTAGTCTTTACATCTCAGCCAAGACACTGATAAAGGTGATGACTACTGACAGGAACAGTTTTCATATAAAGATTTAAGACCTTTTCATAAGAGTTTTTTGACTACCCCACAGAAACGACTTTCTGTAAAATATAAAGTAAAATATTTTATGGGTCGAAACGGTGTTTTTCTGGGGTGCAGTTTCTCAAGAGGGAGGATTTCCCGGATTTAAATAAAAGTGAATGAACAGTCCATCATTTTGGCAGTGTCCCAGGCGGGACACTGACAGTTGGGACAGTGCCTCATCATTCTTAAAGTAGCTGTCAGAGAAAGGTTTTATGCAAACAGTCATCGGTATCGTGCTGTAATCATGACAAGTGATAGTAAACAGGAATGAGGGGAACGGAGAAAGATAAAGCATGTGCACGGTGTAAAAGAGGGATGAGATCAACAGAAGAACTCAAAGAGGACAGATGACAGCATTTCACTCCATCATTTCGACCATCTGCATGCACTTCATCAACATGAAGGGTCTGTCCGCTCCCTATTTCAGGAAAATTAAATGGGTTTACGGTAAAGATGCCTGGCAGGGGTGGGGGAGATTTGCGAGAGTGTTTGTGAGTGCGTGTTGCTTACTGAACAAGTTGTACAAGTTTGTACAAAGTTAGACTTATGTAAATACATCAGTCAAAGAGTACGTTACAGTTTCTTGCTAATGACCTGACCAGATTTGACCTCAGCCATATCTTGCAGCACAGATATACAAACAACAGAGAATATTTACAATTGCGAGTATATATGAGTAAATATGTAAGGATGTATGTGCTTGCGTGTGTGTGTGTGATAGGACAAGCGACCGGTTTGCACTTTAATAAGTGTTCAGCCCTCATGCACAGAATACAGGCATCATTATTTTGGCTCTCTTCTCTTGATTCCTCCCACGTTGTTCCCGTCACTCCTCCTCCCCCTCACCATCCTCCTCTTCTCCCTTTGACATGGTAATGGTCACAAATTGATGAAGACGTTTCACTCATTTGCCGACAACTCCCTGACATCCCTTACACAAACACTTCAAGCTGCCGCGACTGCCCATCCATCATCGGGCGGCCCCGCCCACCCGATGTCTGAGAGCTGGGCAGTTTTTAATCAGCTAATTCGCTCCCTGGTGGTCACCAGGTTGACCACCTTCACAGTGGATAATCCCATCTGCCCTGCACTCTTAATCCGCCTTAATGAACTGCTGATCCGCCAATTAGAAGCAATCATGGCAGACAGAAGATAAATATGATGCTCTCAGCCTCTCTCTCTTTCTCTCTCTCTCTCTCTCTCTCTGATGGTGCTGAAAGAGCCAGCCGGTTTGCATCAGAGTTTTGAAAGACACATTGTCAAGGAGACGCACCGTTTTTATATGTGCACGTTCTATTGTGATGAGCACGTCCATCTGTATTTGGAACCTGTTAGGGGTTTTGTTCTCATTGTCACAAAGGTAAAATGTTTTTGTTGTCAAAGAGCACAAATTCTTGAACATGGACCCTCTGCTCAAAGTTTGTAGTGTTGGTTATTCTAGATTTTTCTCCAGCAATCAGTCCTAACACAGT
This sequence comes from Chanos chanos, assembly GCF_902362185.1. Classification (NCBI taxonomy): domain Eukaryota; kingdom Metazoa; phylum Chordata; class Actinopteri; order Gonorynchiformes; family Chanidae; genus Chanos; species Chanos chanos. The sequence continues at coordinate 17,120,970 of NC_044501.1, forward strand.
TACGTACAGTTTCACTTAACCAACCAATAGGAAAATATAATCTCTAAAACAGGCTCCATTGAAGGTCTTAAATATTGTCATGCTACTCAAATCCAGCATTACCCATCACTCTTGCTATAACAGTATCCAGCAGGAATCAAAACATACTCCTACAGTACAAGTGTAGGTTTTGGTTTTTGTGTCTTCTCAAGAATGCACTGGATAAATTAGAGGAACTGACTGGCTTAAATGTCTTTCTATCAGCTTTCCAAGCTGCACTGTATACTGGATTGAATGCTGATTCTACAAATATACAGACACATCCACAAGAATGGGATTGGATGCTTCTGGAGTTGATTTTTCATCTATGCTAAACCTAGTATGTTTTTTCTTTCAGTTTTGGGAAGTCTTAAATCATTTGTTTAGCTTGTTCTCACCTGGAGGATCAAGCCACTGAATTTCTGATCTGTGCTCTCCACAGTTAAGGTCATGGTTTATCAGGTTATGTCCCAACCTTTCTATACCTTCCCTCTAGTGGTCAAACCATGGTACTGATACAATAGCTCACTTTAGTGAAGGTTATTTTGTCTGGTAATGGCTGACTTTCAAAATGAGAAAATATGAATTCAATGCCCTTTGCTTGCTCATTCTTTCTTTTCCCAATCTTCCCGTTGCAACATCGTGTCAAAGATGCGCATAGAGAGAAATAGCACAAGACTGATTGATTAAAAATATATGCATCAACATGCATGGTTTTTATGACTGACGTTTCTGACAAGTCCATGTGTGTCTGAGTGTGTGTGACAGAGAAGGAGATGAAATTTCCCAGTTTACTCCACTTTTCTGCCGACATCAGCGGTTTCTTGTCCTAGCAGAGGGCGAGTTATGGAGCATTTAAAAGCATCAATAACACCCAACCTGTGTCGACCCAAACGCAAATAAAATGTTATTGATCCCCTCACCCCCCCCTCCCCAACCACCAACATCCACCTCCAAAAAAAGACTTATTGTTGCGAGCCCTCTGGTACACTTTCATTTAATCACTTGGCAAACACATAAACTGGTTCGTAAATGTATAAATATGTTTAGAAAAAAATAATAAACCTCTGGAAACCAATGGGCAGTGAGACAGAGATAGAGTGCTCACCTTTGGAGATGAAATTAGCCCAAAAGCTGTTACAAATCAATGCAATCGATGCAATCAGCTTAACTGACGCGGGGCCGGCGCGAAATCGTCCAGGCGGGATCTTTCAATCGCCGCCTTCTACTAATTGCCCTCCGGGGCCACGTTCCCATGTGCCATTTGTATACTTTAATTAAATTACAAAGCGGGACAGGTTTCCAAAGACGTGAGAGCATTGCCTTGGCACGTATCCTGTAATTAAAGCGACACCCGTCCTGATTACTAGAATGTTCCCTAATGAAGTCATTATGCATTATAACCTAAACACTCTCGCCAATTAAGGAGCTGGCAAAAAAGCGAACCGCATCACTTAAAGACCATAGCGTCGCGCAAACTCGTAATTCACATATTCCATACGCTGCCCTTTTTATATGAGAGCTATATCAGGTTATACTACAAAGTCTGCGACAAGGAAAGAGTAATATTCTTATCCCCGTATTGGTAAAACAGATGTGGCTGCTACAGTGGTACACTACTAACCGTCAAAATCTTGACAAGATGGAGTTTGACTGCACACATGGTCACCTGGATCATTGAGGGGTCCATTTACTGTAGTTTTATTCACACATATCCAAAGAGTTGCTTCAACTCTTCTATGACCTGCATTTCTGAGCATGATTTCAACAGCCTATGTCCCAATTTAATTTGTTTAGTTTGACTGCCTAAACGCTGAATAGTTGTTATCACTTACAACTTAGGCAGGTCATAGTAAAAAGTCAGCACACCCACGTAGGCCTACTCATACACATTCAATCTCCCGAAAACCACTAGTTTATCACTCATGGTCCACACAAATTTGGCTTTCCCGGAGAGTCAGTTTGGTCAAACTATGTTTGGTGGGTAGTGACCTCTAGTGGTGATAAGTTTAAATTACAGCCGTCATTTTAAAGTTAAATTTAAACGAAGTCGAGAAGATTGGACCTTTACTCTTTTGTCATCCACTGATCAAACCGATTTGATGCTCGTTTCTCTAAGATATTTTTAACATATCTGTCCCAAATATGCATATTTGTTCAACTAACTTTGGAGGGGCGGGAATGAAGGAATCATGAAACTCCCAGAATGCAATTAGTCGAATATTTTTTTTTTCCTCAAATCCACGTGTTTCCATTCCCGCTGCAGTGCACAGCTTGGACAGTCTGTCAAGTCTAGATAAAATCAACTTTGTACAATGGCATCCGAACTAGGTACGTTTTTAATCCCCTGGGATGAACTATATTTTGATGTGTTTTAAAAGAAGAAGATTTAACAGAGACGTCAAAGATCTTGCAATCAAATGCATCATTTCTGTGAGGCCCCGAGTAGTCTGTAACAACGCATTTGTTGATTTGGCGGATTCTTTAGTCAAATTAATTGAGGAATGTTAGCGTTCCTCTTCTTGTTCGGCTTCGTTTTGGGATTTCGTGCTGCCAGGTTACACGGAAACCCAGCAAGTCAAGTGTATGTGCTGGTGACGCCAAGTTCAACTAACTTTTAAGTTTCACAATGACTTCAAATGAGACGCTAATATTTGGGTAGTTCAGCTAAATAATTCGCTTTTGTAATGTAAACTTGGCTCCTAGTAACATCGCTAAGTTAACGCTAGCCTGTTTTAGTTACTCTCTTTCTCTAATTAATGTATGATTGAAATGATGTCTGTGCATCTTTGTCTCAGGAGCAGGTACAGTTGTAACTTCATACATAAACTGAAGAGCTGCTTCAGATTTGCTCTCGGCATGTATTGTATTTTGTTATGCCCAGGTGAATCCAAGCTAGCTAATTGTAATTTTTCTGCCAATGCTAGCACTTAGTTACGATACACACCAAGTTTTTGGTTGCAAATGCGGTTAAAACTTATCTGGTTCTTTCTCTCTAGCACTGCTGAGTGTATCTGATAAGACTGGACTGATAGACTTCGCCAAACGACTTGTTTCAGTAGGACTTTCACTGGTGGCATCCGGGGGCACAGCGAAAGCTTTGCGCGATGCTGGACTCACAGTCAGGTACTTCAGCTGACTTTTCTCACTTTCGCCTCAGAACGGTCCATCTGTCTTATCTGGCTCGCAAGGAAGCAAAAGTAATTTCTTTGGCGCAGATGTGTCCACTTTTATTGCATGTCAAATTCTATGCTTTTTTCCCCCCTCAGAGACGTTTCTGAGCTCACCGGTTTCCCGGAGATGCTGGGTGGGAGGGTGAAGACGTTACACCCCGCGGTCCATGGGGGCATTCTGGCCCGACACACCGCCTCTGACAAGGCCGACATGGAGAAATTAGGCTTCAGTCTCGTCAGGTGACAAAATCGCTAACAAGTAGAAAAAGCAGTACAGGTTTGGGATTGCTTGCGTGTCGTGAATGTCCTGGATATCTTAGTTTTTTCTAATTCGCTCACCAACATTGTAACAATTAGAGTGTGTCCTTAAATCTTCGACATTCCGCTTTCTGAATGTAAACCGTATGACCTTCACTTGAGGCATAATTAAATCTGGAGTGACTATCAGTTACAGCATTACCTCCCAGGTCTCGCAGTGTTGTGTGGAAGCACGTGCCCTTAACTTAATCATTGGATAATTCAAATACTGCTGCCATGGTATTACCCCAGGCTTGGGGCTCTTTGATTCGTTCTAATCACTGATGTAAGGGAACTTGATAGGTTCCAAACTGCACATGATACAGACAGCAAGTTATGAATGGCCTTTGGTTGTGAAAAATTGATGCTCTGTTTAGAAGAGACACATGAATATTGCATATTAATATCACAGTCCCTAAAGTGTAGAAAACGAGATCGGTGTGTGAACTAATCTGGATATTAATGATGCAGTGTAAGGCTGTTGAAGTTAAATGTGCTGAAGTTTAGACTGACCTTGACTCTGCCAATTCTTAAGGTCAAAATACTCTGTGATTTCATGTTTATTTTTGTAATGCCTGTTGACTATTTATTTGGTTTTGACCCCTGGCAGGGTGGTTGTGTGTAATCTTTACCCGTTTGTCAAGACTGTCTCATCCCCAAATGTGACTGTGGAGGACGCAGTGGAGCAGATTGACATTGGTGAGTGGTTGGTCTGAATCTTCAGATGTGTCACATGAATACTGCAAATCTGGGTCACTGTTACGTGAAGCTCGGAGAGAGAACATTTCTGGAAAGGCAGTTCTTTACTTACACAATACAGGACAGACATTAAAATGATTCATATGACTCATCAATCATGTATGCTGATCTCCAAGTGTTTTCTTCATTTTTGACAAACATGTGGAAGGGACCATTACTCATTACTATACACAATGAATTTGCATGAATGCAAAAATGAACTCTGGTCCTATAGGATTTCAAAAGACCATCTTGATGTTATCTCGTTCTTGATTAGGAGGTGTCACTCTTCTTCGTGCTGCGGCTAAGAACCATGCTAGAGTGACCATTGTCTGTGACCCCTCGGATTACGACCTGATTGCCAAGGAGATGGAAGCCTCTGAGAAAAATGACACTTCTCTAGACACTCGCAAGACCCTTGCTCTGAAGGTAACTATGACAGGCACAGTTTGTAGGAGACATGCAGATCTGAGTTACTGTTACAGGTATTGTCATAACCCTTTCATACTAGTCTTCCGTTCTAAAAGTCAAAGTGGCAAATGTTCCTTTAACAATCACGTGACCTTCACGTGGATAACATCAGCTCTACGATGTCATGAGACTGGAGAACCAGAACAGTTCATTGGACGTGCTGTGTTTGGTTCAATTTGAAATGGCGCCTAATGTGCATCTGCTACAGCACACATGAATGTTTCCAATCTCTGCGAGGTCACGTTTGAAGCTTGTTCGGGCAGGAAACGGACATTTATGATTCATATGTCATCCTAAAATAAATTAACTTTATAATATGAGTTAAAATCTGTACTAAGTACTAGCACTGTTAATACAGATGGCCTTTTAAATGCTTTTAGGTAATGTATTTTGCTCCCGAAAGTGTTAAGTTTCAAACTTCTGCCACTAAAAGTTTAAGCATATTTCTCACACTTGCCTGCTTTGTCTGAATCATAAGGCCCATGTTACCTGTCACAACATGCACTCATACAACAGTTCATGTGGCATTGTGCAATAACTCAACCTGACTGATGAAATTCCATGCTGTAAACTGTATGAACAGAAAAGTCATAGCTGCAATCAAAGAGAGACAGATCCATATCTACCCTGGGAAGACATCAATGTGTCACTTGTGTGGTGAAAGACCATCACCGCCACACTGGCAGATGTAACACCGTTGCCTAATGTATTTGTTTGTATTTTAAGGAGAAAAAATGCTAACCAAAGTCCAGTCTGTGGAGTTTTATCATGTTTGTCATTGTCCAGTGTTGTAACACTTCGTTTGTGTTTGCCTGACTCCAGTTCAACGGGTTTATTCTCTGTTGGTCCTCTGACCTCTCAGTGATTCCGGTAACTTCAGATATTCCAGTTAACCTCAACACACAGGTCCTTGAGTAAAACTGTGCCCTCGTTTGTGATAGTGACTTATGTCGTTTAAATTGGAAAAAAAATACATTTTTTTGAATTAAGTTTCTGCCCTTCAAAATCGTTAATGTTGCCTTGGTGGAGGGGAGGCTTGTTCAGGTAGCTGTGACTGAGAAGTTGCAAATAACTTCATTGGCTTAGATCTCGAAGGAGTGCAAGAATAGTATAATTGCTATATTGAGGGATTACAGCTTGTATCTATGGCAAGCCTACAGAATAAGTTACTTTGCATCGCTCTCCAGAAGAAGCTACATTTAAACAGAGAGTAGTACAGTAACACAGTTGTTCTCACTAGACTTTCTCAAACACTTGACAAAAGATCCTTTCAGACCTAAGTAGTTCCAGCAACATAATAATTAGATACCAAGTAACACAACAGTTCTGTGTGTCGACGGTTAGTTAACAATCCATTGCTGTTGTGTTGCTGTTGGCTGTGCTTCTCTGTCAGCAATGGCCTGTAATGTCTGTGTCTGTCTTTAATAGGCGTTTACACACACTGCTCAGTACGATGAAGCTATCTCCGACTATTTCCGTCGTGAGTACAGTCGTGGGGTTTCCCAGCTGCCCCTGCGCTATGGCATGAACCCTCACCAGGCCCCTGCTCAGCTGTATACCTTACGGCCCACTCTCCCACTCACAGGTACTCTCTCACACACACACACACACACACTTTCTAATTTACAGAGTTTACAGACCACTGTGGCAAAAATGATATCAACTCTGAGGACTTTTGATAACAAAAGATATGAATTCTGTGGGTTTCTGTGTTGTTTTTTTTCTTTTATTCCTCCTTATACTCTCTCACTCTCTTTCTGGCTCAGTGGTGAATGGTTCTCCAGGCTTCATTAATCTGTGTGATGCCCTGAATGCCTGGCAGCTGGTCAGAGAACTGAAAAATGCACTGGGAATACCTGCAGCCACTTCCTTCAAGCACGTCAGCCCTGCAGGTACACACGCATGCACACACACTTATAGACGATTATTGTTTATTACATGAACTACTCAAAGAGATGTTTCTTACCTGCTGTATTTGGGGTTGTTTGGTAAAGATACTCTCTGCTCGATGTGCTGTTGCAGGTGCTGCAGTGGGTGTGGCCCTGAGCGAGGAGGAGGCCAAGGTCTGCATGGTGAACGACATGCTGCAGGATCTCACCCCGCTCGCCACGGCATACGCCAGAGCCAGAGGTCTCTACTCCGTCACCCCCACCCTCTTCACTCATCTGTCATATGCCCATTTGGGATGCTCACTCAATGACCGTATTGACCAGAGCCTGTCATTTGTGAATTGTAGTCTGCTGGTGTGAGACTTGTTACATGGCTTACATTTGGTCAGAATTGTTAATATAAAAGTCACTGGTCAATTCATTGGACCACACAGATGACCTCAGCAAACTTGAAGAATTAGATTTGTTGTTTAATAGAATTTTTTTTTTTTTTTTTTAACTGGGTCTGTGTGAAAGGAGTGTAAATTCAGGCAGTGCTGTTTTGTGTGATTCTGTGCTCTAGGAGCTGACAGAATGTCGTCTTTTGGAGATTTCATTGCTCTGTCTGAAGTCTGTGACGTTCCCACCGCCAAGATCATCTCCAGAGAGGTGTGTCTGAGACATGGTTTCTCTTTCTGAAGAACCACACTGATTTGGAAAAAAATGTATAGCGCATATCATTTCATTTTTGACGTTGGCCACGCCAGTGTAGCGGATTGACACACACGCTAATGCATTTTCCCTCGTCCACACAGTGAAGATAAACTCTGTTATTGGTTTATCTTTAATATTTGTAGGTTTCAGATGGCATCATTGCCCCTGGATATGATGAGGAAGCTCTGAGGATTCTCTCCAAAAAGAAAAATGGAAACTATTGTGTCCTCCAGGTAAAATGGAGAAATTACACATGAGAAAAATGGATAAGACTCTAAGCCCAAGTCTTTGACCACATGGAGTTTAAGAGGAACATCAGCATGATCAACATGCTGTTCTCTTCTCCTCTCCTGACTTTCACTTCCTTTTTTTTTTTTTTTTTCCTTCATCCCCTGTTTTCTCAGATGGATCCGGGCTATGAGCCAGACGAAGATGAGGTGAGAGTGCTTTTCGGTCTCTATCTCAAGCAGAAGAGGAACGGGGCGGCAATCAACAAAGACCTTTTCAACAATGTCGTTTCTCAGGGGAAGGTGTGTGTTTGTTAAAATATGCCTTTTTTTTTTTTTAACGAGTGTGACACTTCAGTGTAAATATGACTGGTTTATTTCTGAATCTCAGTTTGTACGTTTGTGGAGTTGGCATAATTCCAACAGTATAATGTGCTGATGTAAAGTAACAAACCCATAAGTAAGGCTAAAAGTGGAGGAATAGCAGAAGGTTTTAAAACAATTATCAAATTTGATACTGCTATGGCAATTTGTTGTATACCTTTATTGGTGACGATTTTAGAGTAACCTTATCCTGAATACAGAGGATTAAATGTGTTTCTGGGAACAGGAAGGACATTTTAATTCCACCAGGGGATCTATTGGGGCTTAGTTGGTTTGGAGCCTTGCTGAACATAATCATGTAACTGAACTGATGATTTCTGTAGCTTTCGGAGAGAGCTTTGCGTGACCTCATCGTTGCGAGCGTCGCTGTGAAATACACCCAGTCCAACTCTGTGTGCTATGCCAAGGATGGCCAGGTAATCATCCAAGCAAACTGTCATTGGCATTGATAAGTTACCACTAATAATCACTATAGATATTGTCGGTGTAGTTCATCTTCTTCAACAATCCTACACAACATGAAAACTTGACACACTAAGAAAAATTATTGGCAATTCACGGTTCAGGTCATTTTTCACACACGTGTGTGTGTGTGTGTGTGTGTGTGTGTGTGTGTGTGTGTGTGTGTGTCAGGTGGTAGGTATCGGGGCTGGACAGCAGTCTCGGATCCACTGCACTCGGCTAGCGGGGGACAAAGCAGATAACTGGTGGCTCAGACACCACCCCAGGGTGCTGGGCATGAAATTCCGTAGTGGAGTCAAGCGTGCAGAGATGGCCAACGCTGTGGACCAGTACGTCAGCGGCACCATCGGAGAGGTATGGAACAGGAACCAAATTAATATAGGTTACCCGCTTTAGCTATCTACTGAATGTCTGATGAGGTCAGTTTAAGCTGGCTGGATTCCACACACTGTATGTGCATACATGTGTATGTCCAGTTGTGCTCTTGAGTGATTGGTTCATTCACCTAGGAGTTGAGCAACAGAGACCCTGTCTGGCCCTTTATTGTTACCATGTGACTGATGAACTTAGCTTTAAGTATTGAGCAGTTTACAAATGTCCTTATGGAAGGTTAAAATTGAAGGGCGTGTTTTACGTGCGTCAGGGTCCAGACCTGGCCGCGTGGAAGGCTCTGTTTGAGGAGGTTCCAGAACCTCTGTCAGAGACCGAGAAAAAGAAGTGGATCAGTTCCCTGCAGGGAGTCGCTCTCAGCTCAGATGCCTTCTTCCCCTTCCGAGACAACGTGGACCGAGCCAAGCGGGTAAGACGTCGCCTCTGACCTATTTCCTTTTACACCCCTTTCTCACAAATAGCACGTTGCCTTGCTGGAACGTTCCAGTCTTCTCTTGGTGTCCTCCAGATCAGCGCTTTACATTGTGTCAAATTGTTTTTCCCATTTGTTGAATGGTACAAAACTCCATTCTCTCTGTGTTTTGCGTTTGCTCATTTTTAGAGCGGTGTGGAGTACATTGCCGCGCCGGCTGGCTCCACGGCTGACGAGGTGGTCATCAACGCCTGTAACGAACTGGGAATTACCCTGGTTCATACCAACCTGCGCCTCTTCCACCACTAAACACCACTCAACCCCCTGCCCTCACACAGTGAAGACCTCCTTCACTCTAATTAAAACCATTCAAACACTAACCCCCTAGTCGTATAGCTTAACACAGCTACTGTGCCTAACAGATCCTCATGCATTTAACATGGCTGTATCCCCATCCGTACCTGACAATCATATTACATCAAAATAGAATAAATTTTGTTCACATATAATTAATGTACACACTCAACCCTTAGTCATTTCAAATAGCTGCAGTATTTTAGTGTTAAGAGTGTAGCATGAAGTAAGCTGTTTGTCAAACCACACGTTGACGGTACAAACTGACGACAGTTCTTACCAGGCTGGTGTCAGAACAGTAACTCGACACACTCCACACACTTTGTACAACATTCCTTTTGTATTATCTGTTGTAGTGTCTCATGTCTAACAGTGTTGCCACGCTGACAAGTTTTGTCCAATAAAAACACATTTCTGAGAACATGTTGGGTTTTTTTTTTTTTTTTATGGCTTGCCTTTTTAGATGAGAGGTTAGTGAGTGTAACATGCTGATGTGTATGAGGCTTGTACTAATACCCTCCTGGTTACCAGTGCTGTTCACTGCTCTGAGAGCATGATAGCTGTCTTCTACATGTGTTTGTCAGAGGAACTTTAGAGGAAATTACTGCAGTGTTTGAATATCTACACCTTTTTTTTTCGTTTGTGAGTGGTAGAGAGTATGTGAAACTAACACGTCTATTTGAAAAGAAAGACAATGAGGCCTTTTGAGGTTCTTTGTAAAACTTTATCAAAAAAGGGGAATTTGACAGTAGTGAAGACTTGGCACCTACAGTAAAAAATGATCAAAACAAATCTCAACACTCCATTGTTTGCATTTAAATCAAACACTTTAGGAATAAAGGGATAAATAAAGATGCAAGTTAGAAAATTACAACAAATTATCAAATCAAAATCAGTAAGTGTTATAAAGCACAGTGCTGACTCCTCTCAAACAAATGTGAGCCACAGAAGAAAAACAAACAAAAAACAAGTCAACTTCAGAACATAGATTTGGGAAATTGACGAACCTCAATGTACCACAGAGGTACACCAACATTTTCTCAAAACAGTGCTTGTTTTCTTACAGGTTAATTTCATCTCATTTGTCATTTCAGTAGAAAAATAGATCGTTTCAACTTCAGGGTGCAATACTGAGAAGGTAGTTTTGACGCTTTAACCAGACACACTCTGTCACCAGAGTCAATGCAAAGCTGCAATTGAGAACTCTTCATAGACAAACAAAACAATGGCTACTTTTAGGAAATTGAGTAGTCAAATAACTGAAACATGGTTGAATTAAACAAAACAAAAAGGGATGTTCTTTTGTTATATTTGTGGAGTCTCAAAATCCTTGTGTACCAGACTGTTAAAGAAACCTCCTCATCTTAATCCAATAAACTCTACTACTTAGGTACACAGATCTGAGACTCAACAGCCTTTGAAAAGAACCACACCATCAAACCAAACTCAATAACAACAAAAACACAACATAAAAACATCAGCCAATCAAATCCCTTGATGGAAAAAACGACAGCCAATCAAAGGAAATGAAGGGAAGTGGCTGTCGCTTGGGGAATCGTGGCAGGATTTGGCTGTGAAGCAGCGGTACGGCGGTGGTTGATACGATTAGGAAGGATTAAGGCACTTAATGAGTTAGCAGTCTCAAAAGTCACATCTCTGTTACATGTCTCCCCTCTGGGATGTCATAGGGTGGGGGTGGGGGTGGGGGGGTGCGAAATGGCACAGTCCAAAAAGGCGTTGGTCGATCACTGTCTGGGGTGGGGGGCGGCGACTGCATCTGCGAGAAGCTCTGGTCTAAGGCACTCAATGGGACACTGAATGTTCTGGAATAATTGAGGAAAAATGACTTAGTCACTTTTAATTCTTTTCATAGTACTTCAATCTTACCAATTTTACCAATCTTACTAGCAGTCTTACACTAAATATTGTAAGCACACAGTTCTGTCTTACAGGCTAATAAAATACTATACCTTTGAATGGGATTTTTCCCCAAAAAGTTTCAAAAGCTACACATTTTCTTTCAAAAAGCTTTTTTTTTTTTCAGAAAGATTTTCTCATAATGCCAATAATGATCACTATGCACAACAACTTAAACACGTAGATTCTACTTGCTTATTGAAAGTCTTACAGAACATTATGGCTGGCTTTTAATGCATTGCACATCCTGTTTTGGCTTGCACTATTACTAATCATATTGATAGCCTATAACCAAGATCTTAGCACACAGAGTGCCATGTTTATTTGAAGTCCATTCCAAACGTCCATTCCCATTATGGTGGGAACTACGTTAGAGTTGAAACAGATTTTACATTAGTACAAGGCATGAAGGTGTTAACTAACTTCTGTTGTTCATTGTGAGACATGTATATATTAGAAATAACGATGACATTAAAGATAATACAGCGTAGAGGCGGGACTCACCACTTTGCGGACGGTGCTGTCTCTGTAGCGGGTGAAAACATCTGAGCGGACGGGCTGGAGAAGGTCGGCATTCACCTCAGCACCAGGTCTCTTACAGTTCTCACAGCGCCATCCCTGTAAACATCCACAGATGCATGTCACACACACACACACACACATTCTGACAAAAACTACACCAACGAAAGGATTTATTCGGACGTGCTCCAATGCTGTGTCTAACTGAGTTGAACTGAACTCGTTAATGGTAATGCAAAATATGAGATTTGTCATTTTCCTTCAGAAAGAATGATGAGTTGTGTGATTTTGGGAGGGGTAACAGAACATTCAGGAATACCACTGTGGTCATAGCTTGTACCTGCTGTCCGCCATGACAAGTGCAAGTGCAGATAGCTCCCAAGTATTCTTTCTGCCACTGGCTACCCACGTGGTAAATCTTCCCATCATCGTAACAGGTCGACTCATCTGTAGAAAACCACAGACATATAATAATCACTGACAAGTCACAGTGATACATTAAGCTCTTGCATTTTTCCACAAGCAAAATCACTTTTAATTTTGCTTTATGTGTATAACCTCCTTTGACCTTTCAGCCTTAAGTCATGGTCATTTTTGGTAGTTATCATATGCTAACAATGAAGCTAGTCAAATTACTTCATCTTCTTTGAAATGATTTATTCATCACCCTTTGTCTACGTCATTTCAATGAACCTAACAATCTGCCAGAGGCTTACAAACAGTGATTTTTATCGCCTATAAGTGCAAACTTTGCGACCCTACAGGTGCTAAGAAGTCTGAAGATGGATGTTCAAGTTCAAGATTGAATATTCTGTTCTCAGTGGAGACTTGGAGACTTATGGTGGAAAGCACTTACGCGGCTCGCACTTGAACTCTCCCTTGCCGTTACCCAGGCAAGTGCAGCTCATCATGTGACCGTTCTCTCCCTGTCTGTCCCACTTCTCACCGATACGGTAGTTTTGGCCTTGGTCGTGGCACCATTCTGGTTAAGACAGCAAAGGGTTAGGATTTGGGTTAGCGGTAGAGTCTTCTCGCGGTATTTCTTGTAAATATTATATTCATGGTCAGAAGAGCTTTAATGGAAGGTGTAACTCACTGGAGGAATCACATCTGAAATGTCCGCTGCCCAAGCCGAGGCATCTGCACCAGAGTTTGAAGCCAGTCTCAGACATGCGTTCCCACTCCTCCCCTACGTTATAGGAGGTGGATGTGAGGGTGTCGTAGCATGAGTCTGGGCTGGTCGAAGCACCCTCGGGGACTAGATGCAAAAAGGATCAGAGAATCAGACGTTACACATTTTCATAACTTACATATGCTTCATCACTCTGAATACACAACATGCGAGGCAAGATCCCAGTTCAAATCAGTATGGTTATTATGAAGAACGTTTTGTGACTAGTCAGTATAACTATATAAGCTTTTGGCTACATCTCTGTAAATTAGATTTAGTTCAACCTGTGTTTCCTGCAGTGATGATCTCTTCCAGGATTTTGTGCTTGAGCTGTCCTTTTAGGGCCTCCACAATAACATTGTAAGATGCACCAGATGTCAAACCAATCAGAGTAGCACTGGTGGTGGTACTTGGTAGACGCATCTGTCAAATGGGGAATATGCAATAAATAACAGAGAAATACAATTGGCATCTGTTTAGACTGAATAAATGAGTACTGACTGGTTCGGTATAGCGATAGTCAGTGTAGCCAGCACCGTGTAACATTTTGAGACTCCATATCATGACAAACTTCGTGAATTATTTGGTAATTAACTGATTTTTTTTTTTGTAAAAAGAGAAGAAACCCTAAATGTTGCATTCATCCCCCTGCCTTCACATCAGTGGCATTGCTCGGAGAATGCTATTGGGATAAATCAAGGATTTTGTGAGACTCACCTGGAACGACTGCTCCTCTCTGTGGGTCACTGGGTTACAGGACACCAGGTATGCTGAACTCTGCTTGAAGGGTTTCCAGGAGATGGTGGTCTGGGTCTGGGCTTCTTGGGGCGTTCCTGTCGCGTTTTCTGGAAAATGCAAAGGGAGGCCGTGGCCCGGCCCTTCACTCACATGCACTATGGGTACCCGGGGTCCTCCGGGCCCAGTCTGGGGGACATAGACCAGGGTCTCGCCCACCTGGGGTATGTGAGGATGCTGGGGCCCATGGGTGGGCTGGTTGTGCTTGTTGTATTCAGTGTACTCGACGCTTTGGCCATGCTGGCCTAGCGAATCCTGACCGTTGGTGCCCACCACCTGAACGCTGTTGTCATCGAATTCACTCTCGGGCACGTCCAGGTGCTCATGGGTGCCTTGGCGTGGTGGCGTCGGCGGCAGAAGCATGGAGGTTGATTCTGAGCGGGAGAGATTGGTTAGAAGCCAAGCAGGGGGTAAAGAGGGGGAAGAGGGAGGCTGCAGTAGCGCCTGACAGCCAGCTGGGCAGTGCAGATCCAGCCAGGGAGCACTGGGCTTTACCTGCCATATTAACTGATCCTAGATCAGGAATACCTGTTTGCTCTTTTGCATGAGCATTATTTTGGAATAGGTAGATCTGTGCCTGGATCAGTTGGTGAGGGTAGTGAGACTCACAAGGTCTCATTACCAGACCTGTTTAAGCAATGGCAATTTCAAGTTGTCCCCATTTTACTTTTGAGTCAAACAGGCATTAAACGTTTCAGCATTTCTTTAGAGAAAATGCACTGTTATTTGCTGGAAATATGGCTTTGAAATAAAGTCATAACGCATAAATTAAAAAAAGCTTTATGTAACTGAACAGATTCACCGTCAGCTTAAGCTTTTTTTCAAGCTTTTTTTTAACAAATTTCAGAAGACTCTAGTAATTTCACTGAATTTGTATTAAAGAGCAGTACAGAGGCAGCCTGCTAAGGCCATGCTGTTACTCAAACTACTTTTTTTGTACTTTTACCATTCAGCAACAAAAAGAGAGTTTGAGGAGTACACCGAAATGTGTGCGGGCATGTGTGTGTGTATGTATGTGTATGTGTGTGTGTGTGTGTGTTTGTGTGTGTGGACAGACTTACGAGTTCTGGCCTTGCCAACCAATGGGGAGCTTCTCTGAGTATTCACAAGAGCAATAATCTTGATGATGTACTCAGTTCCTGGTTTCAAACCTGAAATCCCCACATTTCATTAGCCAAGTAACTCTTTTATAAAATTAATCATAAAATTAATCAACAAATTAAAGAACACATTACTCTATGAATGCTGTAACTAGGTTTACAGTTTGTCAAGGCAAGTAAAATGTGTTTGTGAGTGTGAGAACAAAAGCGTGTTTGTTACCAGTGATGGTGGCATAGTTCACACTGGCATGAGGGCGGGGCAGGAGTTCTCTGGGGGCCCCTCCTGATTCCTCATAGGTGATATAATATCCTGTGATGCGAGTGGTGGGAGGATGCCAGGTGAAGGAGATTGAGTTGGGGGTCAAAGAGGTGAACTGGATGTTGGTGGGAGACTGGACAGCTGGCCGAACTGCAGAAACACACACAAACGCACACACGCACGCACACGCACACATGCACACACACACACACACACACACACAAACACAAAGTCATATTGTGCACTGTATCTGATGATCATAAATCTCAAAGAACCTTGACTTGCAAGGCTGAACTAACACGAATCAGTAACAGCACAATCTACAGAGTGTTTTCTGTCTAGATTCTACACGAAGAAATTTCCATCTAAAATTTGACCACTTGACCACGGCATCAGCAAACCTGGCAAGTCATTTAGAACATGGCCATGACATACTGTATCTGGTAAAAATACATAGCTCAATAATTTACATCTTAATTCTAAGAGTTAGATAGTCAGTCTTAATCTTAATCTTCAATCTTAATATTACTCTTTAATTTTAATCTTTAATTTACAGTTTAATTCTAAGAGTTGGATATTAAGTTCTTAAACCAGTATGGTAAATGTAAGCTGTCTATAATGTTATATCAAATCTTACCCTGCCCTATTTGAATATGCATGATAGTTTGACAAAGTTGAATAATCAATAATCGGGGCTGGACATTCTGGGATAGAACTGATGAGCAGACACTGGCCTGACATTGAGAGACAGATGTGTATAGAGTGTGTGTGGGTACCTGTTTCGACGGGCAGGACAAAGGGATCACTTCGGCTGTTGCCATTCAATGTGTAGATGTAGATTGTGTAGCTGGTGCCTGGCTGCAGACCTGGGAAAGAGATAAATACAAAAACACTCAGATATATTCATAGCCTGGATGTAGCATACCTACCACTACCTGATCAGTGATGGTCTGTGCCACATAGCAAGCAGATGTATCCCAACACAATAATAGGAAACACTATTAAAATTCATATAAAAGTGTTAGGAGAATGACAATAACGCCATGTTGAGACTTGTTTAGTTGCACAGATAAATGTGATTCCTCTTGTGTTATGTTTATTTAATATACTTGGGTTCATCATTCTTTGTGCTGGTAAAAGATTTTGCCATAAGGTATTGTCCAGGATCTATGCAGATATACTTGAACACTGTAAAACTGGAAGCACAGGTTTGTGAATCACTGATTTTAAATCGGATCTTGTTTTCTTGGGAGCACTGGTCTTAATATTTATACCAGAGATGGTGTAGGTATGAGCATCAGCGGGCGTGGTCTCCCTGATGGTGGGATAGCTGCCACTGGTGGGTGTGGCCTCAATGAGGAAACCTGTCCTCGGTTCAGTTTTGGCACGCCAAGTCAGGGTAACGGAAGCCTCCTTCACGTCCAAAATGCGGACGCGGCGGGGTGGGCTGATGTCTGTGGAGCCAAAGAGGGAAAAACACTTTGACTTAAAACACAGGCAGGGCTAACATCCCAAAACACCTCAGTTAGAGAATGTCCCAAAAATGACGAAGACATCATGTAAAAGCTTATAAAAAATGCAATTTTTATTTTTCATACATGCTTAAACAAGCCAAACGTCAGGCTAAGGCGTGCAGTTTTTATATCTTCATTAAATGAAAAAAAATCTTCAATGAATAAATTCAAAATAGTCTGTTAGCCTTAAGTGTCTTCCTCTGTCTCTCACGTTACTCTGGCAGTGAGAGTGAAATACAGGAGCTCCACTTACTGTCAGTGGTGGTAACCTCCCCTGTCAGAGGCCTGCTGCTGGTTGAATCCTTCAGCGCATAGACATGCACCTCATACACAGTGGCAACCTACAAGAGACCAGAATAATGTTCAACGCTGGTACACACCACACCTCACATCACTTTTTTTTTTAAATGACACTTAAGTGTATCCATTACAATAAAACATGTACATGAACACACACAAAAAATTCTCACACACACACACCTTCAGTTTAACATTTTTTTTTTTTTCAAAGACAATTCAATAAACCCTTCCCTCAGGAACTAAACATGCAATATGCAAATTTTGCTTTAAGCTGACAGTGCCTTAAGCCGAGTGCCACACGGAGATGACCTGTAGAATTTTCTTTTTGAAATGCCACATACATTTAACCTACGGTATGTTAAAGTTATTTATCTATGTTTAAAAAATGAAATGTATTTTATTGAGGATTTTCTGTACCATAAGTCCAGTTATGTGGGCCTGTGTAGAATCAGGGGCAATGTTCATCTCTTTAGATGGGGCTCTGACGTTCTTGGGGTTCACCGTGATCCTGTAGCCAGACAGTCTGACGTTGGGGGCACGCCAGACCACGGTGAACGCGGAGGGCCCGACATCGATGAACTGCAGGTTGGTGGGAGCGGGGATCGCTACAGAAAGAGGAGGATAAACAACATTCATATTCAGTGATGCTAGAGATATGATGTGTCAAATATGTTCTTAGGGTAAATGATGGATGATGGATTTTGGCCAATGAGAGCTCATTTGGGACTAGTGGGCGGTACCTGTATGCTGGGTGCCCTCCAGTGGTTGGCTGGGGGTGCGACCGTGCATGGGAATGATTTTGACTGTGTACTCGGTCCCTGGACGCAGACCACGCAACAGCACGCTGTCGTCTTGGCCTCTCGGGGCGGGCTGGTATTCGCGTTCCCCTTCCTCGGAGCTGGAGTAGAGAACTCTGTACGAGGTCACGGTCCTGTCTGGAACATCCCACGTCACCCGCAGGGAAGTGGTGTCCACGTCAGAGAAAGTCAAGTCTTTGGGTTGGTCCTGGGCTGCAGGGCGGATACAAAGGAAAGATAGAAGATTAGTTTTTGCTAAGCAATGCCGGTACTTCTTATTGATGGTTAATACATATTATGCATTAAACACATTCTAAATGACCATATATTTGGTTCAATACAATAACCGTGGCACTTTAACCAGTTTAATGTCTACTCAGTTCTAGGTTTCATTAAAAAAAAATACTACGGTAATTTAAATTAGGCTAACAGTGCCGGGATCAACAATAATCAATATGAACCAAACTGCCAAAGGATGATGGTACCCCTGGCTATTGAGCGGGCTTACTTACTTGTACTAGCTTTATCCACCACTGGGGGGCTCTCTCCATCTGTGCCAATAGCATAGACACTCACTGTGTACTCCACTGCTGGCATCAAACCAGTGAATGTCATCTCTGTCTGATCTGTAAACAGCAGGAAGAGACCATGCAGAACTCAGACTCGGTGTCACAGACTTTTGATTAAAAAAGCAATGCATTTCAGGTTATGCATGTAGAGCTTGGTAAATCTAGGGAGCAGTGGAAAACACACCTTACTAATAAATGTCACGTTTACCAACAAAATAAGTTACAATAATATATACAAATTTCACATTAAGGGTCAGAGTAAAGAAAACGTAACTGCTTAAACCAGTGACTGTGTGTGTTTGTGTGTGTGTGTGTGTGTGTGTGTGTGTGTGTGTGCATGTATGAATGTGAATATTAATTTCTGTGTCTTATACTAACAAGGATAAAAGTCTAAGAAAAAATGTTTCTATGTATTTTGGATAATCTCATAACCTAAACAGGACATTCCTACTTCATCATCACAGAGACTGGTTTTAAACATCAGAAATAAAAAAGAAAGCTTTTTTTTTTTTTTTTACACTTTTTGAATGCTGACAGACACAGACATAGAGACATTACCAGGTCCCACGGTTTTGGAGACTGAAGGACCAACACCACGCTTGGGGACCCCAGTCACCCTGTATCCAGAGATGGGTCCTTTAGCAGGAGTCCAGCGCACAGTCATGGTTCTCTCCTTCACATCTGTCAGCTCCATTCCAGGGGGAGATGGAACATCTATGAAAAAGAAAGAAAAAGAAAGAAAGAAAGAAAGAAAGAAAGAGAGGTGTGGATAAAAGATATTATGAAGAGAGCAGTAAATGCTTCAGGAGAGATAAGACACACAGTGCCATTTGTACACATAACAGTAAGGATGATAATCATATCTTAAGCAATTTCACAACAGTAACAAATCACTGGATTTTTTCACTTTCAAGTACTGTCAGAGTTACCTACAAATCACAGACCTCATACATGACCAGTGTTGTTTAATGTTAGGGTTGTGATCGTATTTTCATTAAACCTGTTCCCAGATCAGTTTTTGTATCATTGCTACTCACGGGCACTGCTGGTCCTGTGAGTGATGTAAATGGGTGTGCTGGTTGCCGGACTATCCCCTCTCCCACTAACTGCGTATACAGTGATGGTGTAGTCAGTGTTTGGACTCAGGTTATCAATAGTGGTTGTTGTCTGAGTCCCCGGTACCGTGAACTCCTGGGGTGTCTCCCCTGTTAGCACAGGAATGAATGGAAAAAAAGTCTTTAGACATACCTACACAGGGTGGAATATCTGTATATATATGGACAACAGGAAGTATTTATGGGTCACTCAGTTTGTTAAAACTGACTAACTCAATTACCTGATTCTCCGTGAGTGATCTTGTAGAAGCGTACAGGGACAGCAGGGGCATCCCAGCGGATGGTGATGCTGGTGGGGCCTGAATCCACCACCTCTAGATCAGTGGGGGCATCAGAAACTGTGGAGGCAAGTACACTGATGTTGAGGATGTGCAACGGCAACTGAAAGTGCTGGAAACTTCTGTTTCACTGTTTGTACGATCATCCTAATGCTTGTGTTAGTCGTTCATATGATTGCAAGACAAATTTCATAGCAAAGATGGTGAATTATTTGAATATAGTAAAGAGGTGAGTTTTTCTTTTAATGACACCTTAGGTGAATGCTGTATTTTTGATGAGGCAGTCAATGAGTAAATGAGTCATTGCCAGCCGTATCAAAAAGGACAGGCAGACAGTTAAGAGTACTGAAGTACAGAAGGGTCTGACTATAACAAAGTGCCCATTTCCAGGGGCAATTTGACAAGAGAGAAAAACCTAGAGTGAGAGAGACAGAGACAGAGAGACAGAGACAGAGAAAGAAAGTAGATGGGGATAGGGAGATAAGTAGACAGAGAGAACAGTAAATTAATGAAATTTTGAAGAGGGGACAGCAGTATCCTTACCTGTGGCCTGAGTTCCAGTGAGGGGCAGACTCTCTTCGGAGCCACTGATGGCGTAGACATGGACCACATACTCTGTTTCGGGGACCAGGTTCATCAGAGTGTAACGGTTACGGTTCGGGGGAAGTCTTTCTTCCTTAGTACGACCGCCTTTGGTCATTTGATAGCGGATGCGGTAGCCAGTGATATAGGCTCGTGGGGCCACCCAGTGAACAGTGAAGGAATTGGTGGAAACATCAGAGAAGTCCAGACCAGTGGGTGAATCCAGGACTGAGGGAGATGAGCGAAACAGAGAAAGAGTTAAAGAGTAAACATGCTAAAGGAATGTGAGAGCCCCTTCATGCTTTAAAAGACGGTATAAAGTTCACGGTTCTAGACTATTCTTTGTATGTATATATATGTTTTGTAAGATGTATGTTTGAAATTGTGATCATTTTGTTGGGTTTTAAAAGGTAGAATGATTATATACAGTCAGACAGACAGACACACACACACACATACTCACGTGTTCGTTGAGTGCCAGTCGCAGGTGTGCTCTCTCGCTCCTCGTACACACACACGACGCTCACCAGATACTCTGTGTTTGGCAGTAAATCTGCAGACGTGAAATACGGGGAGAAAGGGAGAAATTGTGAAAACAAGTAGTAGGCAACATCAGTATTTCATGAGACACTGACAATTTGCAGTAATAGCATTTTATTATTGACAAAAGAACTGTTATAAAGTGCTGCACAATAAGAATATCACTATTGATGATACACTATAATACACTCCGCAACAGTTCTCTTAAGTGCCAGCTGTAAAAGGAAAGGAAGAACTAAGCACTTACTCTGCAGGACGAAAGAGTTGGTACCTCCGCCCACATTGACCTCTTGGGTGTCATCGTCGTTGTGCACGGGATGATAACGGACAACAAAGCGCGTGATGTCATTAGGGTGTACAGCGGGTGCAGTCCAGGATACACGCATGGAGTCTGGGCCCACCTCATCAAAGTTCACGTTTTTGGGAGCAGGGACGGCTGAGGAACAACACAAGTAGAAAAGTTACTTAAGCTGAAATCGCTTCTGTTAGCAGAGTCACTTCCAGAACCAGTGGTACCACATACAGGAGGGACTGCCAACCAGCCTTTAAGAAGGAGTTTCAGTTATTTCTGATGTAATGTGCTTTGCACAGCTCAGGATGGACCTTGATTGGCTTGGTGAAGTGCGTTCAAATAGGACTGGGAAACAGCCTGTCCATTTGGTGGTAGAGGGCCTGATTAATAGCTGATTAATAACTCTTCACGAAATAGAACACATCATTAGGTTAAGCCTTACTATGTCACCTGAATATCAACCTAAAAATCTACTAAACTGTGGTTTTAAAGTAGTTTTGAATGTTAATTTTGCTATATTAACATTACTAATATTACTAATGTAACATTTTGAGATGGAGACGCATTTGGGTTGGGCGATCTCACAGTGTAGGCATTGTAAAAAGAATCACTGCCATTTCACTGCTGAAGCCTTAATGAATTAATGCAGATATTTTATACCCTGACATTACATCCACGAGCTTTACCTCAGCTGGAACTACTACAGCTGGAACGGTTTTAAGCCCGACACAGAGAGAAATATGAGCTTTACTAGATCTATGGAAGACGTGTTAAAATGAGCTTCATTTAACTGACAATGTCAGTGAAAGTCAGAACAACAGGAATACTAAGTATAAGACTGTCTTTCATAATTACATGAGTCTCTCTCTCTCTCTCTCTCTCTCTCTCTCAGATTTTGTTGTTCTGTCCCCCTCCCAAACTTGTATAAAACCTTGGGACAAAGATTCACCAGTCTGAGTTGTTTGCTGCTTGATCATGGCTGGTTCGCTCTCCCCTCCATCCGTAAGCGCTGTGACGCTGATGTCATAGTCGATTCCGGGCTCCAGCCCGCGTACTGTGTAATAACCGATGGCAGAATCCACCGTATCCTCGAGAATCGGAATGCTCTCGCCTGCTGCAACTACTGCGATTCGGTATCCCGTTACAGCGGTATAGTTTAGCGGACTCCACTTCAAACTGATAGTCGTGTCGGTGACATCGACAAAACTGAGGTCCCGCAACCTCGGCACATCTAGCGTGAATTAGCACGGTAGGATTCACACATATGGAGAAGAAAGACAAGACAAACATACAAGCCGTGGTGATAACAAATTAGCTTGAGCATGTCAATTACAGGTTATCTGATGCACTAAAGCAAAGATTAAATGCCAAGTAATGATTTGTCATGAAACGTGCATATACATTAATTGAACGTGAGACATATAGTATAATTAAAGCATTCTCAAAATCATCAAAATCATCAAGTTCAGATTGAAAAGCCAAACCGAACATGGAAGTTTAATTACAGTTAAGTTGCATGTTGTGGCCACATGTTAATTCTATTCCGGAGAACAATATATGTGCAGAATCAAATTAAATGCAATTTCTAAGAGTATAAAGACAAACTTGACAATTAGAGAGTCATGCATTTTCGTAGGATTATGACATTTCTGCCCTTATCTGTTAAATTGTTATAGAACAGCACATAAGGTTAAGGAGACTGGAGATTTTTTATGTTCACAGTGCCCGTTTTGTTCAAATGATCGAACTAACACAGCAAATCATCCATGCAAATTAATGCCAAATTAAACATTTTCGGCTAAATATCAAGATGATTTGTGCGCCTGTAGTATACAAAGGATGCTCCACTGGTGTTCTTTAATGCAATATTCATTTATGTACTGATGATTTCCTACATAACTCATGCATGGAAGCAACCTTTACCATTAGTGCAGAATTCACAGAAAATATAACTGAAAGGTTAGTAATAATTCCTATGAATGAGAATGGATTTCAGGACGGGTGCAGTCAGAATCACAAATAAAGAGAATGAACGCAGTTTAAACGAACCCTTAAGTTTTTCGGTATGGAGTCCGTCCTGCCGCTTACCGTGCAATGAGTAAGTTACTGCACCAGATGAAGCAGCTCTTCTTAAATTTGCATTTTTGTTCAAGTTTTTTTTCATGTTTGAGATTAACTTTAATGAGAAACTGTGCTGACAGATTCCCTAGCTTTGTCCAGCAACCTAAGAACCAGCACTATTAGCTTCCCCTTCTGGTCTTAGACGAGTTTTCCTGGCAGAATGAATCGAAATGCCACACAATTGGAAAGAAGTGGACTTCTATGAAGGGGAGCGGCCTTGATGGAAACTTGTTTCTTTTTTGGTTTTAATGGAAGGTGTCCTACAGAGATGTTGGTAGAAATCCCAGACAGGATATGATGGAATTAAGAAAAAGAGGTCTCATTTCTGATAATGTTCCATGATACCTCTACTGCCAAAAAATGTTGGCTGTACATCTTGGCATTACCCACGCTGCAGAAATGCTAACACACACACACACACACACACACACACTCACACAAACACATCACGAGTGACTGCATGACACCCAGGTAAGAGGTGTGCAAAGAGTGAGTGGGAAAGATTAAAGACTTGAACTGTGAAGAGCTTCAGTTCTGGTTATTTGATCCGATCAATAGATCTCCATACACGTATGAGCTTCGACAACCTAAGGCAGTTCAGTTCCTGAGCTAATAAACACTCAAACTGAAAGGTTGCTTGCCTTGGGCCAGCGGAGCTTCTCACCTTCACACTAATTTAATATAACGATCCCCCAGAGCAATACAATTAGTACAGGCCTGGGAGCTTACTAATTGAACTAGAAAATGTTTTAAGACCCTTAGGGAAGCAATCTCAGCACCAGAATCAACCCTTGAGTTGATCTACGTGGAACTGAACATCTATCAGGCCTCCATAGTTAGGTCCAATAACTTCAGTTACGCCACCATTGGTCTCTGCTTCATTTTATTCTCCTCTTGGTTGAGCCAAAATGCTCAAGTGACACAGTGATAGATATGAATGACCCAGGACCAGGAAGATGAAGCTTACCTTGGGTAATGGTTGCAGAGATGGGCTCACTCTCTCTGTGGTCTTTGACAGTGTACACACTGACATTATACTCCACTCCAGGGCTTAAATGCTCCAAGATGCATGAACTCTGGTCTTCTTTCACAAACTCTTCCAGTGAATTTCCACGCTGTCCATTGGCTGGTGTGCAAGTCACCCTGTATCCACTTATGTCTGCGATTAGGCAAAAGAGAAAAAAAGAGAAATACAGTTAAAATTTGCAGCATGAAACATAGGAGAATTCATCACAAATTGGATGCAAGATCAAATTCAGTCGCACACTCTCACACAAACGAAAATACAAGACCATGGTCTACTGGGAACCACTTGCCTACAGTGACCACAGGAGACAGGCAAGGTACAGCTTAGGAGGAGAGTTGATATTTACCAGGAGTTGCAGAGGGGCGCCAGCGAACGGTAAGATCGCCTGTATCTGGGTTGGACTGCACGTTTAGGTCAGTTGGTGGAGACAGGGCTGTGAAGAAATTAGAGAACAGAAACAGTGAAAAGAAGAAAAGAACAAAAACAAAAACAAGAGCAATGTAACTAAAACTCACAAAACCAAAAGTAAATTCTCTTTTAAAATCTCAATCAGTAGTTTGCTCAAAATGTCAGTATTTCATGCACTGAAATAAATGACTCTTATGTACCAATGTCAATTTAGAGTAGAAATTTTTCTGTAAATTTAGTAGAATTTAGATTATCAGTTGTGTTATGGGACAAGATATGAACTGGTTTTACATAAACTGTGTTTATATGTGAGCCCTGTGCTTGATGGTTTTTAAGTTTGTTTCTTACATGTGACAACATTTTGTGTAATGGGGTTGCCATGGTTACGGCCATTAACCATGGGCTGGACACTGTATGTATACTCCAGTCCAGGTGTCAAGCCAGAAATGTAAATACTTCCTGTAGCAGAGGTCACATCTCTAGGTGCTTCACCACCTTCGCTGGGCCACACTGACACCTGGATACAAAACATCAATGTCAGAGGTCAAAGGTGAAAGTGCAGAGGTTGATTATTTATTCAGACAAACTCAGCCTAGAACAGAAAGTTCACATTCAGGCCTTGTCAGCTAAATATGACAAAAAAGTACAAAAATCACTCCCTTGAGGACCCAAACAGCAAATGTGTAGACTCCAATGAGAATCTGTGTCATTACCAATCTGTATGGAGCTAATCGATGTAAACCACTCAGCTTAGACTTTATTAATTAACTTTGAATTCTACCACTCCTAATTAGGCACATTTTCATGTTGGAATTACAATGGTTTTACCTTGTAGCTAAAGCGTGGCACAGGGGTCCAGGTAATGATAATGGAAGTGTCTGTGACATCTGTGGTGAAACGAGGGGCATTTCCCATGGATGGAGCTGAAGGAGGAAAAGGAGAAAGAATAGAGTGATAAGGTAAGCAGTTATGAGGGTGAGTGGAGAGACTCCCAACATAACCTTTAGTTAGCCATCCTCAGCATAGTGGTCAGTAGTTCAGGTGATCAGAGGAACAGTATGAATTAGCTAATACTATTAATATTAATAAGTTTCTAGTGTTTGTTGCAAATTCAGCCATTCAGGGAAACTGACAGTCAGACAGACAGATAGACGGATAGACAGACGGACAGATAGATAGATAGATAGATAGATAGATAGATAGATAGATAGATAGATAGATAGATAGTTGGACTGCTTCTCATCAAGGAGGATGTCTTTGTCAGCATTGTGGATAACACAGGCAAGTCAATGACGAACAGAGAAGGGAGAACTGAGAGAGAGCAAACAGGGAACACAGTCAGTCTGGAGGTTTGGCTCTGTCTCTGCGTCTCGAGACGGCAGGGTGAGGGTCGCAGTTCTGTTTGAAGTGTTAAAGCGAAAAAAAAAAAAAAACCCAGGTGACCTGATCTGCCATCAACCCCCGCATATAGCACCCCCTTCACACATTCTCTGTGGCTCACTATGGCAACAAGAGATCTTTATACATGGTCTGTTTGGCAACTGCCTGATTCTTTAGTGACAGAGTGACAGAAAGACAGGGAATATGGTTAGGAAAAAGGGAGAGATGGATGAGTCACGGAATAAAGGAGGAGAGAACATGAGGACAGTTTGGCTATAGTTAAGTGAAAAACGCAACTTCAACTCCCTCTCACAAAACCACCCCCGCCCCCCAAAACATAAGACATCAGAATATCAGTTGCCATTAACTACAGTAAAAACAGAGAGGGCACAGAATAGCTACTCACAAGTGGTGAAAATGCTGGTGACACCCTCGCTAAGCTGGTTGCCTTGCACAGAATGGAGAGTGACTGTGTAATCGGTGTTTGGTCGCAGACTGGTCAGAGGGTACTGTGACTGTTGGGCTGGGATGCGGAGCTGTTTGGGGTTGGAACCCTCCACGATCAGGAAGAGACGATACCCCGTCACCACTGCCCTGGGCACGTTCCAGATGACCAAGGCACTGTCCTCCGTCACGTTGGCAAAGCGCAAGTTGGTAGGAGCGTCCGGTTCTGAACACAGAAGCAGAGAAATGAAAGATATGTTTGCACAGGGGGCTCTGAAGAGACTGGTGATCAGTCTGACATTTTAACAGCCTGCTTTTTTTTTAAGTGTATAACAATAAGAGAAAGATATCAGTAATCTTGATATCATATCCTTGAACTCAAGACTTTTAAGCATACGAAGTTTATCCTCGTATCTATTTTCCTACTTCTAGCCGCTGTGTTATGAATGAGGGTGTAGGTGGATGTCAATTCATGAGTGTCTATCTTATGCATGTGCATGTGTGTGTGTGTGTGTGTGTGTGTTTGTGTGTCTTCGTGTGTGAGCAGCTAACTCACTTGTGGATTGTTCCCCGACCAGTGGTTCACTCTCAGATCCTCCGCTGACAGCATAGATGTAGAACCGGTAGAGTGTGCCGGGCTGAAGGTGTGTGATTTCTGCGTAGGCATTGTGTGTGATGGGAAGATGAAGGGCTTTTCCTGAAGTACCACTAGAACTGACTGGGAGGAAGGCCACGCGGTAGCCAGACACATCATCGGGAGGACCCGTCCAAGTAATGGTGATCTTTACATCTGACACTTCATAGAACTGCAGGTCTGTGGGAGCTGGGACTACCTCTGTGGACAGGAGGTAGGAGAGTAATCAATTAGTGGGAAGCACAAAAATCAGTGCAAAGATTGTGACTCTGATAGCCTTGGAGTTTAGAAGCAGAACTGTTTTTAAGGATAATATCAGTAGTAGTGCAACACAGATTCCGAGACGAAATGAAGCCTAGGCCTGTAAGTGAATTCTGTACATCTGGATTACCTTCATTACAAACTGAGAACTCAAATTTATTTTGTAACCAACTCTTATGTACTCCCTGTTACTGTTCTGTTTATTCCCTTTGGCTTATTCTGAACTGGCAAAACAAATACATATTTGGTATGAATTCGTTATACTGGATAGCAGACAGTGCAAAGTGCTGTACAAACATCCTATGCATTGATGGTTGAATTCCTCAGAATTAATCACTTTTATTAAACAGTGACAGTTAACCCGTTCCTAACTTGTGGAGGCCTTACCATGTTGTGGCTGTCCGGCTGTGTTGACTTGCACAAAGACCGGCTCACTCTCTAGATTGTCCTCCACAGCGAAAATGCTGATATTATAGAGCACGCCAGGTCGGAGGTCACCCAGTGTGACAGAGGTGGCACTTTCAGGGAGTGTAAGCTCGGTACTGCTACCTTCGACAGATGGCGTGTATACAACACGGTAGCCTGTTCACACAAACAAACACATGTGAATTCTACAATGAAATATTAGTAGTAGTAGTAGTAGAAGTAGTAGTTGTAGTAATATTACAAGTAGCAGTGATGCTTAATTAACTAATTCTGTGTTTCAGTAAGTAGCATAAACATTATCTTGGCATTAATGACCTGTGATTGGAGCTTGGGGTCTGGACCAGCTGATCACAATGGAGGTCTCCCCAACCTCACCAACCTCATGTTGAGTTGGAGCATCAGGGGCTATGAAATGGGCAAACAAAATATGAACAAAACATTGTTAGCTCCTCGAACAAGTGAATCAGTCTGCGCTATAGATGGATCTACCTGTTTTTTTTTCCAACAGATTAGACAAATCAACATATAAGGTTTTTTTAATACTTAAAAAACACATGCCATGTAAAGGAAACCAGTACACATCTTTGAATTTAAACATTTGTGTAGAGATAATTTGTAAAGGGATCGTTTGTAATATTGCCCTCTGCTGGTTGGGAGGACTCTATGTCATCTGTGTAGATTGGACTCACCAGTGGTCTGCGTGGTAGTAAGGATAAGGGTAGCATCTCCCTCTGGTTGGAGCTCATACACTTGTACATTGTATCTGCGTCCGGGCAGGAGGTCACTGATGTTCACAGATGTGGCTGTACGGGGTAGTTCTGTTGACCAAGAGAAAGAAATGATAACATTTAACTATTTTCAACCAAAAATGACCACTTCATGAAAACCAAAAGTTCGATGACTGAGCGACTTGGATTAACACGACTGTGACAGAGGTGAAAGCAAAACCATCCCAGTGAAGTAAGCCACGAATGAGAACATTTTCAGTGCACACTCACCAATTGTCTTGGGCTTGGATCCTTCCTCCGTGAGTTCGTACTCCACCCTGAAACCGGACACGGTGTCAGATGCAGAGACCCAGGAGATGACAAAGCTGCTGGAGGTGATTTCAGTTACGGACTCAGAGGTGGCCACCAGTGGTGGGGGCTGGGTGGTCTCGCCCTCTGAGGTTGCCACTATGGGAGACACAATGCATTTTGACCCCTCAGCAAATTAAGTAAAGAGAAGAGTAGAAAAGACGTGAGAGGACCAGAGATCGTACTGAATCAGACCAGACCAGAGCAAACCAGAACATGTCCACTCACAAGAGCCGTAGGTGGTGGTGAAGTCAAAGCGAGTGATCTCTCGACGACCGCTCCGTAGGAAGCTCATGAGCTGACCCTCGTAAGTAAGACCAGGCTTGAGGCCTGAGATAGTGTAAGAGTTGAGATGTCCAGGAATGGTCACCTCTTTCCAGGGGACACGGGAATTTTTCTATGAGGGTGAAAGGACAGATGTTACATAATGAACGCGGAACCACAGGCCTGGAAAATGACAATTTGTATATCCTTTAACCCTGTGATATGTTTCTTATGGAGCGAATCTACGGCTGCTTTAAACTGAATCTGTATATTCCAATTTCCAATATTCATTTTTATTGTCTACATTGAAAATCAGACTATTTTGACATCATACCAAATCATGTACATGTTCCCAGAGTGATCCCTATCGTTCAGATCCTCAGGCACCCTATCCTTTCACAAACTGTGTGTGAGTGTGTGTGTGTGTGTGTGTGTGTTTGTTTGATAGAGAGGGAGAGAGGGGGCTTGCAGCCTTGCAATGCTTTTTGCTGTCATGAATACATAAACCACTTCAGAGGGACATGCGCTGGCATTCACTTAGGACTTGCAAATATTTCCTACCATCTAACAGACAAACAGCCATTCAAAAGCAGCCAAAAGTAATGGAACAAATTTCAAAGTTTTTTTTTTCCCCCTGGATTGAATAAAACAGTTGGAAATACAGTGTTAAAGGCAGCCGCTATTTAATGAGCCCCTTCCACCATTTGCAAAATGTTCTGTTTTATGGTCAGTGCCACATTTGCAGAGTGTTTAAGTTCAAGGACCTCTACTTGTTTTTGTGTTGAAATTTTATACTGTGCTTTTACTCAGTGTAAACATGCTGACCCCTTTCCTCAAACTAAAGTGACCTGAATACTCAAAATATTTGCAATTTTCACAAACGTGTTTTATATTGCTCCTAATTATTCTGAGTCTGTAGTACTTTTAGAGGGTCAGATTACAGTGCTCATATTGTACAGAGATATCAAATATTCAATCACCAGATTTAAGTTCCAGTCTGAGAGAAACCAGGCTTCGTAACATAAGGCAGTTAAGCACCTCTCAATGTTTAGATGAATATGAAAACGAAACCTTAATTGGCAGTGTGTTCCCTGAGGAACGTCATAAGGAAACTATGTTAGACATAGACCTACCACTCTCCACTTCAGGATGTACTGGGTGATGTGTGCAGAGGTTGGAGCATTCCACTGGATAGGGTGAGAGTTGGGTTGGTTTCCTGCCTCTGTGATAATAACCCGGACAGGGCCTAGTGGAGTTACAAGAGATAGGCTTAAGGACAATGTTCCAGGAAAAAAAATAACCAAGATGGGTTTCCTTTATAGGGTAATTCAACTGCAAGACAGATGGTAATGTTATTTTGAATCATGGTTTGAGAAACTTTTATGAATCGGTTGATCTGCTATCATGCAGGTGAATTGGATTACATATCAGGAAGAAAAAAGAGAGCGGGTCAAGACGTCAAAGTAATGATCTTGTTTTTCGGAGTCTCTGCTGACCAATAGAAAAAACAATCCAAATCGGGGAACAGTGTGCTACATTGGGACAGAGCAAATCATTATGTCCAGGTTATACTACTACACCCTTATGAGTTCACAGAACCAAATGGCCTCTTTTGGCACCTGTCAAAATGAATTCCACCAAAGTTTCAGCCACCAAATGAAAGAGTCTAGCCAAAAGAGTTTAGAGGGTTCCTGTGTGAACCCAACGTTAAAAATCACACTTGGACATAAAGTTCTGCCACCCCCACATCTCTTAGTTCCCAGGTTCCCGGACTCTGGCACAACAGCTGTAAGCAATCTAACAAGAGTGAGGTCATTTTGAAGAGGGGTCCCCTGTTTTTCTCTCTCTCTTTCTCCCCCTTTTTTTTTTGTTACAAATCTTACATCGACTAGTGAAACTGCTTTAAAAAGTGGGCTATGTGAGGGCAATGCAGATCTTGACTCAGAGTTTGCATCACGGTCTAAATGTGCTAATCTGAGAGAACATATTGACTGTGGCCTTGAGAGATTTTGACCTGTGTTTACCAGGATGAACTAAGATAATCATTCACAGATTGTCCTTGCCAAAAAGGAGGTTAGTCAAATCCAGAATCGATAAAGGTCTCCAGGCCAATAAACCCCATTCTGAGGGTTAGCAGGATAACATGCCAACTGTTAACCTGAATTAAATCTTTTTTAATGCTGACATTTTGTAAATGTTCCTGAAAGTTTTTTATTAGCTCTCTCAAATGATGGTAAGGAGACCCTCGTGGTGTACTAACCTATATACTACCACCTATTACAACCAGATATCTGATATTTGGATTTTTAAACTAAAATGTGAAATTGCTTGTAGTATCATGCGGTATTGCACTGAGTATATCTGTAATAATCTCAACTGTTATTTGAGGTACGCGGTGCTATGGATAAGGGTTTGAAATCTAGCACAGGGCCAAAGGGATATGTAATTGGTAGGATGTTGGACGTAATTAGTGTCTCCCCTTAATAAGTCAAGAGCTGTCAGCACCTCTGTAGGGGGCTGAAGACAACAAAGGAGATGGAGGATTGAGGAGAAGGGGAGTGTCGGGGAGGAGCAAGGGGCTTTGCATGTATGCCCCCAATCAGACTGGTAAGCATCAAAGTGTTTGATCAACCACCTGCAGAGGGGTGGTGGGGGAACCAAACTGCTTCCCTTTACCTTCAAAGAAGCTGCTGATTGGGAAATGACAGGGTGGCGGGTGTTAAGTAAGCCTGTCGGCGCTAAAGACAAACATTGATTAATTGCCTGCTGGTCTCTGAGCTTAACAGAGTTGGGAGTGAGGTACCGTCACACCATACTAATGGACTTTTCAGTGAAGTACCCATATAATTACTATAAAGTTCTGCTGCAGGTTTTACTTTCCTTGAAAACACACTGAGGGTCAGTTTTTAATTTCTGACTCTGGATGACAAGTTGTAGACAGCAGTGACTCTGATATCAGTTGCTTTATACATTGTCAATGCTCCTAGAGCAACCCAGGCAATTACCAGCATGTTTTCCCCTCTAAATGTCTGTATGGGTGTATTGCAAACACGTAAGTTTATAGATTAGGGTCACTCAAGATCTCTTACCTCTAGACTGTGTTGGTTCACAGGCCAGTTCTCCAATGCCATTGCCATGGCAATAGCACCTATATAGGATTCCGTGGGCAACTTTGTCCCAGGTGTCACCGATCTGGTAGAACACTTTGGTCTCTGGCTCCTGGCATTGGTCTAGAAACAGGGTGGACAAAAGTTTATATCCACTTGTGTGCCATCAACAGTTGTTTGATAGTTCTGTCTTCTGTGTTGCGTCTCCCTGTCTCTGCTTGCGTGTGTTTGCATGTGTTTAAGTATGCGTATAATTTACAACAAGTGTATTTGTGTTCCAGCACAAACCTAAAGCATGCGAATCCACATTATTCTTGTTTAACTTTTAGAAAACACGAGAAAGAGTGGAGCCGCCATTGTTCTGTTCACTCTATTCAAATGAATTGAAGGAAGCATACTCCATTCAGTAGAAAAGGTAAAGGCTTCTTTGAAGTAGGAATGAGGAAACCTTTAGTGTTACTTGTGCACACAATCTCCAGAAACCAACAGGGTCATACACAAACAATGGAAGGCCTTGCTACTTCAAACAGCTCTGAAAGAAGGAAAGAGGACGTCAGCTCACCGACAGCGTCACATCTCCAGCGGCCGCGGCCTTGGCCGAAACACGTGCAGTTCATCATATAGCCCTCATCGTGGCGTTTGTTGAAGGTTTCGTTCACCTCATACGTCTGACCGGCCACAATGCACTGGTCTGGGGACAGGAAAAAAGATATTACGTGTCATTAACCGTGATTCAAGGCACTGGTAATGAGAGGCTTCGCGTATAACAACATACGAAGCCTGTGATTGGAGTCACAAATAAAGAAGTTGCAAATAACAGAGTGGTTCATTTAGACAACCCAGTAATGACTGGTTGAGAGATAGGAGAAAAAAATGGCATTGAGGTGGACTGAGGCTTTGTGGCGGGCAGAAAATCTAAAGTTCTGGAACAAAAAGTTCTTGACTTGACAAAAACAGTGTCATCTCACCTCTCAGCTGGGAGTAGGCAATGCAGCTCCACTCTCCACGTCCATTACCCAGGCATTTACAGCGCATCATGTGACCTAGCACGTCGTGGCGCTTGTCCCATTCATCTCCCGTACGGTACATCACTCCATCACTGGTGGTACACACCTCCTCATGAGCTGTGTATACAAAGTGGAAGGAATATATAGGCATTCAGAAATGGATGGATGAAAGGATGGATGAACTGAAGGACAGACTGTACCTGAACAACAGTGTACAACCCAAGCAGTGCACAGCTCAAATATACTGATGAGTACAGATGACGACAGTAAGTTGAGAGATGACGAAAAGTATAGCACAGTGACACTTTTGAATTTGTATGTCCCTTGTCTGTTTTTAATATTACCATTTAAGTTCACTGACTGTGTGTGTGTGTGTGTGTGTGTGTGAGTGTGTGAGCTTGTTCCTTGGATAACTGCCAAAAAGACACATACAGACAGTTAGCTTCTGGACAGGATCCAGAACTTGTACTAACTTCCCGGGCGGAACCCCCGTACCCAGCAAGTGAGCCAGTGAGACCACAAATCAGCTTCTCTTCATCACATATTATTACACACTCTTAAACACACCCACTCTTTTAATGATTCTTTAAAGGCAGACTCAGCCCATTTATTGGTCATGGGGATTAACTGCCTTCAAGTGACCACTTCAGTTAAACAGCAATTACTATCCATAAAAAAACAGATGTCCAGGGAACAGCCAAAAAACGTGATTCATGTATATCAATGGATTTAAGTGCTGAATTATCATGTAATATCATTGGGTTTGTCCCACCCAAATAACTTGCAGTTAAACCTCACATGTTGGCTAAAGCTGCCTCTGGTAAGTTGAGATAATCTATCAGTGTTTTAATACATAGGGCATTTTAACTCAGTCAGAATATTAATTTGTTTGCCTTGGCTAAAATCAAATATAAGGTGGAAGGGAATTCATACATGCAAAATCATGACAAACATTTCGACGCATCAGAGATGTTTAAGTCACTAAATAAATGACTGAACTGAGATCAATAGCTCTTTCCCTCACCAGCCATTGGGCAGAAGCCAAAGCGTTGATCGTTGTCGTAGTTGGTGGTCGTGCCGCACCATTTCATTCCATCACGGCGACCGTCAGAAGTACAGTCGGTGTAATTACGTCCGTTGTAAATGAAGGGGAACTGACACAGAGCGCCGTTGGAGTTGCCACCTCGAGTTGGTACCACAACTGAGGAAAGAATAAGCAGCAATTGAACAATGACCCTTCAGAAATCTTTTTCACCTAGTCCTCAACTGAGTACTTAACAGTGGTAGAAATGGCTCGTTTTAAGTAAGCTGCAGTTTATATAAGGTGATGATAATGACAACTAATGATGTTTTTGCAGAGTCACTATGGAGAGCTGACATCCATCCAAAAAAAAAAAAGGTTCTGTATTGACTACTGCTCTAAAAGTCTCTCTCAGTAAACAGTATCCAGTGTTCTGAAGGTTTTTTTTTTTTTTTTTTTTTTTATTCACAACAAGCTCTGGGCTTTGAGTTAACACTTAACTAAAGCCAAACCAAAATCCCTGCGTAGGAGAGCCTGGTTTAGACCACCTCTAATTACAAATACACTATTATATGCGCTATCATGTATAAAGATCCATTTACCGTTCCTCTCAGTACAGAAAGAGTACAGGCCGTCAGCGCCGTAGTCTGAGGTGGTGCTGCACCACAGCTGTCCATCTGTCCGACCTTCTGATGTGCAGGAATAGTATGTCTTTCCGTTGAACACAAAGGGGAAGACACATGGCTGGCCGTTGGAGTTTCCACCATATACTTGTGACTGACCCTCTGCCCAAAATCAAGACAAATGGAGATTCAATGCAGCATTCAAATGTGCCGACTTTTAAATGGAACATGATATCAGCCATAAAGCTAGAAAATAAAAATGGGAGACATGCGCACTTTTACATTCTAGTCCTTCAAGTTAAACGATAGTCTCTGCTTCTACATCTTTCTTTGCTTCACAAATAGATATGCCATGTATAATTAAAGCTAGGGGGTGATCTGTTATTTTTTAACAAGGGCATAGCCCAATGGCAAACAGGGGAGATGGCCCAATGGTCACTGACATCAGTCTATAGAGTATATAGGGGGATGACAGGCTAACAAGGGGGATGCATTTTGATCATTTTCTTAATAAAGGGGGATAGCATCCCCCTCATCCCCCCTACAAATCGTCTACTGATTATAGCAAGCGATTTGCATGTGACGACAAATCCAAATGAAAATACATGGGTAAGTTGGTGTCCTAACAGAAATGACTGACCTGTCTCCTCACAGCTGACTCCATTACCCAGACAAGTACACAGCATGGGCTTGTTTCCCTGAGTCCTGTGCCAGCGCATGCCCAGTTGGTAAGCCACCCCAGAGTCTGTGCGACAGGGTCCGTCATCGAGGAGCTCCGTTACAACGTTCCGCTGGTCCACCACTGGTTTGACTTGTGCCACGACACGAGAGCCTGTGCCTGTTCACCAAAAGTACGGACAAAGAGACTTAGCGATTAGCAAGGGACCACAGATTACAGTTGGAAGAAAAATGTCATTGTTTTAAAGACAACATATACCTGAAAGACACAGAGAACACACAAAGAACGTTTATAGAGGTAATAACGATGGAGCCTTAAAAAATCTGTGGGTACGCTTCTAGCCCTCTAGGCCTTTCCGAAACTATACAAGGATGTATATGTAGCAGTTTCTTGTAGTTTGAGAATCAGTGTTAGTGTGAAACTCACCGAGTGCAGTGGTGTGATGAGCCGCGTGCCTCTCACATTTCCATTCACCACGTCCATTGCCACTGCACAGACACTGCAGTGTGTTGCCCTGAGCGTCCTTCTTTGTCCAGGTGTCTCCGATCCGGTAGGAGGTCCTGGTGTCCTGGTCGTTACAGCGATCTGTGGAAGTCAAGAGAGGACAGGGCAATTAACAGCACGGCAGGAGGCTCAACACTGAAAACAGCAAGACAGCAATGCAAAAAGGCAGACCAACATGAAATGTGAAAATAACATTGATGTTCTTGATGGACACCCTAAACCACTGTTTCTCTACTCTAGCCCTGGGGACCAGCCTAACAACAAATTCTGCTTAATACCCAAAACCAGCACACGTCATTGAAGAAACTAAATGCTCAGTAATCGGTAGGTAAGGGAAATCAGGTGAGTGCTGGGCTAAAGGAAGAAAAGTGCTGTTTTGTGGATATGTTTGGATTCAGTTAGTTTAAATAGATAGAGGTAGATAATGAGCTTCTGGGAGGTATCTTCACACATTTCAAGGTGTCATTAAAAACAGGAAATCAACATGCTACAACCAGCCGTGTACCATCCCAACTAAAACTCATCCCAAATCTAACCTCTCTTCTCACGAGCTCCTGACCGAACTGCTCGGGAATCACATCTTCTGCACCACGGTTAAGCCATTTAACGGTTTTTGGGGGTTTTTTTTGGTGCTCCCTACAAGTTTTCACAGTTGTTACAGAAACATCATAATGCTCTTAATGGTGTTTTTCCTAACCTCTCTCTTTCCTCTGCTCTATCCCTTGACAATAATAACCTTTCAACAGGACTGCAAGGCACATGTTGTTATTTTCCTCCTGCCTGCTCCATTCCAGCTGCGAGATGCTTGCAGCCTGCCGATGATGTCATTGAGGGTGCGACAATCGAATATTTGGGAGATAATGTAAGGAATTTAGCTAAAGTCTGGGGAAACTGGAAGTGAGTTGTTGTGTTGTAGCGACGCTCGCAAAACAATAGCCAAACAAACACTAAAGTCTTTCTCCAGATGGCTGACTACGCATGTACTTTTTTAGAATTGAAACCATGAGGAATTCAAAGCACTTGTGTTACATAAATAACAATGAAATGGTTCTTGATAAACATGCCGGGCCAGTAATTCTTCTAAATGTCAAGTGACATGACACAGCTCAGTGCAAGTGTTACAGGGTGCTTCTGAATGAACAATATTTGGAAGCTGTGCAGCAGAAGGGGCTCATCCGGTAATAATTATGTTTTTCTAATACCTCGATTAACATAGTCTGGAAATCAGTTCAAATGTTAATACGGGTACATACTTTTCCATGGTATCCACATTTAAGGTCTTCCTTAGTTCCTTTTTAAAAAGCTATTCCAATGCCATTGCATCTTGGTACAATTTAATATTAGGCTGGAATCCACGCTGATAATCACCGTATTGAACTGTTTTTAGTACACCTGCCCTATAAAATGTTTTATCATTCAACATTTGCCCGAGCTTAAAGTTCCAGAGTTATTGAAACAGTGTGAAATCACAGAGGACCACACCTGGACTTCTCCCAAGTGAGATCTGACCCAGCTGTTTTCAGTAAGCTATTCAATGGATCTTTGTTTCCATTTCTCCAGATGGTATATTCCACATGTCCAATGTGTCTGAGCTCTTACGCAGTTTACATCATGTTGATGGAAAAAAAAAGGATTCAGCAATTTACTACTCAAGGTTTACTCTTTGCACTGACCTGAGATCAGGCTTTGATTGATCAAAACTAATCTTAGCAATAAGGATCTAATAGACAAAGCTGCACTATACTTTCACCTATCAGGCAACACCAAAACAACCTCGGCTTAAACTCAGGAATGGCAACATGTTTTGTGTAGAAACACCAAAAAAAAAAAAAAAGTATATCACTGCCCTGAGATCAGATCTCACTATTCTTATCTCTAGGCATTACAAGAAAATCTCTGAACTGATGACAGGTCAGTTACAGTTGTACAGAATGAAAACAATACTCACTTCTTGAGGTGCAGGTGATGCGGCCATTCCCTTCACCCAGACAAGTGCAGTCTAGAACCATCCAGCCCTGATAAGGTTTCTCCCATGTCTCACCCACCATATAGGCTGCTCCTGCGGCATTGTCATAGCAACGCTCAGCTGTGGAAATAAACATGGTTAGCTAAATTCAGTTAAAACGGCTTTTATACATGCTTTACAATGGGTTGGCAACATGTACACATAGCTACATTATAACTTTATAATGTATTTATTGACCATCCTTCAGACAGACTAATAACTAAGGATATAGCGCGTATATGTCTCCTTGAAAATAACGAGCAAAGACACACTGAAGTTAAACTATGACACTTGCGTTTTCATAGTGATTTATGGATTAGTGTCCTTTAAATATTTGCAATTACGACATGCATTTTCCAATTTCCAGGAATAATCGTTGAACAGCGAACTTTGAGCCGTTCTAACTGTAATGTTTAACTCCGGGCGCAAGAACCCTTGTCTAAACACATAGGGGTCTAGGGTTGACACTCACCCACTGGTTTGCATGTCCACTCCCCTTTTCCATTCCCTAGGCAAACGCATTCCAGCATATAATTTCCAGTGTCGTGGGGACGTTTCCAAGTGTCTCCAATTCTGTATGAGTGGCCTCCTTCGTGGCAGCGGTCTGTTAATGAAGGAAATCGATTAGCTCTCTGTAAGTACGCTAATATGGGCAAGAAAGCAGAGCACTCCGAATTCGACAAGTTTGTCGAAACTTGAACTCACTGGCAATTGTGCAGCTTATTTTGCCCTTTCCAGAACCGATGCAAGTGCAGTCCCAGATCATGCCATCCTTGGGGCGTTCGTAGGTCTCCCCAACGCGGTATGACCTCGCGTTGATTTTATCGTAGCAAGTCTCCTCGACTGCAAGACGCAAGGAATATTTGTCATCATACACCACGCTGAACACAAGATGTCATTTAAAGTAAAAACGCGTTTATTTCAACGACTAAGTCTGTGCCTACACAAGACCGCTCTACAGAGCAGTGCGCAATGACGCACGGAAAAATGGCTCATTAGCGCACCAGTGAGCAAAAATAAAGCTGGATGCGTAGACCTCAGAACGAAGCCTTGTTAACCAAATTCAACAAAACATTTTTCGTCAACCACAAACAAGAAAAACACAACACCACTTTAAACACAATGTGAATATATTCTTCTTACGCTGCCAAAACAATGCATAAAAATAAATGCAACAATCTCACCTTCTGGTTTAGTTTTACACTTTACTCCAGCCGTCCCTTGACAAGTACAGAGCAAAGTACTGCCCATATACGGCCGTTCCCACTGATCGTTCACTCTGTAAAAGCGACCATTTTCGTTGCACCCGTCTGTAAGGCAAACAGTTACATTTTAAGACGCATGCTATAACCTGCCGTTAAAGCTTAATAAACATGGGTTGAACAATGAATGAAGCATTTAGGAAAGAATGTAAGAAACATTGTCATCCCACACGAACATCTTATACGTGGTTAAATTCATATTGAACTAATTTGTTCATTATTTTCAATGAAATAATGAAATTGTTGCAAATAATGTATTCAAATATTTTTGCACCTACAGTTCCTTCAAGCGAACAGACTGACTTACTTTGTGGAATTGGGGCAGACCCTTGTTCATCATACCCTGGGTCAAGTTGTATTTGTTCCTGGGCTTGCCGTTTATTTTTCCCCGTGGACTGCGGCATACAATGGACAGCGCTGCCTATGCAGAGCGCGACCAGCAACCCCGTTATTGGGCTACTAGTCATTTTTTCTGAAGAGGTTTATAGAAGAAAGTAGCTGCGAAATGATCCCTCGATATTCTTCGTGTTTACTGATGATGTACTGGGAAGGCGCTGAGATTTCGGTTGCGGAGGCCGTAGCTCTTATAGTCCAAAAGTATTACCAGCTGCCTTCCCTGGAATGATCTTAGCCACCGCCGTTACACCGCTGATACAGAACGACTTCAGCACCGTTGGGCAGTTTTATCCTTGCTAACGGGGGGAGCGACAGGGGGCTGGCTCAATTCGTACGCGACATATGCGTCATCGTCGCCAAATCTGAGGGTTGTCCGAGGAAAACTTGCTCACTGCCGGATATTATTTGAACAGTTACCTGTGCGTCAGTTTTTTTCAGTCTCACTATACCTTAAATATAATCACATCGGCCCACTTATGATGATTAATTTCTTAAGCAAGATGAGTTTTATTTATTTAGTCCATATTTCGGATTGTGTATATATATCTGTATGTTGCATGCTGCATTTTGTCAAAATTACAATTGTGCTGGTAGAACCATTTAGTATGTTTACCAGCTAAACGATATGCACATTTTGCACACTGCCCTGAATTAAGCGGACAAATGAAATGAAGAGGAAAGGATTAAAAGTACGTAATGGTGGTTTGTAAGAGTCTTTTTTGTTTGTTGTTTGTTTCTGTTTGTTTCTTCTTCTCACATATTAGACAAAATCCAAACGCTTGGGAAAGCTATCACACAATGCATGCCCTTATCAGGCATTTGCCTCGCCAAAGTTAGAACAGTTTCTTTTTTTAACATGTATATCCTGAGTGAGAGATTGTGGGAGCATACATTATTTAGTCTACCGAGTAGTTAGTTGCTATCTGATGGATGATTCTTGCCAAACGAAACAAACACGTCATTCTTAACATTCTCAATCGGTATACAGCATTGCAAGCATTTTAACTTAGTTGTGATTTTTGAAAATAACTTGGAGTTAAGCACCCAAGTGAGGAGAACGCGACACTCATACTAATAAAACTTTTTTCCTCACACTGACTGAACCACAACAAAATAACTGAGGAACGGTCACTGAATGTAGTAACTGCTGTCCGCACTTGCTGAATGAACTTTTCATTTTCATGCATGACTGTTTCTTTGTGGTTTAATACACTGTGCACTTTCAATTTACAGACATTAGGTGGAGAAAGAGAGTGCGCTCTTTCCATCCTATACCTGTAAAATGATGAAATATTTGCTGTCTGCCTTGGGTTATGAAACTGCTACTAGTCATCAGTGGAACATATGGCTCTTCAGTAATCATTTGGTTTTGGGCTCTCAAAAGAAAAACCTCACCTCTCTAGTCCAGACGTGAGCTCTTTCAGCTCTTTCAAACAAATAAGATTTGTTCTTATTTTAAATAATTGTGTTCAGTTTGTATATATATCTGATTCATCTATAATTCTCTCATTTGTATGAACTTTTCAGTGTAGTGTCATATGTATGAAAAACAGTAGTTAGCTTTATAAGTTACTTCTTCCGTGTCCTAAATTTGGTATTATGACTGTTTTGGACAACTGTCACAAGTATTAATATGTTGATATGCTACTAATACTAATTCTGCTTTGGGCAATTATTTTGTCTTCAACAAATTAGTTTAATCTTGTACAGAAACAGTTGTCAAAGTAAGGTTTTTTGGATTACCTTAGGGGAATGAGAAAAGACATTTGTGAATGATTGGTCTTTTTTTGCGCTTGGACGAAGTGTAAGTTTAGATTTGGAGATGAGGAGAATTTGCTGTCAGAGAACCTCTGGGCTCCATCACGTTGCAGGGGAAAAGTTCACCGCCAGCGCAGCCCCGAGGAAAACTCCTTGAAGGAGTATGTCTGGATTTATCACACTATCTTCATTTTACACCAACGAAACACTTAACAAATGCATATTATCTCTTGCAGAAAAGAACATAAGGACAGAATCAAGCCATCATTGTGACATTTTATTTTATAGCCGTTCTTTCTGT
This sequence comes from Chanos chanos, assembly GCF_902362185.1. Classification (NCBI taxonomy): domain Eukaryota; kingdom Metazoa; phylum Chordata; class Actinopteri; order Gonorynchiformes; family Chanidae; genus Chanos; species Chanos chanos. Next base: position 17,162,930 of record NC_044501.1, read on the forward strand.
TGACTTCTACGGCGCATTTATAAAAGAGGTAATGCGATACGGATTATGTAACAGTTGAGAAAAAAAAAAAAAGGTTGTCATGGGAGTAGGGGTCAGATTTGAGGCTATTTAGGCTGTAGATTATTGCAAATTCTTTCTTTCCATCCTTCTACCTTTCTCTCCGTTCCTCTTCTGTGCCATAGATAATCTCTCTGAGTTAAAGCCTATTGTGTGTGGATATACATCTGATGTAAGAGGTTTCTTATCGTTCTGACTTCCCCTCTACCAACATTTTGCAATGTGTCTGTGTCAGCTGTGTCTACAGTCAGTTTACTGGATATCTGGTTTAGATGGTGTATGGGCTTTTTGAATGTGTGTGGAAGTGCATGTTTGAATACAAAGAAATCTGTGTTTGTGTGTGTGTGTGTGCGTCTTTTGTCCCTCTCTGTGTGTGTTCGTGCAAACAAGGGCAGTTAGGTGGGTGTATGAGTGTGGGTGGAGGTTGCTGTATGACTACTGCCGAGCATAATTTGCACATGTTTCTCTGCACGTGTATTTGTGAATGCTTTTGCAGAATTAAAGTTCACCGAACAAGTATAGGTACTGCCAGGACCAAACTTGAGAGGACCAGCGTTTGATTTCTCACACTTAATCAGTCTTACAGTAAACCATTTGGATGAGAAGGAAAACGGGACAGTAACTCTTCTGGTGATTCATATTTGTGGTTTTTGACATTTTTGGGTAAGTAAATATGATGAATTTCACAGCTGGGGACAGGAGAGGTGGACATGATAAAACAGACCAAGTTTGGAGCAGTTAGTTGCCGATAAAAAGAGTAGTCGCACTAAAACCTCTAGAGGTTAAGGAACGGAAGAGGTTTTTACTCATGGGCCCAGAGTGAAACCACAGGCCAACAGATCGTTTGTTTTTGTTTTTAGAGTGTATTTTTTCTCTCTTAGTTCAAAATATTTCCTTTTCTGCTGCTAGTGATTCACTAAATATGTTTTGCCTCCAAGGCAAAAAATGGCTGCCAGAAACATCAAATACTTTCCACTTGTGAAATGAATCAAACAGTAGGTTAAAAAGAACACACACACATACACAGACACGCACACACACAGACACATATGAACACACAAAAAGAAATACGGCTCTAAATGTGTCCAGCACACTGTTCCCAGGAACATCCAGTACTTCCGGTAGTTTCCACAGCATATAAGGTAAATATGGAAATCAAACAAACATAACAAAGACTGTGAAGGATTGTGATATGGAGTTAGCACTAAAGAAAGGTGGTTCCATTTGCAGTTTTCCTAATGTTTTCACACTGTCAAGTTAAACAGCTACATCTGTATGTAATGTGTTAGAAGTACAAGGAGTACGAGTCACAGAGGACAAACTTGAAGAAGACCTCCAACCCCTGAGGAATTTTTTATCGTACTTTTTTTTTTTTCTTTCTCTCTTTTTTCAGATTAAGAACGTTCGTTGTGTTCCTCTACTGTGTTCTTATAAAACGCAGCGTCAGCATTTGGAGAAAATCTTGAGAATCACTCAGTGTACTTGAAAGAAAAATCTGTACTGCTTTTAAAGGATTAAATCCTGGATATTTTAAAGACTAAAGTTTCACGTACTTCATCTGACATTTTGTTTTATTTTTAATTTTTTTTTTTCTTTTTTTTTTACCACCAGGTTGGTGATTGAAAATCTTAGAGAACTGCCCTTGCGATTGAATGGATCTCCAGGCTGGTGATTTTATCATGCATGCTAACAGCTGAAATATCTATTTTAGAGGCTCTTGAGTCAGTAAATCTTGAAACACGGATTCCAGTTTCCGGGACAAGTCAGTTGTCTGCTGGCCCTCTTATCCAAAAATGGCGTCTTACCCCATGAAGTGTGTGTGTGTGTGTGTGTTTGCGTGTGAAGGAGGAGGAACGGACCAAACTGAGGACTAAGACACAGCCCAGAGCACTTTCTGGATTAATTACCTTTCCTCCTTTGAATTCACAGGAAGTCCGTCTCTATTCCAACTTTTGGCTCAGAAATCCACATCTGCTTTTCCTGAAATATCTGTGCTTTTAAGCTTTTTTCCCCCCAAAACTAGTGTTGTGGCTGTTATGGATATATACCCTGTGTTTCATTTATGTAAAACTGATTAAACGTTAAATATACATTTTTGTTACATCTCTTTCATCTGTCTAGAGGAGAACATTCCCACCGTCAGAAGAAAGGAGGAAAAAAGACTTTTGTTCCACCATCTAAAAGATCTTTTTTTTTTTTTTCCTTTCCCCTGACGTGATATGGACACACAGCTTTTGATGTTTAAATCAAAATATTCTCTGTTTTCTCATGCAGATTAAAAAAAAAAAGTCTTTGAAGTGATTGTTCTGCCCTGCCCATGTATAAGTTTTTATTTGTTGATTTTGTTTATATCTTTTAATGATTACTCATATAATTTCCAGGTTAAATGTTCCAAAAGTTGAATTCTCCTCCTCTGTATTACATAACAGGGGTTCAGTGGTGATATTATCTGTACAGCTGTCATCTATGTAGCTTTTTTTTTTTTTTTTACATAGAGAAATAT
>NC_044501.1:17170489-17342989 GCF_902362185.1 Chanos chanos
AGTGTCTGGAAGCTGTCAGCCAAAGGTTTGAAGCAGAACTCACACACAGAAAAATACACACACACACACACACACACACACACACAGACACACACATACACAAAGCCAGGATGATGGCTATAAAGAGTAGTAATGGAACAGAAACCTTCGAAGGACCCGTGACTCTCTGTTTGTTGTGGTGCCGTGATGTTTCTTTTGGTGCGACGGGCAATCTAAGGTGATCACACCATATCCTGAACTGTTCCGCAGCCATGATATCCCTCAGAAACAACTACTCACATCTGCACACCGACACACCAAGCACTCAGTCAAATCTAAAAACAGACTCTCACAAAAACGTCTGGACATTCCACTTCACAGCCGGGAAGAACGAATCTTTAGCTTGATTTTTTTTTCTTTCAAATATAAAATTCCCTTCCATGACCATAATTGGCGAGACGAACTTTACAAGAAAGTACCTCAAAAAACTGTTTTGCAGTTCTTTGCGTGACATGTCTCAGACTCCAAAGCACTTTAATATACCCTAAAGATGCATGTTTTTTAATGTATACATGGGCCACTTTGTTTCTTGGAAACGGTAATAAAATGACTGGAAATGAAGTTACGTTTAAGAAATCAACTGAGTCTCTGTGAAAGCAAAAAAACAGAATATGATCAAGACATTCATCACCGTGGCACATAATCAATGTTAACAGAAAGAAATATAGTGAGAGATAAAACCACCAATCAAATATGAAATTCAAACACTCTTGTCAGTAGCACATTCTGTTTGAATTTCTCACTTTATTACCTTCCAGTGGTCGACCAGAGACCTGGGAATGAGGCTCTAAAGCTTGTTGCATACTCAGAAACGAAGCTCTGATGTTTGTTCTAGATGCTGTGTCTAGTCCCTTCCTTCCCAGACGGTTGTGGTTGTCCTCTGTTTGGCTAGTTACAGACGTCCAGCCGTTCCTGCCAGGCCAGGCTGCAGCAACATGCCCAGAGAGAGTTGACTTAGTGGGTGAGGACCAGCACAGATGGTCTGGAGCCTGACCAGTTCTGATAGAGCCTTCTGTCTCCATAAACCGAGAGCACCAATAACAAAAATACATGGGACAGACAGAGAGACAAGAGACAAACACACAGATGTGTCTTTACCTTTATTCCCAAAAGTAAAGCCAAACACACACGCGCACACACACACACACACACACACAAAAAGAGTCAGTCAAGAGTACAGCTATAATCCACCACATCGCAAAACAAGGACACCAACACAAATCTTAGGGTCAAACAGGGCTGTACTAAAATTAGGCATGGATATTCCCATGTACCCTACCTATATATGGAAAAATGTATTTAGGCATCACACCCTACTGCTGGATACTGAATTAAGCTCTCATCTTCATTCAGAATGTGTGTTTGCCTTCTGACCATCTCTCCTAAGTCTGGTCTTTCCATAACAACTTCTTTATGAGTTCAGTAGATACAAAGATGCTCAAGTAAAGAACTCTGTGCAGTCAGTTGTGTTGCTGACAGCTAAACTTGGCCCCAGCTCAGAACTTTTTAAACTCATTCCCAGGTGGTATTGAGCCATGTGATAATGGGCAATTGGCAAAATTAATTTAAGGAATTTTGTTGCATTTGCACTGAATTAAATCGGCTTCTTATCATTCAAATTCCCGTTCCAAGTGCTTGGTAAAGATTTATGTCACAAGAACTTTGCTCGTTTGAATGCTAGTTTGTTCAGTTGATCTACTTTTGTGCCCCCCAGTGAAAAATTTGTGGAGTAATTTTCTGAACAGATACTATTTTGTCTAAGTGGAATTTTGGAGCATTTCAGAGTGAAAGATTTCAGACAGTAGCTTGTGGAGGTCACATGTTCAGCATGGTTACTCAATGAGGCAGTGATAGAGCAGGAGCGAAACAGGTTTATTAGGACCACCATATTTACATGGTTGTGTTGGGAAATGGACGTCCTCCTCAGTCTTAGCAGAACCTGTTGGCTATTTCATTTGAACTTGATATTCCTTTCAAAGAACCTATATAGGGTAGATGGGATAAGGAATACATACACTGCATACTCAGTAAGCATGCTTACATTGCTTATGCCAATGAAAGACTATAGAGAACATTGTTTGAACTGATATACCAAAATTGCTTAAGTTACAGGCCATTGTAATAATGCAGAAAACCAATACCTGGACATTTTTTCAAATATTTGCGATACTTTGGATTCTGTATATAAACGTTTACAACCAGACGTCACTCTTATTTTATGTGTCTGTGCAAAAAATGTAGTGTTCATACTCCACTGTTGGTCAGATTGGTGAAAAAAAGACCTATTAATTGTTGCAAAGAGCCAGTTTTGATCCTCAAAACTTGTACTTGCACCATTAGGAACAGCAACTCTTTTGTCTCTCAGTTTCTGACGTGATCACAAGCTGCTAAAGAACACGGGTCAGGTCTCGAACATGGAATCATTTTCACCTTTAAAAATCAAAACTTAGCAGTAGTTAAACTGTCGTGTGGATTTTAGACTGGGTCGGAAATGGTTTATAATTCAACCTCTCCACATTTGGAAATATACAAGATGTTCTTGTGCTTAAGGACCATACAAGGTGATGCTGCCCCAGCATGTTCACATGAGTAAGCAGCTGGCATCTCTTTCAAAGCCAGACTTCTGAATGATTGGGATATGTGCTCTCCATCTCTGCACAAGCCTCTGATTCATTGGTGTGATGTACTGCTAAAAATGACAGAGGTAATGATGGTCTAACCACAATGATGGGGCTGACTGCGTGTTTGATGCTAACCAAACTTATTAGGTCTTTCATAGTTCATCTTATTTTTTTTTCCCCTCCCCTCACCACTTCATTACTGACCACTTCTATTTACCCTAGAGTCTGTGACCTTTTGCCGCAGTTGAGCCTTGAACCACAGGGTTTTGAAAAGATCACTGACAGAGTTCTCCTGAGGTGAAGATGGCATTTCTATTAGTCTGCCCCCTGACTTTCGTGGTTTTTCTTTGTCGGTCAGATTTGGTCAGTTGGTAATTTTTGTTAGTCACTGATTTTCAGAGTCCTGAAAATGTAACTGGAGAGGAATGTCCAAGATAAAAGTTTGTCTCGGGAGTAGTCAAATTGTTATTGCTGTTGTTAGATAATTAAGATGGCTAACGCGTGATTGCACTGGTATCCAGGAAAAGGATTGTCAGTGTAATCGTCCTTCGGATGTCCCTCTCATAAATGTATCACTTACGTTCTGCGGTGTGCTCTTATCAGTATCATGTAATAAATCTCACCTTTTGTTCTTTTCTCTTAACCCCTTCATTCTGTTTTCCCCACTCCATTTGTTTCTCTTTGCATCACTCATTCATGACTAATGCTACGTTGGACCTATCGGACGGGCGATTAAAATGAACTTTAACAAGCTCTCCCTCTCTCTCTGTTTCTCTCTCTCTCTCTCCCTCTCTCTCTGTTTCTCTCTCTCTCTCCCTCTCTCTCTGTTTTTCCTCTCTCTCTCTCTCTCTCTCTCTCTCTCTGGCTCTCATGCCTCTGCCTATTTTCATTCCCAGTCATAATAAAGGAGCCTCCTCGCAGTCTGACAGAGGAAATGAGACTGGCTCACAGTATTTCTCAGACCACATGAAGACCCGGTGCTACTTTCCCTGACAAATTCCACAGGCCATTAATGATCCTACAAGACTTTTTTTCAGCAGACTTTTTTTCAGACTATTGCTCTGAGTATAATTGCTATGTTCTGCGATGTTTCCTTTTGGTTCAAATGCCCACCGTCCTATGTGTACAGTTTGTATTGGATTAAAAAAAAGGGACACCCAGATGCTTCTTTCTCTCAAAACCTGAAAGATACAAAGTGTTGCAGGTCTCATGTGGACATCAGCTGGGATCATGAATTAGTTTTATGTGTGTAAACCGAGAGAACACGCAATTCTCCTATGATGGATGTGTCGGGTTCAAATGTTGGTCAGCCTAAACATCTTTGAGGGACAAAAAAACGTTATCCTGTCTCTATCTCAAAACAACCTTCCCAGACACACACCCAATAACACACCATCCAGAATTCAAGATAACCTTAGAGTTGCTTTGACACTGAACCACCATTGCTTTTGGTTGAGACAGGAAAAAAAGCTGCATTTGTTTTAGCTGCTTGAGATATGACTTTGTTTGTTGTTGTCCTGTGGGGAAGGTTCTGGAATGAGATGGAATCATCTTCACCATCTTGAGAATGACTCATTGTCTGTAAATGGCATAGCATCACCAACACTAATTGAAGCCTTTTCCCAGCAGTGCTGATCCTTTACTTGTTGAATGTTCATAGGCAGAACTGTGGAAACTTGTTTGGACACTCCTTGTCGTGTCTACTGACAGAAATATTCCACAGTTTGGAGCTCCAGGCTATGCTTGACTTAATGTTATTTGCAAGGACAACATGAGGAAAAAACTGCTCACTTGATGAGATAATCACCCGGAGTAAATAAATAAATAAGTAAATAAATGGAGCTGGGTTGTCTGGTTATATATTTGTTAATCTTTTAAATTTAATCATCTGAATATTTCTCAGCCTTTTCTGAAATTCCTTGAATACATTGCATAGACTTTCCTTCTTTTTACCTGTGTGTGTGTGTGTGTGTGTGTGTGTGTGTGTGTGTGTGTGAGTGAGTGTGTGTGTTTGTGTGTGTGTATTTGTGTGCGTGCATGTGAGTGTGCGTGTGCATGTGTGTGTGTGTGTGTGTGCGTGCGTGCATGTGTGTGTTTGTTTGTGTGTATTTGTGTGTGTGTGTCTGTGCATGTGTGTGTGTGTGTGTGTATGTGTGTGTGTACATCTGTCACATGCCATATTTGCTGGTTATGCTTTATCAGGCTCCTCAAATAGCAGTGCTGACCCAGCAGTCATCACAGTGCCGTGGCAGTGAACAATAAGCAACCCAGCATGAATGTCGCCTGATAAATCACTGACATGCTGCTTTATTCTGGGTGTAGGTAGATAGGGGTTAGCCTCTGTGATTAGAGATCTGACAGTATCGCTCTCTGATATTAGAGGAGCTCATAGAAGAGCATGTTACAGCCTGTTACATAAGCCACAGAATAAAGAACATGTCCAAAGGTACATATTAAGATACCAAAACAGATATGCTCAAACAGCAACAAGGCTGATACACTCTTACACACCCAACAACTGGTCCAAGACTTTAAGTGAGTTCAAGTGATGACTCTTCCACAACATGAGTCTTGAGGGATAAGAGTTTGGAGTAACACAGGGGAACTTCACAAGAAAAATAAAATCTGTGTGATAATATATTTTCCAGAATATTTTCATAAATGCATTAAATTCTGCATTTAGCTGCCGACTTAAAACACCAGCTATGACTCTGTAAAAATGGACAGACAGTACTGAAGAAGAGAGAAGTTACGAAAGGAGTTTGTTGTGATGATACTGATGCTGAAGAAAAGGGAGTTTCCCTGTTTGGGAGGAACTTTGGTAAGAACAGTAGGGTTTGCGGTCAGCATAGTTACGCAAAACCGCACAAAAAACGCTCATCCAACTGTACCTTCTGTTCTGCCTCGATTCTTATGCTTCTGGATTTCAGCTGATATATAAATTCTCTTTCCAAAATTGTCTTGACACCGTGACAAACGATAACAAAAAGAAGAAGAGGAAAAAGAAGAAGAACAGAAGTTCCAAGAAAGAGAGAGAGACAAAAAGACTACAGATGATAGCATAATCCATCTTTTGTGAAGTACACAGCAGTGAACAGTAACGATTACAGGAAAGCCAATGTAGCAACAGCTGCCTGCTGCGTGTATCAGGATTACTGATTTGTAGTTAGCGATCATGAAATATGTATACATTTCAGAAACCTATTGCTTTCTAACTAATTCTAATGTAGTAATGTAGTTGTTACACACAGTATAGGGCAATTTCACCTATAAACAAGCAGTGCTGTCATACATACTTCAATGTACTTCAGCAGCAACAGACACTGAATATGCCAGTGTAATATAATATAATATAATATTAATATAATATAATATTATTTAAAAAACAAATACATTGATTACATCGATTTGCAGTGTTTTATAAGCATGAAACACCCCTCCCCCTTTTTTTTCTAATTTTTTTTTTATTTTGAGGAATCTCAAGGATAAAGCACTTCAGTTGCTCAACAGAACTTGCAGTACTTCTAGTTTGAAGTTCAGTCGCTTCTTTATATTTTTAAAGCAAAGTTTCTCTTAAAAGCAATGTTTTTAAAACCGCGACCTTGAGGTTCATCGGGTGCTAATACCGCCACCTCTCCTCTGTCTTTCTGATGTTTGTGTCGTTCTGTGTTTTCACAGAGGTGAAACTTCTCTTACATAACCTAATGAGCATATTCAAAGCAAACGACTGCAAATTCGTGGTTACGCCGTACTGGAGCAGCTCCAAGGTAAAGGGAGGAAATGAATACTTTCCGTCTGTTCAATATACCCCGAACTTTAGAGAAGTGTTAGCGCGCGCGCGCGTGCGTGTGTGCGTGTTTTACGGTCAAGCGGCAGACTGAAGAAACATTGGCTTAAGTTCTCCGCTTGGCAGAGGTAGATGAGGAAAACAGACTACTTCTCCCTCTCATGTGGTCACATATGACACACTCCTTTAAGGTTTCCTAATTCAAACACGACGCTCGAGAGCATTGGCAGTTCCGAGTAACAGACGGGAATTACAATCAGACTTCCAGAAGGAGTGATATCATTGTTCCGAAGCTCTGAATAAACTGAGAGGCAGTGAAAATACAGTTCAGTTCCAGGTAGCGCATAACATGCGTGAAGAGTTGCAGTACCGTTGACAGATTTACGAGTGGACGCATACCCACCCACTATTTAGAATGCATCGTCATCTGTTGACAATACCGACAATCCCGCAGAGAATATTTGCACCCAAATCTCCGCATTTTAAGTGACTATAGAGTGCATTTTTTTCTAATCTTTTATTTGCAGTGGTGGTATTGAACTTGGCACGCCCTCGTCACCCTCCCCGTCCAGTTTAGCCAGTCGGCGGTCGCCTTCTCCAGTGTATTCATCGTCGGATCACCACACCCGTTATTTAATCGTCACCTTCACCTGTTCCTTGTTAATATTCAGATTTAGCGAAGTGCACATGCCCTCCTGTTTTTTCCTTTGTCAGTTGTGAGGTCTCTCGTGCTTGTGAGTTTCCTAGCCGTTACGACTGTTTCTTAGTCTGCATCCTGTGTGTCGACCTTTGCCTGTTTACCTTGTCTTTGCCAAGTTTTTAAAAGTCCTGTATTCTTTAGAAGTTTGTTTGCGACGACTTAACCAAACTTATTGTAGGCTACTCTGTTTGCTGATATTTTGACCTCTTCCCATTTTACTTGAACTTTGCAAAGCCAGTTGCAACGAATAAACACGTGTTGCTTAGAACATGCACCAGTCTATCATGCAAAGAATTCTATTTTGTTTTGGTCTGTTTTCTTTCTGTCTGCAGTGAGCTGTCTCTCACACACAAATTATTTTCTCTACATAAAATATCTGTACAGTATGGTCTATTCACATTAATTACTCTCAAAACATTCCCAAGTCTTTGACAATATATTTTTTAATAGCTGAACATAGGTTTAGCATATTTTCACAGGCTTTAGAACATAATGATGCAGCGTTGTGTTTATTATCTCCAGAATCTTTCCCACAATGCAGCGCTGTTTCTACCATAACATGAGTAAAAGAAGGATAGGTTACAAGACAGATTACTGTGAGTACCATTCATGATGTCTAAATGATATTGTCCTGACAGTATTCTTATTTACGATGGCGTTTGATCTCTAATAAACTCCTTATAAAAAGCGCTCACTAATGTGTCATAATCAATATATTTTGTGATCCTCAAATGAACAAAAAAAGACAGGGAGATATGAACACAACAATAAAACCAGATAAAAATCAGTAGTTTTCAAAAACAGCTTACAGAACTTGATGAGACCGATGGTGTTAGAACTACTGGGTGACGCCTCCAAGGAGAGAGATACAAGTCAAATGACGGAGTGAGGGAGATTCACTGAAATTTTGATGCCTCCGGCTTCCATCGCTAACTGAACTATGTATGGCATCGATTATGGCAAATTACTAAAATTTGTTCAGTTCAGCACAAAGAAAGCACATGTAAGATAAACACAACGTGACTGGCTCTTACATAAGTTTTGAATGCTTATAGGAAACAGAGAGAGAGAGAGAGAGAAAGTCAGTATGGTAGTATGGGAGAGAATTGAATGTTTTCTACATGACATAAACTGTGAGGTCATCTACTTAGCGGTGGAGAACCCCAGCTATTTCTGTTCAGGCTTGAAACTCTGCATGAAAACACACACACACACACAGACACACACGCACACAGACACACACACACACACACATACACACGCACACACACACACTCACTCACACAGACACACACACACACACACACACTTATGGACTCCATCTACACACCCACACCCATGCCCACACCCACACCCACACCCACACGGGTCTGGATGAGCCAAATTACACTAAATGACCACCTTCTCCATTTGAGGATGTTAGCAATCACCCAAAATGATATTATTGTTGAAGGGACCCACAGTCTGACATAAAGAGTATTCTCCTATACCAACATTACCTTTGTGACAGATATTCCTTTCTGAGGCTATACAAACAGTGCTAAGTCTAAATGAGAGGTACAGAGTGCTCCAGTGAGTCGTTACCGATGATGAATGGATGTCAGGGCTTTTTAAAGGTCGTAAGGACACGGTGACCATTTATCTCTCTGGAGCTCTTCACATCACACTACAAAATTGAGACAGGGACTAAAGGAGTGGGGGAAGAAAGATTATGTTTCATGAAGAACCAAGACTGTCTCTCAGGTCAAGATGGCTTCTCTCTGCACCTTTAAAGCCTGTCTGTGTGTGTGTGTGTTTGTGTTTTCATAGCTATTGTACACCCAGAAGGTAGGTATGTGGTTAGTAGACTTTGGAAGGGTACATGTATATATTCTCCTTCATGATAACTTTGGAGAGAAGGGGAGAAAGAGAGAGAGAAAGAGAGAGAGGGGGGGGGGGGGAGGAAGAGAGAGATTGAGAGAGAGAGAGAAGAGAGAGAGAACTTGCATTTCTGTGTTTACACTCTTCTCAGACTGTTAGTATCTCTACATCAGCAGCTGCTGTTTCAAAGAGGAACCCTGTTGATGGATTGCTAGATGGCTCTGGTTTGCACAGTTCAGATATGTTTTTAAAAAGGGACATAGCACTGAAGCCTCGGTTTAAACACTGAAATGGCCATAAATCAAAATAGCTACACTACCTGACCAGACACCTCAGAGCCCTGAAGCAAAGGAATGCAAACTGCTGGGTGGATGATTATGATGAATTACAACTAGTCTAGATAGACTTCACTTGTGTAGTCAAAAGAGGGTTGTCTTTTTTTTTGGAACCTCCCTCCCCTTACACACACACACACAACCACAACCATCCCCATCTCATAAGTCCCCAACTCAGCCACATCAGGTAAAGTGTATTAGGCCAACACATGCTTCCATGCTTCCATTGTCACAAGTGAAGCCAATGACTCATTTTTCCACAGCTCTAGCTGCATAGTTACGTCAGGTAACATCACAAGCTTTACTTAACTTTACCTGCATCTAGACAATGCACTAGATCATCAGCAAGGGAGAAGAGAAAGAGGAACACAGTTGGCTAGTCTTCCCATGAGAACACAGCTAATTCTGCTCCCATGGTTTCCTGACCATGGCTGGTGAGCAGGACACTTTTGTTAGCCTCTGGAGACTTCAGCTGTTCTGATAAATAAGAAAAAAAATTCTTGTAATAACCAAGAGTATAACGGGATACAAATCACGTTTATTTGACTTGTGAGTTCGCCTCTCACAATCAGTGGCCAATTAACCCGAAACACAAACTGTTCTGCCAAAAAATTAGGATTATTCCTTTAAAACCAAAAATATCTCTCTGACTCTTCATCTGGCTATTTAAGACTGTTTTACCATGCGCAGAATCAGTCAGCCCTGTTTTCACTCACGTTTCAAAAGATTTTTGACATTTCAGTAACTATGGTTGGCCTGCTGAAGCAGTCTGAACCCTTTTTCGTCTTTCACATTGTATCCCTTTCTTCTCTCAACAAATTATAACCTAAAAATAGCGTTTATGTCTCCTTAGGTCTAAAGACGCTGACTTGACTTTATATATTTTTAACCTGCATCCTGTTTGTATTATAGTATTTTTTTTAATTTGTTCTCCAAAGATAAGAGAACAAATGTGCGTGTGCGTGTGTGTGTGTGTGTGTGTGTGTGTGTGTGCATGTGTGTGTATTAAAAATTAAATGAACAGGGAGCGGCAGAGTTTTTCTCAGGCCAGGGAAGTAAAGTTTGTGAAAGGAAATATCCCAGACACCATTCTGGCTGTACCCTCATCACCATCTAAGAATGCCTGCACGCTGGACGGCTTTTTTTGGTTGCTGTACAAGACTATTTGGTACAATGTCTTTAAAAAAAAAAGAAAAAAAAGAAGAAAGAGAGGCGATAAAACAACAAATGAACTTTTTCATGGCCTATTCAGCTGTGGAATTCCCCCCTCTGATAAAAATCTTAATTTGCCCAGCAACAGAGTTCTCCCACAAGTGAAACGTTTTCTAATTTTAAATATTTGTTCCTGTGAGGTAATTCTAAATGCTGTACCATACGGATATAATAATATACACACAAAACTTTTATTTTGGGAAAACTTTAAATAAGTTCCTATCTAAAAGAAAATGGCTATGAAACCTCACAACCATCAACTGAACCATTCTCATATATCTAAAAGATGTTTTCAGCACAGAATAAATGTTTTTCAACATTTCTTTAAAACCACGCATTTGCTGAACATACATATTTACAAAGTCAGCTTACCAATTTGATATATGCTGCTTAACTTTTCGTAGTCTCATACGCGATGTTCCTGAGACTTTTGCTCACTGTGCTGTACAGACCTGTCTGACAGCGAGGGGTTACTAAGTGTTGTATGTCAGGATGTTCTCAGTGTACTGCCCTCATCCTTACTTATAGATAAGACCTGGAGAAAACAAGAGACAAAGGGAGGAATACATCTGACATTCAACAGCTGTTCAACAGAGCACAGAATGTGTGTGTGTGGGTGTGTGTGTGTGTTTATGGGTGTGGGTGTGCGTGTGTGGGTGTGTGCATGTGTGAGTGCTTAATTTCCTTTTATAAAGCAGTGGGGATCATTTTTGTTTGTGTGTGTGTGTGTGTGTGTGTTTTGTTTTGGAACATTGCTTAATCAATGATGTAATACGCATCCAGCCTGAACAAGGAGTGTGTGCGACCACTGGATAAGACAGTCAAAAGTCGCCATTCATCACGCCCTGATATTCTCTCATTTATCCTCCATCTGACAGGTTGTGGGGAATGAAATATTATAGCATATGGAGTTTGTGAATCATCGCTCAATGCTGATAGGCCAGTCTCTAAAGGCATGCCTTTTTTTTCTCCATATAAATGAATCATCGTTGTGGTACTTAGCTCTTCGTCTTTGGGACTTATTGTTGCAGATATGCATAGAATCTCCATGTGGCTCTAAGAAAAGCTGATTATGTCCATAGTTAGAAACCACTGCCAGCATCTAACCGCATCCCCACAGCCCAAATCTGCCCTGTTGTTTGGAGAATGTGGTTTGTGGTTTTGAAGATCTTGGTCTTATTACAGAGTTTAGGTTATTAGTCTTCTCCCTTTCATTGTTGTCATGTGTTCAACCACGTGAGGATGCCATAATGTACCAAATACACCATAGACTTTCTGAAGGACCTGCCAAATGTGGAGGCTTTTGATCAGGCACGTGGTATGGGGTGGTCCTCCATTGGGTGTAAGGCAATGATTAAAGGATGACACATCATTTCTTTGGTCTCCAGCCCCTTTCTTTGGTCTCCAGGCCTCTTTCTCTCTCTCCCTCTCTTCTCTCTCTTTCCCTCTCTGTCTCTCTCCCTCACTCTCTCTCTCCCGTCCTATGAAGGTCCAGCTATGTTATGTCATAGGGCACAAACACACACAAACATAAATACACAAAATGCTTTCGATTGTTCATCCCTACCACACACGCAAGTAAACACAGGGGATTAAGAGAGTCCAAACACACATAAATATAATGATGAAAACTCACACAGTTGTCTTTACTCAGGGGTCATTCAGAGTTCGGCTGTCAGTTTTGGCCACCCTATGGCTGAGGTTAAGTCCATTTTGAAGTGGCTTAACATAAACATTAAACCTGACCTACAGATTCGTGAAGAAATCACTTCTCCTCAGATATTTATTAGTTTGAATTTTTTTGTTTACCTACCTGTACGTGCAAGCACAGAAATGGAACATTTTAAATGTATATAATGCATGGAGACATAAAGTGAAGTATTTTCCATGTTCTACAGTCTCTCTGGCCAAGTCATAGGGCATAAAACATAACTCCAAGCTCTTTTCTCTTAAGAAGTTTTTCTGAGTGAATTCGCACGAGTAACATACAGTTTAAAGTAAGCACCTTTCCATGGTGACAGGACCTCACTCTTACTGTATCATAAAATGTTTTCAAATATCATCAAAATGTAACTAATGTAACTAAATGTAACTAAGAAGACAAACAAACCTCTCTCTCTCTCTCTCTCCCTGTCTCTGTCTCTGTCTCTCTCTCTCTTTCTCTCTCTCTCCATCCAGCATCTCAGTATACAGTAATTCACCTCTTAAAATCCATCTGGTTTATACATTTTGCAACTTACTGTAAATGTTTCAGCTAGGACTTGTTTCTACATCTCAAGCGGGGCCATAACTTCATACTCTTGTGTAATTCCTTATAGCCCACAAAATATATTTGCTTTTAACGAACACATTTATAAACGATTTTGTTGCATGAAACACACACACACACACACAGTAAAAAAAAAAGGGTGGGGGGGCGTCTGTCGCAGTTTGCCAGAGGCAGCCTTTAAAAGTCATTTTAAGATGAATGTGTGTATTAGCTTGCCATTACAGCATACAGGGATGCTCCAGGAATCTGTCTACATAACACACCCCAGACATGAGGCAGATCTGAACAAATATACCTCCACTGTTCACCATCAAACTTGGAAAAACCCCCCCCACAAAATCAGTCTGGAAACAAAATAAAAAACAGAGCGGAGCGTTTTATTGTTGACAATATCAAATCTGTTCCTGATCATTATTTTCCCCTGAGCTGTACACATTATTTGCCCAAGAGTGCCACAGTCACTCTTTTATTAAGTTATGGAAAACTATACAGGCATTTATTTAAGACTGGAAACATCTCACACATTTTTAACTCTTGATTTTTTTTTTTAAGTCATACGTCAATTTAAGATTTCACCCCACAAATTCATTTAAATCTGAAAATATTTTAAATTAGATTTTAAATGTAAATGTTTCCAGGATTTAATAAAAATTAAAGTATGCATCCAACCATTTAATAAATGTTTCATTTTTCATGGCATTGCTATATAGCATTTAGCAAATTTTCCAGTCAGGAAAATGTAGCGATAAATAAGCATGACCGATTTTCCCTTTTTTTTTCATAATTACAGGACACATTTTCCATATTTAGCTTAAATAATTTAAAAATATCAGTGAATATGAACTTTTTTTTTTACTACTTTTGACACTCCATACAGCAGCGGATGGAGATTTTCCGTGTCAAATTGGAGATGAGAAGATTAACTGGCTCATCTTTTGGAAGGAGGATTCAGTCATGCCCTGTTCATGATGCTCAGGCAAATAAATCAGACATAGAATGAAATGTGGATTGGACTCTGGACACTTGTGTGGTCTGCTTTTTCCTTATGGAATATAGTGCTGTCAAACTGTGTGCGCTCAGTTAGCCAATATGTGACTACTGTATTTGGATTTTAAAGAGTCATGGCTGTAATCCAGCCTCGGTGTACACTCTGAACCCTTTCAAACCAAGGTCAGGACTGAGACCAACCCAGTTAAGCCCTTTAGACAAGAGGAGGATGCAGACAAACGACTCATTTACTGCACTTAAATTCGTCATTCAACACTTATCAGCAGTGTTTTATAACGGCCCAGGTTATCACAGTTCAGAGAAACTGCCCATTCCCCTTAACAATCCAAGTCATTAGCACTCACTGGCAATTCCAATCTCTTTTTTTTCTCTTTATATGCCCAATGATCTTTCTTAGGAACCTTTAATATTGTTCCAGTATTTCTATATTCTCTCATGCTGAATAATAATCTAGAGGGATATCAGAGATTAACGGTAAAGATACCATTTAGTCTGCATTATTTGCCAATAATGGCTTTATGTGATTGATCATATATGACAGTCAGGGATATGGATATTAGTCATATTACTGTAGCAAGGGCATGAAATGCTTGTGTAGGGGACAATAATGATGCTTCTTTGTAAGACTTACTACACCTGAAATGGTAAATTTACAGTTTTCTCCACAAACTTTATAAACCCCAAATATTCACAGATACATCTTGGCAATTTGGTGTCAGAAATCCCCTCAAAACATTTTGTTTGTATCCATGGTAACTGGGTGAGAGTACAATGAGAGTGCACTGATGGCAGCCATCAAATTTTGCAAATTGGCAGAAATGTTCTTCTATTTTTAGAAACACTTCTCCTTTCATATCAGACACAAAGTCTGAGAAAGGGGACACCCAAAAAGAAACAGACACAGACATAGACACAGACACCGACACAGACACAGACACAGACACAGACACAGGCACAGACACAAACACAGAAACAGACACAGACACAGACACAGACAAACATGCAAGCATGCACACACACATGCACGCATGCGCACACAGACGCACACGCACACACACACACACACACACACAATGATCCTGTTTAGCAGATCAAGGCCTTTGTCTTCATTTCCCCTCTGCAAAAGAAAGTTGATTTATGATTAAAATTTAAAAAATAATCTCCTTATAATCTCATTCAGGAATAATTGCCCGTCATGTAGCTTAAAGGTACCATCATGTAGCATATTACATAACGGTTATAACCTTACAGTATAGTGATGATCATTATATAAAACATGGTCACAACATGCAGTTCTTTATTCTATCTTAAACACTATAATGCACGCTTGGTCATGACATCAGTGAGGTTATTGTGAAAATAAGACCAAAACATGTGGTGTTACAATGTGTACCGAAGGAATCAGTATCCAGGAAAACAAAACATCTCCATAAAAAAAGAACCCTCCGAGCCAAATGTGCATAAACATTATTATGTGATATGGCACAATCCCCAAGTTTTGATTGGACCTATTCACGGGAAAAATTTGAAATAGGGCATGGGAGATGTAATACACTGAGCTTCCACCAGGGCAGGCACCTTTAAAGCAAACCCAGTCCAACTCTCATACCTCAGCAAGTCAAATTCACCAAACACTTACTTTATTGACAGAAACTTGGAAGAATTTAGGTCTGTTCTCTGTCTGATGGCAGTATACATCTGTAAAATATTTCCTTTTGTTCCAAATCTGCTTCTAGCTACCTACTCCATACGAGAAAGAAACAGAGAAAATGAGAGAAAAGAAGAAAGGAGAAAGAGAGGAGGCAGACATTCAAGCTGCAGGGAAAACAGGGTTGTATATCATTGTGTTGGGACAGAGGAGAGCTTGGATGATACCAGACTTGATAAATCATTTGACGCTGTACTACGTTTTTACTACAACAGCTCAGCAGTCATCATGGGAGCAGAGAGAAACATTCCCTTGCATGTCTTCCCCAGTAGTGCTGACCATTTATGTGTGTGTGTTCATGTGTGTGTGTTCGTGTGTGTGTGTGCGTGCGTGCGTGCGTGCGTATAAAAACGCGTGGGAAAGTTTATTTGCATTGATGTTTGTCTCCCTCTGCTGGTCTAAAGAGGAGTCTGAACTGTAGAATTCAGTGTACCAAAAAGCCAACATGTTAAGATCAGAAAAAACATGACTGTACTGCAGTTTCCTCACGTCTCATGTCCAGTTCCCAGTGATCGTACACAGGTTCTTTCACAGAGCCCAACAAGACAGAATTAACTGATACTAATAATTAGCTGGATGAGCAAAGTGGAAAGCAGCTTCTGTCCAGCACATGCCTGGAAAACAAAAACAAAAACAAAAACAAAAACAAGCTAAATAAAAGAGAAAACAAGAAAAAGAAAAGCTGAATAATGAGAATTGAAGAACACAAAAAGAGGACTAATTTATACCTATAATTAACACATGTATACCTAACACACTTCATAATCCATAAGATCACCAATATCAGACATACTGAATATGTGCTAAGAGCTTCCAAAAAGTCATACAGTGAAGACAGTGACACCAGTTGGTTACAAAAAAAAACACACAAACAAACAAAGAATACTCTGTTATTGTAATAAGATGTTTTGAATTGTTTATCTGTGTCCAGTTAATATGTTCTGTTTGAAACTGTGGACTGTAAGAGATCCCTGTGTCTCTAACTAATTCAGTACAATCCCCCAACATTTAGCTATACAGTGGCATAGTTCCTACGCTCATAAAAAAAGCCAATTCATATGTGCGTATGAACGGATCAGCACATTGGAAATAATTGCTCTATAATATAACTCATGCATTTTATCTAGACAGAGATTAGAGGACACATTTACACATGTACATTTATACCAATGTTCTCCTGAATCAGGAATACCTACTTACCCATGATCTTGTCCCCTGAGGCTGTCCCCAGTTCTATGTGACTGAGGCTGGCGCACACTTCATCTGAGATGAGTGAAACTACATCTTTTCTTTGCATTGAACAATCTGCTTAACAAGGAAATATGATGTGGACCAAAAAAAAAAAAAGAAAACATTACAAGGAAACAAGGAAACAAGGCCCATTGCATTCTTCAAAAGTCTGGCTACCATGAAATCCAGTTATGTGGTCACAGTTTTGTTTATTAAAAGAATTTGTTTCATCTGTCCTCTCCTGTGTGTTTACTGCAGGGAGATTACAATTTTTCTGCTCACTGGTTTTGCACTGATATAATTTTCAAAACCATGTGAAAGTGTTTTACAAATTTGTAATGGGATGAAAGGAACGTCCCTGACCTTCTGTATTTTACAGTCATAGGATTTTAGGCATAAAATTGTTGATATAATAGAACATGAAAAGGTACATTAAACTGGAGGGTTGTGATTTTCTACCGAAGTTTTCAAAGAGCTGTCTGTTTTAGATGTTTGTAATCAGAAATATGTGTGCTGGGTTGTGGTCTGCTGTATTGTCAGGGCTGAGATTCAACTCTAAATTGTTTGTTAATTACAATTAATAAATCAATGTTTGCTTGAAGTTCACTGTCAATGCTTTGGGAACCTTTTTCAGAATTTGAATTTTAAGTGGTTACAGCAACCGTTTATATAATTTCATTTATATAAAAATATTATCAGTGAAATGTTTTAAAATATTACTATTTGGCAAATTCTTAGACAGGCCTTACTTTTCAAGATAGCCCCACACAAGGTATAACATAACACAGCCATGATCTGTCAAATCTAAAGATTATTCTGCTTATGAAATTGATGCTTATTTACTGAAATCTCTGCATGTACTTTTGTGTCAGTCTTCAACTTGAAAAATGAAGTTGGAGAGTGCCTCACATCAGGTTTTATGATAGTATCTGAAATTACATTTACCCTTTACCCTTTGACTAATGGACAATCACCAGGTTAGCAATGGTGAAGTGATCAAAGGGGTAGATTTTTGCCTCTTACACAATAAAACCTATAAAATCTGTGTGTAGAAGCTGTCTTTTTCAAGCACATCAGCAGCACAAACTGATTATACAAGAGTAAGTTCCAGGATATTGTCATCAATATCTATGACTAAAGCATGTTCATAAACACAGAGCATAATAATTTAGATAAGATAGAAATAGGGAGTTGTTTTTCATCACCATATCTAAGCATCATACCTGGAGCTGTGCAAACAATGTTTTTGAAGTCCAAAGAGAAAAAAAATACAGTTTTATAATATTATGATGTCAGCTCCATGTAAATACTGCATAGAGAGATTATGGCAGTATATGAAAATAGAATGCATTTCCTCACAGATTTGTACCTTTCATTCTCTAAATATGTTTGTGGCTCTTATACTTTCACCTTGTATGATTTTTGTGGTCAGGATGGCCGAGCGGTCTAAGGCGCTGCGTTCAGGTCGCAGTCTCCCCTGGAGGCGTGGGTTCGAATCCCACTCCTGACATGTCATTTAACAACTGCTGTAGTTCAGGCTATTTACCTTACAGCTGCCATGGAGGTGTCCGCATATGTACCAACAAGAACTGATGTATGGACTGAGCCCCTGCAACTTGTCTGATCTGGAATCAATCTCCAATCTAAAATTTCAATCATTAATTATTGCTGGTGTGTGCATCCGTCCCCAGGCCAGTTAGCAATCTGGCCAGAGGCTGGTGTCCAGTCATATTCAGAAACTGAAGAGCAGACATGCCTGTGCAGTAATTTTTCTGAGAAAAGTACTAATTTACTGCAGCATGAATGACAATCTGCCTATGTACGACTGTCCTCCACAACGGAGGACAAGACATTGGACCATTATCACACTATCAGACACCGGACCACTATCTTTATACCACTATCAAAGAACCCATTCAATACTTTTCCTTGTGCACCCCTTTCTGATGTATTTATTGGATTCTTATGGTCAGACCACCTGATGAATGGGTCTTTGGGCACCTCCAGCCAGTGTCTCTCCTCCTTCAAAGGTAGTATGGCCAGTAGCTCCCTATATCCAATGTCATAGTTCCTCTCTGTGGGAGTGAGACGATGAGAAAAGGAAGTGCATGAGTGAAGTTTTCAGGAACATTGTGACAGAACACTACCCACTGCCGCCTTCCATCTGAATGTTGCCTTCAGAGATCATGAACCCCAAGAAGGAAAACTCAGAAATGGATTCACAGTTGCTG
Source organism: Chanos chanos (assembly GCF_902362185.1). NCBI lineage: Eukaryota > Metazoa > Chordata > Actinopteri > Gonorynchiformes > Chanidae > Chanos > Chanos chanos. The sequence continues at coordinate 17,189,490 of NC_044501.1, forward strand.
GATTTGACAAGCTAACGGACAGGGATAATACAGGTAGTTCTTGAGGAGGCGCTGAAGGACTTAGTGAATGTGATAAACACACTCATGAAGAGATTCTGAAAAAAACAGGATGTCATCTAAGCACACAAAAATGAACTGGTTTAACATGTTGAGGAGAATGTCACTGAGTAGAGCTTGAAAGACTGCTGGAGCATCTTCGTACCAGATAAGGAGAAAATTCTTCTCTGAGGAGAACAGGCACCAGGGAGGAAGTCAGTGGCGAGGCTGAATGGGCAATGAGAAGAAAGGCTGATTGCCCTTTTCATGCTGAAGGCTTCTTTAAGTTGAAATACTCAGGACAAAATTGGGACACTTAAGAGGAAAAATGGACTCCAGAGATGGCAAAGAGACAGGTGGATTGACAAGCGGGCTGCCTCTTAGTCACAGTACCAGTGGAGCAGACAACGTGTAGACTGTACTGCACCAACCAAAAATAGCCCATGACCATTGAAATCTTGGGAGAACTGATTAAGTGACAGCAATAAACAGTTGCCTTTTAAGTTTATCCACTCATTAGTTCATAAAGGCAATAAACAGTTTCCTTACATCCATTTATGATTGTATTTTATTCTGATTACTTTGCAACAAAATATTTCAGTCTCATGTAAAAAAAAAAAATTTGATTGATTTAATGGTTCTGGCACCCCAAGACTCTATCGTTTGTTGTGGTAACGCATTTTGCTTGCATTGTGAATCATTATCTAAAAATACGTGATCAACTATGATAACGTTAACCTTCATAACAGTAAGTGGAACCTTTGACTTTTATCTGATGAAAGAGTCTATAAAAACACCTATTAGTCCTGGCCAAGTGTTTCCACTGACAACTGACAGATCTGATCTGAGGAACAATACACCTGAACAATGTTTCACACTGTGGGGTTGATCCTTCTTTTTCTCTTTTTGCAGGATGGCGTTGGAACCCCAAACAGGTGAGATTCTTTCACTACGATGTCACGACTTCGTTGTGCTTTTTTTTTTTTTTTTTGTAGTTTTTTTGTATTTGAACTCCAAAAGGTCTTCTTGTGAAGTAATGTCTGTGATTTCTTTGGCAAGTCCTATAACATTTCCTAAAGAAGAAAAATATTTACAATATTTATACCAGTTAATAATCAGCAATTATAAGAGTTAAATATTCACCAATGAGCTGAACAAGTAAAGGCTTCTGTGTTTCTTTAGGAAAGTTTATTTTTGCCCCAATGCTGTTATGATACTACTCTCCCATGTTCATTTCGAGAATGTTGCCTCATTGAATTCACCGATGAAAATAGTTAAATACACTCATGTCACTCATTACAGAGAGGAAAAGGGCAGTATGGAAGCAGCCCATGACTACACTAAGTACCATACCATGCCTGAGGTATGTGAACCTGGTTATACATGCAGCAGTTCTCTCCATGGTTATGGCATCTGATAAACCCACTGTAACCTCACTCATGAATATTCCTGCATTAATCCAAAAAAATTCTTCTCACAGATTTCGGCTTGGATGGACCAGATAGAGAAAGATAACCCTGATGTTGTGTCCAGCATAGTCTATGGGCAGACATATGAAAAAAGAGACATAAAACTACTCAAGGTAAAAGATTTCTCATATTTCTGTATCTCAGAGCCCAGATATAGGGTATTTACAGTATTCTTGATTTCTCTAAGGGAAAGCATAACAATGAAGTTAGGATTTCTTGTGCTTATGTGAAATAACTGATGATGACTTGTCATTATAGAGGAGACTCTGGTTTGCTTTTATTGTCATAGATTTTCGGAGCTTCAGAACATTCTTGTCTATGAATTGTTTGATTATGTAAAAGGGGACTGAGATAAGCTGAGACAACTATCTTGACGAAGTGCTTACATGCATCAAGAAACGCTTGTCAGCAGCTACAGAGTGCGTGTGTGTGTGTGTGTGTGTATGTGCGCGCATCAATCAATTCATGTGTATGAACAGCACTTTGCATCCATGAGGTAAATGATGGAGATTGTGTGTGTGTGTGTGTGTGTGTGTGTGTGTGTGTGTGTGTGTGCGTGTGCGCACCATGTATTGCTATCTTTCTGAGGACTGATAAGTCCCCAGTAAAATAGCATAATCTGAAAAAAGTGTGTGGTGGGGACCAAAATACTGGTCCCCATCAGGAGAATAACGTTTTTCTAAACCATATCATTGTTATTGATAAAAACAAAAAGCGCCATGACATTTCTTTGGTTAAGGTTAAGGTTAGGGTTAGGGCTTGGGTTAGGAATAGGGTTAGGGCTAGGTTAGTATTCTTTAGTTACAAAATAACGGGAATCAATGGGGAGTCCCCACCAGGATATGAGTACAAACTTAGGTTGTCTGTGTGTGTGTGTGTTTTACTTTACAGATAGGCATAAAGTCCACAGGGGTCAAGAAGGCTATCTGGATGGACTGTGGTATTCATGCCCGAGAGTGGATATCACCAGCATTTTGTCAGCACTTTGTCAAGGAGGTGTGTCAGTAATAAAAAGAGACAACCTTTGAAATATACAGATACATACTGATCTCCCAATATTTATGCTGATCCAGCTAAAAAATTTCATTATAAGTTGTACAGATGAAAGTGATGTCAATTTTATGACTGTCAGTGTTCGTTGTCTGATTTAATCATTATATATGAGATAGTACTTATCGCTAAATTTCAGCAAACATTCCTGACAAAGCTGTTCTGCAGATTTCATACTGAATGAACCGCCTCTCCGTTTTCCAATTAGATTTTGAATGCATATAAAACAGACCCTAAGATGAATGAGATGTTTAAAAACATGGATTTCTACATCACCCCAGTGCTGAACATGGATGGGTACATATACTCCTGGAAAGACAATACAGTAAGACCTGTTACCACTGCTGTTATGTCGAAATGAGTTCAATTGGCCTTGTCGCTTTGGATATGTGTGTCACTCAGGTTCATTCTCCTGTTCAATCACACATAGTTAATGAAGGCTGATCAGACATGTGTTAATGGGTAGAGCAAAGCAGACAATGCTGCTCTCCAAATGTATTATGGCATTTGATGGTACAGTGCAATGCAATGAAAACACAGAGACTGAAGTAACTTAGACTGGACTTAGACTGCAGTTACTGCTGTGTGAGGGGGGACAATTAGCATAAATTGGTAAAAAACAAAACAAAGAGAAGAAAAAAAAACAACATGTTTGTGTGTGTGTGTATGTGTGAGTGTGTGTGTGTGTGTGTGTGTGTGTGTGTGTGTGTGTGTGTGTGTGTGTGTTTGTGTGTGTGTGTATGTGTGTGTGTATGCACGTGTAGGTAAGGGTGCAATGAAACAAACATATTACTACCTATCTTATCAATGTCTGAAAGACAGTTTATTATCTCTGAAAATAATTAACTGATGTTAGTTTGAATCCACTAATGATCTTGTATTCCTGTTAATGGTCTCAGTCTTAAGTTATGTCTTGTTTCCTTACTCTCAGACTCGACTGTGGAGGAAGTCCAGATCACCTGGCACCGGTAACTGTACATGTTTTGGAACAGATCTCAATCGCAACTTCTATGCCAACTGGGGCAGTGAGTATATGTTCATGTCTATGATTTGAATTTCCTAAATATTTTTACATGGAATAGCTGAAAACACACAGTGGTCATTTCATTAGAAACAGGTTATACCTGTCTTTGCCTCCACAACAGGCTGAAGTCTCCAGTGCAATGTATCAGAAATATTCCTGAAATATTCCACAGGGATGTTTGTCCATAATGACACATCACTGCGGATTTGACAGCAACACCAAATGCAGACTCTGCCACTGGTGCAATGCAAGATGGTGTGGGACTTGTTTGAACAAAAAGTATTTTTCCACTCCTCAATTTTCCACCATTGGTGACCATGTGGTCAAAGGAGCCACTTGTTTTTCGGTGAAGGGTGGAACCCATTGTGGCCACCTGCTGCTACACCTCTTTCTTATTTCATGCAGTTTCGTCCAGCTTATCAGTGCCCGATTCCCATATTTGTCTAGTGCTCGTCAATAGTCAGGAAGGTTGTGGACGACCATATGTCTCCTCAGATACATGTAGAGTCCACTCCCAATTCTTTTCACCAGACAACAGAAGACTTTTCTGGTTCATGCAACACTCCCCAGATTTGTCAAGCACAGATCTCCCATCCTACCCAATGGGAGATGTAATTGCAGTGATGCAAAGTGATGCAAAGCCAGACACAGCAGGACTGGGATCTGAACCCAGGTGTCTGGCCTATCCTCTTTTCCACTGCACCACCCAAGCCCAAATGCCAGTCTCCTCTACCAACTCCTGTCAAAAAGCCCTTTTCGTTCAAACTATTACCACTAACTGGGTGGGGTTTTTTTTGTTTTTGCCTTTCTTGGGAAACAGTAGACACAATGCAAAAATCCTAGTTGTGTGAAAAACAAAAAATCCTACTTGTGTTATTTCTGAAAAGAGGGAACTATAGGGAACTATCTCACATGACATTAAGGTTCACCTGAACAATTATGTATCTGATTCAGGTCCACCTGTTTTATACAGCAAGCCTGTCTGTGTGGAGCAGTCCATTTTTGTGAACGGGGTGCTGAACTAATGAAGTTCCCACTGAGTGTAGATTACATGTGCTAAATGCTGCTTTGAAATATAAAGCATGGAATAGTCTGTACTAAATGCCAACAGTAAAAACACACACCACACACACATACATACATAAACACACATACACACACATTTACTATTATGTTTTGTGCTTACAGTGGTAGGAATTTCTAGAAATTGTTGCTCAGAGGTGTATAATGGGCCGACTGCTCTGTCGGAGTCAGAGGCCAGGGCGGTGACCGATTTCGTGGGGGCCAGGACAGATCAGATCCTTTGCTTCCTCACCATCCACTCCTATGGACAGCTAATCCTCATTCCCTATGGGCATCCCAATATCTCAGCACCCAACCATGATGAGTTGGTACGTACCTCAATACACATAAAGAGTTAAACACTAATACAAACTGACAGGCATAGACAAATACAAAGGTAACAAAAAATATATGGTGTTTTTTTAACTTCATTTTTGTTCCAGTCATTGAGGGGTCAATCCTTAATGCCAACATAAGTCAAAGTTGAGGACAGCGACTGTACAACTAATTCCAGCATTTAAAAAAAACAAAGAAAACAAAAAAACCAAAAAACGAGTATGAGATTTGGGGCCACAATATTCATTTGTTTATGAGGTGAGACCTTTCTCTCATGTGCTGTTATTGTGAATGGGTTTGTCCATAGATGGAGGTGGGTCTTGCTGCAGCCAGTGCTATCAAAGCTGTTCATGGTATGGACTACACAGTGGGAACATCCCCTACGGTGCTGTGTAAGTGTTGAGCAATCACTCTCTGACCAATTAGATGACAAGAAGCATCTAAAGACAACTCCTTACATAAAATGTCCCTGATTAAATTCCATGTCTTTTAGATTTCCAGTGATCATTCTTTGTTATTTATGGTCCTTTGAAACACATTTCAGCATTCTGAATTACACTTACACTTCTCTTATGTGAAGCTTTTTTTGTAACTATCCAAAGATCATTGTTCTGTCTTGTGCTTTCCTTTTGCTTAACAGTTTAGAGACGAGTTGAACATTTATCAAACAGTTCTATTAGTGCAGGACTATGTACTGTGGTCTGGCTTCATGTGACTTCAATTAAGAAACTTTAAAATCAGTACAACCTCTTAACTCACTGAATCTTGCACTTAAATGCGTTATATTCATATTATTTTTTTTAATGTGTTCCTATTTAAGTTACATTTATTTTTCTCATCTTTTCGTCAATGCTACTTAAGAACAGCGTTTGAGAAATCCTGTGATGTAATGGAAACTTTGATTTTCACCTCCACAGACCCAAACTCTGGTTCATCCCGGGACTTTGCGCGTCTCATTGGCATTCCATACTCCTTCACCTTTGAACTGCGGGACAAGGGTGATCATGGCTTTAAGCTGCCAGAGGATCAGATCAAACCCACCTGCGAGGAAGCTTATGCAGGCGCTCTCTCCATTATTACCTACGTTCACGACAAGGTCCACGGCTCTGCCGTTACAGCGACAGCCACTCTGTGGACCACGCTGCTGGCCTCTGTCGTTTCCAGCGCTCACCTGCTCTAAGTCTAAATCAGCCCTCCTCTTTTCTTTTTCTTGCTTTCCTTCTGTACCTCCTGTCTTTCTGAATGGTGTTTTTTTAACCACCTGCTTCAGTTCTCCAGCCCGTCCATGTGCTTTTTGTACTGATATCCATTATCAACAGATCTGATTCAACCCATTAAGTTGAATTATGCATTGCTTTTAATTTGCTTTTAATTTGCATGACTGCAGCAGGGTGTGATCTTCCATCTCTTTTTGCCTCAGTGTAAGAGACATGCCTTTATAAAACATCTTCAACATCTCCATTTCAACTCAGTTATTGAGCACAGGCTAAAGTTCTCAGAGTCTTTAAATGACAGCTATAAATCTAAGACATAAATGTTAGATGTTAGACAACTTCAACATCTCCATTTCAATTAATTTATTTAGCACAGGCTGAAGTTTTCAAAGTGTCTAAATGTCAGCTGTAAATCTAAGATATAAATGTTAGATGTAAATATGAAATATCTGAAACCATTTGGTTTGCCAGATTTGCTTCAAGTATATTTATGTGTGTATGTGTATGTGTGTGTGTGTGTGCGTGCGTGTGTGCGTGCGTGTGTGCGCGTGAATGATGTGTCCTTGAATTGGGAATGCAAAAAAATGCTAAAGCAGAATGTATATCACCTATGTTAACAGAAAATATTACATATTAGTAGTCAATAATAAGAAAAAAGAGAAAACAAATAAACAATCCCTTTTTTCCAACCAAGTAAATTGTCCTTCATATAATGTGAGTAAATTAGGCACTTCAGTTGTGGCTGTCATCAGTGTTTCTATGTTTTATATGAGCTCCTTCATAAACACACCAACAAGTTGTCAGCATAAAATTGTGTACACTACCTCAGATGTAATGAACCTAAGCTCTAAGTCATTAACATAAATGTAATTGTTATGAAATGTATCCAATGAGACAGTTTTTAAGTTGTCATGTGTGTTAAACAATCCAGAAATTGTATAATTTCTTTTCCTTTTTTAAATTTAAAAGTAAAGCAAAATCAAGGTTCCACCTGGTGATTGTTGAGTGGCCACCAGATGGAGACACAGTCTCAAGTTGCTGGGGTCCAAAGAATCTGCTCCCCATCCGATGACTGACTTTTTGAGTTTGACCAGTTTTTCTTTCTATTTAAACATGTTTGTAAGATTTTGGTCTTCGTTTGATTTATTCTATTCTCCCCATACAAGTAAGTAAGTAAATTAATTTGCGACATCAATGGATTTGCACTATTTCTGTTCGAATGTGGTCTTCAGTCCACTTTTCTGCTTCAATTATGAATGAATTCTTATCAAAAAATCCCATTCAGCTGTTGGGATGATAAAATAGAATCACTGATATTCACATCATTTTTTTCTGTTTCTATCCTTAATCTCAAAAGGACTCTCTTTATGCAGCATTTTTCAAGACCCCTCCGGTCTCTGTTACTGGTTTAAACCATTGAGTTGTAAGTTAGAGATAAAACAACCTTGCAAGGAAAAAAAGATGTTTGAGAGCAGTTAATATTTATTAGATGACTGATAAATTACATGGAAAGGTACCTTCCTGAAAAATGCAATCAAGTTCAAGGCCATGATACTTATTGTATCAGCACATTTGATTAACTTGAGAACTTGAGAAAGGGTGAGATCAAAGACCCACTACTATGTTTCACCAGTAACATGAGATTCTTATCAATGGAAATTTACCTCTTAAAACTCATGTCTCACCTAATTTGGCTCCAATTCTTGGTTCCAATTCTATTTATATCTGACAGTTATTTTAGTTCAGTTCTCCCACCCAACTGCCTCTCTCTGGGCAGTATTTATATTTCGATGTGATATAGGGAAGGTAACTATTTAACTTTTCACATGACACTTTGAAGGACATGGCATAATGCAAGCGCCACAGTTTATGTTTTAACTACTGACGTCTGACCTTTGACTATATGGAATATTTAACAACCATGAGACAAATAGAAAGAAAGAAAGAAAGAAAGAAAGAAAGAAAGAAAGAAAGAAAGAAAAAAAGAAAGAAAGAAAGAATTCCCAGTGATTGTGTTGGTTATTTGCATGAAGAGGACAGTATTGCTCTTGTTCATGTATCAGACTGCAATGTTTTTGCCATAATAAAGCTGACAGGTCAGAAACACATTTTCTTATGGTGCTCTTGTATGTTATGCCAAGTGAAAAAAGGTTTTAGCATATTGGCGACAGTTTAGTGGATGTGTGTGTTAGAGGGTGGGGGGAGGGGGGGGGGGTGACACATGTAACAAATCAGAAAAATGAGAGGAAAAAAATGAGAGAGAATAGAAAAACAATAGCAATCTTTCCTTCTCCTTTGTGGGCGAGTTCTCACGTTGTCTTACTTTTGAGAATTAATAGGTATGCATCTATGTGTTTCCTTTCACTAATTTTGTGCCCTAGGTTCAAGAGTCACTCTGCAGTCCTCAACTCTTCCTGTTCCACAGAGGAAATTCAGTAGAATTTGAACAGGAAAAGAGTACACTCACTGGTTGAGATTCACGACTAAAAACTGAGATCTCTCTAACTTTAACACCTCATTCATACTTTCGTTCACTGTAGTCATGAAGTGGAAATTTAGTTGTCAACAAAGTAGACAGGACATACTGTGTTCAAAGGGTATGAAGACAATAATAGAATGCTAAACAGACAATTCATTTTATGTGTTGTATTTGTTGCTATCCATAACTGTTGATGGCTTATTTTCTGTGCTAGCACAATTTGGAAAATGAACAATAACTATAACATAAAAGTAAATTTGATATGTGTGTGCAATCCAATCATAATATGTTAGCATGCTAACTCCTCCTAACCCTGATACTGGATGCAAAGCAAATAAACCTCTACATATTGTCAACCACTGGTTTATAGAGGCAGGGGCCACACAAACCATTTCCGAGAAGCATTTTGATGCTATGTCTGTAGCAAGAGGTTTTGGTAATCACTCATAGACTTAGCGTTATTAATAGAATAAGTCAGAGCGGCCCAGACTCCGAGGCCATTAGGCAGACTAAGAGGAACTTAATTGTTTCCTGAGTGTCTGGAGCTGGGAGCTGTAAGAGGAGGGTAATTAAATCGCTTCCTCCATTATCAACCTTTTTTTTTTGTTCAGGATCTTAATTAAAGGGGTTAATTATGAGCTCTGACAGGGGTCGTCTCCCTTCTTGACAGGAGGTCTTTTGTCCTCCTTATCCAGTCATTCTACCTTCTCTGTGCAATTTAGAGGTCAGACAGGGTCATGATCAGTGGTACTTTTGTACTTGAAAGTAATCATTGCCTGCGTGCATGTAGTTGACAGTGTGTTTTCTGCTACTAGATAAAGGGTCTTTAAGGGTTGTTTATATATCTTGAGAACAACAGCCAAACAGCCTTGAAGACAACTATATTAGCTTTATGTAATTTTGCTTTTGTTTTTGCTATCCACTGTTAATGTTAAACTGTTTTCAGTGTTTGTTTTTTTTAATAAGCCCCGTGTAAAGTAATGGATTTTCTGAAAAGTTACCAATCAAACATGGGACACAAACAAAGAGAAAGAGAGTGCGTGAGAGAGAGAGAGAGATTACAAAAATATCTTGAGAAATGAAGGTTTTATAAATATCGCTGACCCTCTCTAGTTCAGGCACAATTAGTACATCAAAAAAGATGAAATAGTACATCAAAAAAGATTAACCCAAATTCATGGGCTGGACAAAGTTGCACTGAAGTAATACTGTCCTGATAACAGACAAAGCACTGAGGATGCCTTAGGATGTGTCTCATCAGCATCTTCACCTTTGCTGAAACATTGTAAACATTGTAAACACTAAGCACAAACTCACCGCCGCTCCTGAGGAGTGTTGCAGAAAGTGGGTTTAGTGAAGAGTTAGTAAACTCAGAGCAAGTAGTAAACCTCCTAACAGAAGAGTCCTATGGCTTCATTCTCCTGACAAAACAAAGCCATAGGGCACTTCTATTAGGAGGTTTACTACTTGTTCTGAGTTAACTAACTCAAAGTTTTCACTAAACCCGCTTTCTGGAACACCCCTCTGTTCAGTAATGAGTTAATACCAGTGTGTTTGTTTGCCTTTGGTGAAAGTGATATTGTTTATTCACACTTCAGTTTAGATGCTACATCTCCTTTACAATGATCCGCAACCTAAAAGAAGAGGCTGAATTCCCAGATTAAGTTGGATAAGGTGTGGGTTTTCTACTACGGGACAATGCAAAGGGTAATGCAAAATTTTAGCTCATGATTTGGTACTGAAAGTCCATTCAAAGCTTGTCTAAAGATATGTTCTCATTAGCTCCATTTCACAGAATTATCCAAATTATATTTTGAAAATACTGGCTGTCAAACTGTTTTGTTACATACAAACATTTTTGAACCATCAGCCCTTCTGTAGTGTACTTGTATTAAATTGTCTTTATCCCAGTTCACTGTTAATTCTTTTCCATTTTGGGACCCAGGACCTCTGATTGCACAAACTTGTGGGGGAGGGTTAGGGCTACTGTCTTGAACACTGGTGCACCATTAAATACGTGTTTTATGGCCCGATTCAGACTTCCTTTGAGTTGACAGGGATCCAAATGTTAAACGAGACAAGAGCTGCAGCTGGGTATGAACACACCATTACACAGTGTCGCAACACTCTATATTAATAAAGTATCCCACTGTTTTTATGGTGCCTTTGATTACATCTATTTATCTTCCTGGGCTCATGAACCATGGGCATTGATGCAGTCTGTTTCACCAAATGCAATGCTTGGGCCATAAAGCCTGCAGCTACCAGCTATAAAAAGAATATTTTTTTAATGCTAACACTTTTATCATATTTATATCATTAAGTCTCTGCATTTTCACAAAAAAGTAACAACGTGTCCTTGATAAGCTAAAAGGATACAGATACTCTGAAGCTGAGCTTCTGTCACATGTCTGCTAATATGCTCCTAAAATTTGTTTATAGTTAACAAATGTACATATCACATTGTGAAGACTCTTCCATCTATGTACATTTGGTCATATGAATGTCTGATCTGCCTCCAAACATATTTACTTTTGTAACCATTGTACTAAAAATTCCCTGACATATGTCCGAGTTCCGTTCTGACCGACCGGTCGGTTCTCGAAATGGACGTATGTTAGCATGGCATGTAGAAGTCATATACCTGTACAGCATTCTTTTATCCTACTCAATCTCTATCATGATTCTCATTTTTTATTAACAAGCTTTATGAATTGACATTTTATATGATTCTGTAGGGATTTCTTTTTCACCACCTCAGACTCTTTAGTTCTTTTTTTTTTATCATTTTTATGTTTTACGTTATGCAAGCTCTATCGTGATTGTCTCAGTTTTGTTTAACCAGTTTTATGAATTGACTTTTTTTAATCACTCTTGCTTTGTTATTATCTTTGTTATTGACTTTGTTATTATTAGACTTCATATTTGCCAAACCTTTCACTGCTTCCTGGAGACCGTGGAATGGGACAACTGTAGATCACATGCAATCACATTAATTTTTTTTCCTCCTTCATATTGGTTGATTACATTCATTTTCAATTCCAAATCGGGCGTCTTCCTCGGCTTCTTGCCAGATCTATCAGCAGGTGATGGGTTTTTCCTCTTTCTCTTCATCTTCTTTGGGGTTTGATATAATAATGGCTTAATCTAGCACAAAAATGCGTTAGATTTACTTGAATAATGTGTGCTTACCGAATGGCAACTGAGAGCAAGAACTGAGAGATACTGTGATGTACACAATGCCAGGATATCGTCTGATGGTCACTATGATATGCACACAGCTGTTAGCACCAGAGGACATACAACCACGAGTAATTTTTGTATTTATATATTTTTCTTTATTTTTTCCCCCATTTATACAGTTTTTTTTTTTTTGGTCATTTGCATGGATGTTCATAAGTCACATAGGTCATAAGTAGGGAAGTGGCTGTATTCCATACCATTTTTACACAGGCTCAATCATGTGTATTTGGAACAGTTAGTAAGCTAGTGACTAAATGTTCGCATTCAAACCAAAACATTAACATGCAAGCTAGGATCAAACTCTCATTAAACCTATAATTAAGATCTACAACAAGCTACACACACACAAAAAATGGGGGTAACAACACATTACAGCCATTTTATTTATTGGGCATTCTGTTACAAGACAGAACAATGGGTTTACTGCATCTTCTGTATAGCATTGTTCCAAACGTAACAATAAACACAAGTCCAGTTGCAGCTGCCACTCCAGCTAAGATTACCAGCTCAATGGGTAAATCTAGGAGATGAATTCAAAAACTTTATTTGCATATATATTTTACTTAGCCATTCACATCTACTCGAGTCGAACTTCAGGATATCAACCCTACAATTGTCACTTGGTAAAATCTGGTGAAAGTCTTGCAACTGAGGTACTAAGCTGAGGTCTTCTGGTGGTTTTGCTCCAACAAAGATTGGGCCAAGACTTGCCTGGCCCTCCCACTTAGAACATTTAAGGCCCAAAAAGCCAATTAGCTTAGACACAAGAAAGAAGTTGGTGGCGTAGGAAATAAAAGATTCAAGAAAGGGAAGAGTATACCTTCGGCAGTTAGACTTCTCCCCTTTCTTAAGGTGCAGTGAGTCTCGCAGCAGCCACATGACTCATCATTGCCACTTAAATCAGTCCATCTGTAGAACAGAGGTTAGAGTAGAGTCACTATGGGCAAAATCTACCTTTGAGGAACACCAAAAACCCACCTGTTATCTCATGCCAAAAATGAGCAAGTCTTGTGCACGCTATCTGTAGGGGCAGAAGCTGTGGTTTCCCTCAGATGACAGGTAATAAATATCTGAAGAAAACACCTGGATAAGGACCATTTGAGCACACAACAGGAGAAAGCTGAGAGTATCATATCTAAATACAGGCAGACGAAGGATTCATTTTTATTCATTTCTAGAAAACTTGTAGCTGTACTTACCGAGCCTCTGTCATCTTGCTGAAACTGGAAGGCATCTAGTTGAAAGTGAAACTTGTCATTCTGGACCCTAGGCAAGAACTTAGATCTTGAACTAGTCCGCTTAGAATTAGTCATACATCTACGACTAGGGTGAAGGAATAGATTATTGAATCCTCAGTCATCTGTAAAGATACAAATATACTTTGTAATATGGATAAAATCTTGAGGTTCAACACTACCCAATACTTTCCATTTAAAGAATCAAGGGTTAGTAGATACTGTTGGTGCGCTTCCACAGCCTTGAAGCTCAGATTCAAAGATCAGCTTCAGAGCAGGTTCATCAAATCCAAGTGGTGGACAGTCACCAATGGTCATATCTGCTGGATTGATGAGCTGGCCATTTCCCAGGAAATCTTGCCACACATGTACCTGGACAGAGTTCTCCGCACACTGAATTTGGACACTGTTTGCTGCCACAGGTTGTTGTTGAAAGTCCACCAGTATTTTTGGCTCAATCTCCTCCTCAAGGTTAAGAACAGGACCCTGCACAAGATTCTCCCTGCACTGTCGGAGAAAGTACCTCCTTTTTCTCGTGTTCGCACTGCAGGAACTTAGAATGATCATAGTTCTTAGAACGCCGTTTTGAGGGGCTTTTTTAGCCCCTATTTCAGGGTAGGTACTTTCGCAGCGCAACAGGAACCTTGTGACGTAGGTGTATGGCCATTGGTCCATACATAGGTATACGATGATTGTTTAGTTTTTGGTATTCATGTCTAAAAATGTCTTATTTTACCAGTATTTCATAACCCCCAACAATTACCATTTCTCCAATGTCCAATGTTTATTTGTACATTGAAGAGGCAGCGTACACTCTGCTTTGATAGGTGCTTGTGTGTCCGCTTTTGTTGCTGTGAAATTAGGGTGTGGTGATTTTTGCCTTTCTGTCGCCAGAATTTTGCACAATTTTCTTCTTTAGTATTACAGGTCTATGAGTGTTGTATTTTAATTATGGTGAGCTCAGATCTGCAGCTCTTTAATCCACCTCAGCTCTCCACCTCTGTCACTTTCAGTGAAAGTAGGATGCAACATTTGTACCACTAAGTGCAGTTCTTAGACATTGTCCTCAGATACTCCAAATACTGATGATACAGTGATACTGGTTCTTTCCCCATAAAATGTTGGCATTTCCACTAAGAAAAATGCCAAGTTTAAGATTTAAGCTGATCTGCTCATTCAAAGCAATATAAAGTACTGGTTCATTATGTGCTTTCAGAGCTCAGTCAGACTTGTATGCATTGTGTTTTGAATTTGCATTTTGAAAACACATTGTCCAGTAATATCTGTGTAATTCCATTCAGATTTTACCAATCCAAGAAGTTCAAAACATCCCTTACAATTCAGAGGTGGGACAAAGTGGGAGCTGATTTGAATTTCTGCACCATGCTAAATTCCAAAGTATCACCAAAATGCGAAATGATTCTTTCCTGAGAATTCGCTCACCATCAGTCTTCCATCAGCTGTCTTGTCAGTCATTCCTACTCTCAGACAAAAGCATCTTTTCTTTCCCCACTCATGAATACCTGATTGCTTTAGAGACTTTCGCTGCTTTTTCTCATAGTCCCAAAAGTGGAGGGTGAGGGAGGGAAGTGCATACACTCAGCAATAATTCATTTGTTTGTGTTCAACACTACACACTCCATCCTGTTTAGGTGACAAGTCACTGCACTTATCCCTCAGTAGAAGAGGGCAAGACACTCAGTCAAGCTAACACATACCCCTCACTGGCAGTCAGTTGCATAAAAGGCAATTTTGCAGTAGTAAAAGGCTTTAACTTTGACTTAAAGTTTGAATTAAAAAGTTAAATCTACTTTCTTGAAATTACTATGCACCTTGTAATAATGTGGGCCCAACTAACTCAGTTGGTAGGGCACGAGCCTCTTAATCTCAAGCTCCTCGGTTTAAGCCACACATTAGGTGTCACTTTAGTTATTTTGATATTCTGTAAGTATATAAACGTATATAACACTGATTACATGTAAGAAGGCTTAAATGCAGCCTTATAGAGTAATCAAAATTAATGCACAGCAAATCAGCCTGCCTCGTACCATATCTAAGGTCAGAAAAACTTTATCAGTTTTGGTGGAAGGCCAGAAAAATCCAAAAGTTTGATCAAAAATCATCTAATGTACATCAACCAAAAACAGAGGAAAGAGTAATAATGAGCCCATATATCAAAGTCAGGGCTGTGGTGGGGGAACTTCCCTCAGGGTGAAAGGAAACATTAAAACCAATTGAGAAGTAAAATTACTCAGAAAATTGTTGCCAGAATCCACATTCTGATCCTAAAAGCTATTCTGCCCAATTTTAAAGGTTTCGGTTTTTATGAGTGATTGATCAGGATCAGAAACAACTGGGCCCAGTACATTTTATGCCTTGGAAAAATCATTCTTTGTTGTGACAAGAAACTGTTCAGTTATAATTAATTATCAGTTATAATATTTGTTGGGTATAAATGTTAGAAGTTGGGCTGATGAGCAGTATTTCTAAAATTCAGTGAAGCGGTTGTGTCTTACTGTCAGATGGCTGTAGTATGAGAACATGATTGCTCTCTGACAGTCCCCAAGCAAAAATTTTATGTGGGCATTGAAAACTGTGGTATAATATTAAAAACATCCATTTCAAATGTTGCATGGCTACATTTAAAACATGGACATGTTATCTGACAATTGAATCCAGATGGTAAATGCCAGGGGGGGAAAAGAAACTGTCCGTTTGAAAACATATCATGTTGTCCTTTCCTTCCTGTGTCTAATCTTTTCTTTACAAAGAGAGTTTGACTGTTAGTTATAGGATGTTTAGAAAACTGTGTCCTTGTCTATTTTCTGTATCTCAGGGAGTCATGCATTATCTGAGTAAATGTTTAAATCCATTTTTTTGCTCCTCTTCTCAGACGTGAGAGACAGACAAAGTCACAATTAATTGTGATTAAGTTTTTGTGAAACAGAGATTTAAGGACCAGAAAAGAAGATTCATTGAAGCTCAGATGGACAATTAAGACTTGAGAGAAAGAGAGAGAGAGAGAGAGAGAGAGAGAGAGATGGAGGCATGTACATGAAAGAAAGAAAGAAATAAAGAAAGAAAAAGAAAAAGAAAGAAAAAGAAATTAGGTGTGAAAGAGAGCGTTATGGCTGTAAACTGTGTATCGGACCAAGTACATTATTTGAAGTAATAAAAGATGTTTCTGCTTTATGAACAAGAATACTGAGCTATTCTGACATACAAAAGCATAGCAGGATCTTTGTGGCAGTTATGATTTATGTTAGTCAGGTGGTCCATTGTCCTGCGGTCTTGTGCCTGTATTTTATGTCATGCTGTGAAAAGCACTTACATAGCAAAAGAGAGCTGTGAAAAGACAGGTCCCAGATCAGCTGGTGCTTTTCCTTCTTTCTCTCTAACTAACCTAGTTAATGGGCCCTAATTAAGCCCAGGGGGAGAGCTGATCCCTGCCTCAGGGGGTGTTCCAAATGGACCTGGTGGCGTCTAGAATTTGTCTGTTGCCAGAATGCGGAGACCATCTGCTGGGGACCACAGGAAGTAGGTGTCCAAACCCCCCCCTCCCCAACACCCGTCATCCACAACCTCTTCCCAAACAGACATGTGTCAGCTGCTCATTGTGTTGCATGCTTAAATGAGTCTTGATAAGGCAGCTGCGGTTGGTGTCCACTAAGCACCAGGGGGCGATGTTGTTTTCATTCACATTCTGTCTATCCTGACATAGTGATGTTGTTGGAGTAGGCAACATGGATGAACACTGTGTCCTGACTTTTGATTTGTCTTGACATTTATTTTCAGTGTATAAGAGACTGTTTTGAGCCGTTATTGGCAGGTATTGAAACACCACGGAGGGAAGGGGTGTTAGAAGGTATATAAAGAGGGAAAATGTCCATCAATGTTCTTACTTTTAACAAAGAAAAGATACAGGGGGGAATGTTAAAAAGAAAGAAGCTAAGTAATAACGAATCTTTGCCAACAGAAAAACGAGAGGCGAAAAGAAGAAGAGATGAGGATAAGAAAGGAGAAGAAAGGGATAAGACAAAGAAAGGATAAACTCGGCCAAAGCTGGTCAAAACACACTGTCAAAGGTGCACTAAAGCCTGTTTGATTCTTCTGATGTGAGGTGCATTCATGTGAGAATAAACGGAAAGGCAAGGTGGGTGGAGATCTCAACGCGGTGAATTTTTCCTTACTTGTAGTTCCCCTCAGTACTGACTGCAAGGGGGAAGCAGAGACTGCATCAGGAGAGCCAAGGGATCTTTTGGAGAGGCCAGATAGATAGTTCAGTTAGTATTTGCTTGGGTATCCGACCACTCTAGTTGGTTTTTCGGCTACCCTCCCTCCCTCCCTCCCTTCGTCCCTCCCTGAGTTATTTCCTGTACACTCTGTGAATTTGTACCACTGCCACATCAGATCATTAACTTGATTTATATAGCGGTTTTGATGTGTTTGCGGCCAAGCCGCTCATTGGGGTTCGGGTGGTGTATTCCTTTAATCTCTGAGCAGAGGAATAGCGTGAAGAATGAGCAAGGAGAGCTTGAGAAATGCTTAGCCCTGAGCTGTTGCGGAACCGAATGACAGATGCATTTGTTATTGAATGAGCTTGATGGCTTTATGAGGACTGTTGACTGATCTCGAGCTGGCCTTTCCCTCACACATCTGCCTTGTGTGTCTGGTATTGTTTTGGCACTAATGCTGTTATGACAAGCTCCCAAAGCTACCCCCAACCATAGAATCACAGCCCTGTCAAAGTCCTATGGCAGACCGCTTAGTGGTGAGAATTGGGTCTCATGCATCCATAGATTTTTGTTTTCTTTTAAACTAACACCTTTCAAAACAGTTCAGTCTCCATGGATGGGAATTGTAAACCACCACATTTTCACTGTATTTCAGGGCCGTTGTTGTATTTCTTCAGATATTAATCAATATTTTAGTTTCCGCCGCAATGTGAATAAATCAGAATTAGCCGCAAAACTAATTTGCATCTTTATTTCCTGGGTAGGAGAGGACAGGAAGAAGAAGGGAAATGAGAGAGTGAAAATGAGTCACAGTTCGAGATAAGAAAGAGAGTGAGAAAGTAGAAGAGAGAGAGAGACAGAAAAATCAAAGTAAACGAAGAGGAGCCCAGAGGCCTTGTGTCAGGCATCTCCTGGGGAAACAGATGGAATAATAACAGAGGCCGCTGACTCATGAGCCATTGGTGTTCATTTCCAGAAGATTAAGAGGGAAGAAGGGCCTGTCTGTTACACCAGACGGGTGCTAATGTACTGTTATTGAAGACATGCATCATACCCCATCCCAAAAGACCAGGAGACCACACACAAACACACACACACACACACACACACCCACGCACAAACACACACACACACCCATGCACACACACACACACAGACACACAATCATGGAGCTGAGTTAAAAAAATGTTTTGGTTGTTCATGAAAATTTGTCAGCAGTCTTGTAAATATTATTTGACAGAAAAAAAGGATGTTTGTATTATGTTTTGGTTGCATGTCAGCTGAAAAATAGGACCATAGAGATTTAGTTATGGGAATCTGAATGGAACATGTTGGACTGGAAGAATGATGTCAGTTTTCATTACATGCAAGGCGTAAAGCAAACTTCACAATGGTGCCAAAAGGTCATCTCAAATGTTAGGGAAGTGAAAAAGCTTCACTGTGTTCTAACAGATCTCCAGGAGATCATTTCCCCCCAAATGTGTAGCATTTTCAAGCATGTTTCCAGACAAATCAGTGAAGTTATAGAGTGAGTGAGTGAGTGAGTGAGTGAGTGTGTCACACCAGGGTATGGCTTGTTGTTTCATTCAAATGACCTCTGTCTGTCTCCCAGTGCTACAGGCCAGGCAAGAGATTTCTCTGTACTATCATCAGTTCATCTGCCTCATAGTCAGGGCATTCTTAAGCAACCAGATTCACTCCTGAGGGACCTCCTATCCCCATTGTTCATTATTGGCTTCCTTTTGTGGAAAATCCTTCACCATTTAGATATCATAACTTTTTTTTCTTCCTTCTTCTTTTTTTTTAACTTCACTGACATGCCCCAAAGCAGTTAAAATGAGGACAAAATAAAATATATGGTATCAAAAGAGTCTCTGACCTATTTCTGCATTTTTTTTTACAAATACATCTATGGATTTCTCAGAAAACTTCACTAAAAAATGTGTGTGTCCCCTTTTATTCTATATTTTTCTCATTCTCAGTGTGACATTGTGTCCCTTTTTTATGGTGTTCATTGGAACAATATGACATCAGTTATCCTTCACTTTAACTGTTTCTCACAGACAGCACACATCAACAGACCCCTGGCTAATGACAGACAGATCCCAACTTTGGCTTTATTAACTGTCAGCAGCACCCTTCCTTTTAAAGCCACTGTATGTTGGCTGCTAATATCAATGAAAGACTTGGGAAGGTAAGATACTCTGAGTTTGCTACTGGAGAGTAGGCAGTCTTTGCTATGTAAATCGATTTTACATTGTTCCCTAAACAGCTCAAAGCAAAGGCTGTTTTTTTTTTCCATCTCTTTGTAATGTGACAAGGACATATTGCCTCCATTTCTCCCTCACTGAGTATTACCATGTGGATAAAGAACCCGTCATGTCTCAGCCTCGTTAACCAAGTTGTTTACTCAGTGTCACCCACAATTCTCACACAGTGTCACACTCCCCACATAAAAAGAGCCACGTGCTGGTTTACTCACAATACCTCTCCAAAGCACCCCCCCCCCCCCCCCCCCGACAAACCCACCACTCCCACCCCATCCCCCCAATTTTACCCCGCGTGCCAGAGGGCCTTACTCCCCAGACCACAATAAAACCTATATGAATCTCTGTCATTAATAATTTAATCAGAGACGTTTTGTTTAATAAACACTTTGTCAGTGATTTATCAGAAGGGTGGGGAGTGCTGTAATGAGATTGCTTGTGGAACAAAGCGGACGTGCGTATGCTTCTTTTGTGCCCGTAAACAGCAGACTATTACTGTCAGTTTGCTTTGTACACATTGTGTGTGTATGGGCTCTGAGTGTGTGTAGTGAGGGGGGATCAGGGTGTTCCCAGGGGGCTGCAATTACCTCAAAATGACATAATCAGCCATGATGAATAACTGGCTGAAACTCAGTGCAACTTCACAAATGCAATAACATCAGGAAATGATGGAATGTGTAATTGTGTCTGTGCGTGATTGTGTGTGTGTGTTTGTGTGTGTATATGTGCACATATGTTTTTGTGTGCATCTGTGCACATTTTTACACTTTAACTGCTTTTTTCCCTCCTCCACTCATGCACGCACACACACACTCACTCGCACACACACACACACACACACACAGGCACACACACACAGGCACACACACAGGCACGCACACGGTATCAGTTCCTCTTTTTCTCGCCTTGATTTTTATTGGTTTACTTGGTCATTCCAACTGTATTGCTTTTGCTGAGAGATGGTAATGAACTTGGTGGTAATTTTCTGAGAGGGCTAATAACCTGAAGTCAATAAAGGACCCTAATATGGGCTTTCGACCACTCGCTGTTATGCGTCACAGTCAGCGACAAAGCCAAAGCTTAGGCCCAAAACAGTAAGACAGAGGACAATTTGGAGCTTCTTTCTAAAGGAGCAGTGTTATGAAATTACCCTCATAACAATTTCCATACAATAGGATAGTTTATTAAGTTCGCTTTATCAGTAATGTTTTTTGCCAAATTTGTTTTGATACCAAAGGTTACAGAAAGGTTACTGAGAATTCAAACAGTATACAGAGGGAATTTTTTTTTTTCCGAAATTCTAAAATATTCATGTAGGCTTCCTTCAGATGGCACTAAAAGGCACAAATGAACAAAAGAGGCTTTGAAGTGGTTGTCGCATCTTTAGCCTCGTATATAGAGCAGCCCTTCTCAAGCCAATGACATACAAGTACAAGCTTTCTGTTCTCAACATGCTGTTTATGACGATGAACTGTGGCTTTTAGATTCTGAGTGTAGCTACATAGTAGATACTGATAGGCATGAAGTGTTTGTCACACAATCACATCATGCCAAAACTAAAATGGTTTTAATCATATCATGTATAGTATGTTGTCTACTTGACAACAGTTGGATTTTTTTGTTGAACACTATATCATTTGGACACCAGATAGCGATTTAACAGTCAGTCACCATTGTCTTCCCAAATCTTCCTTGGGTTACCTTTAGACCAACCTTTAAAACGGCAAAATATATGAGATTTTAGTCCAACCGTTCTCAAACAAACCTGCCTGTGAAGGGCCTTGTAATAGCTGTAACCAGCTGAAGGACCATGATTAGCTGAATCAGACAGGTCTGAAGAAAACACTGTATCCTCTCTCACTCTTCAGGAGGAGGGTTGCCGACCCTTTTGGTCTGTTTTGCAGACTGTGATCACCCACCCACCCCCACCCCCCCACCTTGTAGTGCTTCCAGCCTCTGTATGTCAATACAAACAAATGACTCCTGGAAACTGCCTGTAGACATAATCATTACAGCCTAACGACCCAGCAGACCATCATGAGGAATCACACTCGGTCTAGAGAGACAGGGGAAAGTAAAATAGTTAGAGAATCCCCACGTGGCATTTGAAAGATGTTTGCCTCCGACAGATCGTGACATTTTCAATGCGACGTCTAATAATAACCTAAGACATGAATAACTGTGTTGAATGTCTTCAAGTCTGCGGGCAACCGAGAGAGAGAGAGAGGTATCGATCTTTTCAGCCGGAGATTTATTGCGTAGACGCCGCGTCTGCATAAACTCAAAATGGCTTATCACTCATCATAAGCCCTGACACTCACCGTATAGCCTACAGTAAGTTTCAAAAAGTAGCTCATCTTTTCTGCAGCACTCTTGAATGAGCTAGAAATTTAGAGTTGTTTTCAATTAAAAATTCCCTCATCCTGCCAGTACTTGCCTCCGGGCATAATTATAATTCGCTGCGATTCTTTTTTTTTTTTTCCCTTTTTTTTTTTATTTTTTATTTTTTTTGACTCTGCACCAGGCAACCTTGGTATGCTGTTTCTGAAGCTGCAAAGCCCTTAGGTATGGAAGGAGATTGAGGCCAAAAATAAGTTGAGAGAAGAAATCAAAGTGATTCAGAGAGGTCAAAGGTAGAGGTCTAAGTGAGAATGGAGAAGTTAAGGTTGATCTAAATAGCTTATGAAATAAGAAAACGAAAAGGTCAAAACAATGTGACGATGGTAAAAAAAAAAACAAAAAACAAAAAAAACAATGGTAAACAGGTGTTTATGTTGAGAGGGTAAGTTGTTTGCAAGATAATCTTGTGTCTGAGCTTCAGTACAAACTTAAGTGAAATATAGGTGCCAAAGCAGCTTAGCTGTTTAGTTAATTAGTCAGATACGGATCTGATGGCCAATATACTGATGTTCAGAACCCTTTTCAGCAATGGTAAAACTTAAGTATTAATTGTTAGATGTAAGCTTTTCCTTTGAAATCCTTATATATGAGATGTACTGGATCAAATCAGAAAGCTAAATCTGATGACAGACTTTAAGTTGGATTAATGTGAACATTTAAAAACCCGCTGCAAGCTGTTCAACGTACTACATTTTATCATTATATCTACATCCCTGTGACCTCTCTTATGTCTCTTTGACCTCTCCCCTTGATCTCTCCGAATGACTTTGACCTCTCCCAATTCACTTCTCCCTTCATCCCCTCCCAATCACTCCTACTCTCCTTTCAGATGTTCACAATCTCTTTGACTTCTCCCTTTGACCTCCTCCTCCTATCTCCTTGACTCATTTTTGCCCTTCATCTCCCTCCATACCATAGGATCACAGGCTCTCAGTCAAGCAGTCACCCGACGTGTATCAGTTAACTTGTTCTGAACAAGCGCATAATAAAAAGAAAAAAAGAATTTGTCAGGAAGTGTTCATCAAGCTGATTGAGTCAAGTTGCTGATGTTAGATTCGGCATCCTTGATTGATTTTATTTTCTCTCTCTCTCTCTCTCTTTCTTTTTTTTTTTTCCACAGAGAATATCAGGTCTGCTTTTGTCACATAAACACTATGACATTAATTCCCTTTATCCAAAATAAAACGTCTGCACGCCAGTCTCAATTGATTGTGTTGCACAGACGTCGCCGTTTGAGGAAATTGTATACATAGATCACTGTTTGGCACTCGATGGAGCTCAATTCTAATTGATCCGGGAAATTGTGATGCATGGAGAAAAACAGGCAGTTATGGTTGTGGAGCCAGTTATTGTGTCTGATGACAGGATGGAAGAAGATTTAAAACACTCCAAAGTTTTCAAAAGTAATTCTTTCCCTCTCCTTCACCTCGGAATGACCCTGATTACTTATGCTGCTTTCCTGAAGGCTGTTTTATTTTAGTGATCTTGGAATAGCGAGCAAAAAAAAAAAAAAAACTGTCTCTCACTTTGATTTAATGAATTTCTTACATCTCTTCTTATTATATTTTAATGCAGCATTGTGTTATAAAGAGGACTGGAAGATAATTAGAAAGGATGAATAGAGGTGCTAGACACAAAACCTTGCATGTTAGGTAAGAGTTTATTTTACTCGGGTTTATGGTTGTTTTATAGAGGGAATAATCAAACCACTGCATATTATCTGTGTGTGTGTGCGGACGTGTGTGTGTGTGTGTTCCTTCATGATACCACCTTCAACCACCCCCCCCCACATCTCTCCCTTCAAACCTCTTACAAATCTCACTTTATGGTGGATAATCCAATGACAGCCAATTTGCTGGCTGGATATACTTTTATTTCATGTCTTATTTATATATTTCCCCCTCTTTTACAAGGCAATTTGTTTGGAGCTGAGCTGAAGTAGGAGGCATTAACTCTGCTTTCCATTAGCCCTTGTCGCCCACTCCCTTCAACCTGTCCAGATTAAGCTGACCAGGGGAAAAAAAGGTATAATCATGAAAGTGTCACATTTTAGACAGAAGAAGGGAGAGAGGTAGGATTCAGGTCAGACATTAAAGTTCCCATCTCTCTCTTGCTCCCTCTCTCCCGCTCTCGCTTTCTCCCCCCTCTCCTTCCTTCTCTTTCCCTCTCTCTCGCTCTCTCTCCCTCTCCCTCTCTATGCAGTCACTGTTTATGTGGTCACTGACAGGGTAAGCTTCCGAGCAGTCACATTAAACACACCCAGACAGAGAAACAGAAGTAGGAAGAGAGATAGAATGACACACACATATACACATACACACACACACACACACACGCATATGCATCCAGTGCATACTTATAGTAACATGATTGTCAATTCTGGAGTTTAAGATGTAACAAATATCTCTTTTTCCTGACAAATAATTGTTTCACATATTGCAAAACCTTGTCATGAAACATTTCCAACAAATGTGTGCTTTTCCATGTTACCTAAAGGGGGGGAGGCAGAGTATGGGCTCTTTTTAACTGGAGACCGAGGGGAGAAATAATTTTGTTTTTTGAATTTGTTAAAAATTAGCTGCAAGGACCAAGTGTGAGTGGTTCTTTGATTATGAACTGCTAGAAAACTACCCAACACACAACTCACTTCTTTTGTCTCTTCAATGAAAAAGTGATTTTGCCTCTTCTTTTCTCTTCTCTTCTCTTCTCTTCTCTTCTCTTCTCTTCTCTTCTCTTCTCTTCTCTTCTCTCCTCTCCTCTCCTCTCCGGAGAGTAGCATGACTCCCTTTCTTCCCTCTATAAGGTAGTCAGTTGGAAGCTTCCACACCATGTCTTTGATAAGACCCAGCATGTCTGAGGTCAGCTTATCCCACACTTCAAAGGAAGAGCCAAAGAGGCTGTGTCATGTGATGTGAGCAAAAAAGCAACGCGGCGTTCGGACCAAAGAAGAAAAGGAAGGAAGAAAAGAGGAGAGGCATCGCTTCTCTAATCTATGTTGATACCACCCTTTTTTGATGTTCCTGAAAGCAGTGAGGGTATTTAGGTTTGGTCAGGTCTGGTACTTAGTGAGCTTGTCATGATAAACATAATGGGGATTAAGGTTATAGATTTTTCTTACGTGTCTCTAGAAATCTGAGTGTTTGAACAAACTTTAACTTCAGTAATCACCATTTTCTTTTATTTGGTAACATCATTAACATCATTAACTCGGCCTGTATCAAAATCCTTCGTGTATATATTTCTGATTAATTTGATAATATAAAATACCCCAAAAGTGAATACATTAATGCACAGGGCACACACACTCACACACACACACACACACACACACACACACACACACACACACTCACTTTGAAAGCAACAGGGTCAGGAAGGAAATGGCTCCCAGCCCTTAAGACCCCTCTAGCTCCTACTGCAGGAAAACTGTGATCATGGGAAGGTAGGATCAAAGAATTCTTCAAAAGAAAAAAAGAATGGAAACCTAGCTAGAGGTTAGGGGGTGTTGGTAATTTTATGCATATTTCTGTGTTATTGTGTGTGTGTGCGTGTGTGTGTGCTTCTATGTGCCTGTGTGTCTGCTTACAAATATCTGTGTTTGGATCAGAAACTTAAAGAAAAAGTAGTTCAGATAGCAATAAAAAGAGAGGAATTTGACATGAAAAAAGCCCGTCTGTGTATTTTCAAATGTGGTGTAGTATTCTTTGCAGCGTTTTCTTGGTCATTATTAGTATTTATGTTTTGCTGTATGAATATAAGTGTACAACGGAATAATGAGCTCTTCTTTGCTCACAAAAAGACCTAATATCTAGCATCATCTAAAACTTTGCACAATTTAGATGTTGTAAATATGTCACATAGCTGCAGCCATCTGGTTGGATGTAATGGATGGACGTGTATTAAAAGAAAAAAGAACCTGAGTCTCACACACAGTCTCTCTGTTTTTTCACATTACTCTTCACAATTTTCAAAGGAACAGCTGCCCCTTAACCAATGCGAACCTTGACAACCTCAAAATAACCAAAATAGCCTGAGGCAGACTGCTACAAAAAGTCAGCTAATGAAGACGTCTTTATGATGACTTACCTCAATCAACAATAGGGGGCGGCATTGAGCAAATATTTCATTTTTTCCACTGAAACAGAGACACTTTACCATGATAACTCATTACTATTAAATTATGGTTCTCAGATTCAAAAAGTATTACCTAAATAATGTACCAACAAATGTATCAACATTTACTTGGCCATTTTCTCAAATCAGGTCTTTGAAGTTGATAACAAACAAGAGGTTGTGCACAAATATCCATGCCAAATATGCTAAAGAAAATATCACTTTTGAATCGCCAGACGGAACAGAAAACAGACGAAGAAAGGTAATCCCCCCCCCCCCGCCCCTTTATTCCCTCTTTTTTATTTCCTTCCATCTTTACTGAAACGTGTCGTACACACAAACGGTGTCATACCAGTAATGAATCTCTTACAGTTCACTTGAGCTTTAGTGGTTTCAGAATTATTCAAGCCTTAATTATGTTGTTTGTGGCCACTGATCCAATACCCAAAAGGGTTAAGTGTGTTTCTCCTGTAATGAGCAGGAAATTATGAGTTGTTTGATTTGCAAGATGCAACTGGAACCCCATTGAGCTGGTCCCCCTTCTGTCTTTGTCTCTCTTTCTATTTTCTCTCCTTTTCTCTCTTTCTCCATTGCTCTCTAAGAATAAATGAAAGAGAGGCTGAAAAGTATTCCTTTTGTCTCGCGAGCTGGTGTGATATCAGGACCGGTATGGGAGGAAGGGTCAAATGACTAGACGGATTTGTTATGCATTCGCAATTAGCGTATTTGCATACCATAATTGTCTGCATTTCATTTGCGAAATATCATTAGCTGAAGCGTGGTCAGTGGAAGATGAGAGGATGTGATACTGACCTCTGAAAGGAAGAGAGATTTGTCTTGCTGACCCTTTGTCTGGGTCTAGTAAGCTCAAAATTGCCTCCTAGAGGAGGAATTATCTGATTTGTTTCATAAAGGGAGATTATTTCATTACAAAGTCAGTAATGTGTTCGTGACCGTAATCTTTTAACTATTTGCATTTCTCTTCGCCCCAACACTTTGCATCATGGTGAAATTCCTACAGTCAAAACTGTTTTATGACCCTACAAATGTGTGCTCTGGGTACGTAATTTAATTTTCACACATTTCTGTACCATCTCCATAACAATGTCCCTGGACTTGAGTGTTTTGCTAAACTGTAGTTGAGGACATATGAAGAGAGAATGCATTTTTCCACAAATTCCTTTAATGGTTTGATCTGTTTTTGTTGGTATTGATTAACACTGTTCTGCAGAACTGTCATGGCAGACTTCTTTTCAGGTTACTCTACTGATCAGTTTCTCCACATACTAAAGCATGGCCATATGCTCTCACTATGTACAACTTTATCATACCAATGCTGCGGTACTGACAAAAGGTCTTTGTCTGTTCACTTGTACAGGGCTGTTATTCTAAAATATGGTTGATGATTCTTGCTGCCATTTCTTATACATGAGAGAAATACTGAGCAAAAAACCCCCCCAAAAAACAAGTTCCTTTGGTAAGGACGGTGCCCAGCCATGGGAGAATCATGGGAGTTGTCAGCATCTGGGTGAATTCAATTAGGCTACATTGTGCTGGTTCCACACTCTTAAGAGAGGGGTTTTTTTTTATCCATGAGGAATGAACAGTGCCGCTCACTCACATTAAACTAGTGAGATGTGTCACAGCAACCAGCTGTTCCCGATGCTCAGTGATACCCCCCCCCCCAACCCCCAGCCCTCCAACCGCCCACCCCCCCTCCATTTTAAGTTCATCTGAATCCCAGGGAGCCAATTTCTCCTATTACAGCTATTACCTCCACCTTGTTTGCTTTTGTTATAAATGCAGCTCATAATTGCCCAAATGAATGTTCGACGTTCTCAGCAATTAGTTGTAAAATTAGGAACACAGTAATCACTCCGCCGTTGCCATGGTTTCTCTCTAAAGGCCTCTTGCTAAGTGTTAGTGTGTCATAATGAGCTTTAATTAAGAAACTTCCTCCTGAACTACTGTTAGTCGAAATGTTTGCCTGCTTTCACCTATCGAAGTGAGAAAGAAGACAATGGGAGGTAGGGGGGGCAGGGGGAGTTGGGGAGAGGGTCTATGTGACAAAGCTTTAATTTGAACCATTAGAAGCAGGTGTGAGCTAGCATGCTTGTCAGAGCTTCCTGTTACTGTGTTATTCCATTAACACTTGTCAATGTGAGGTGTGTTTAGGTTTATATCCTATTTCTGCGTATGACTCTCTGTGTCTAAGTTATACATGAAATGACTTTATACATTTATGCCTTGAGCTAAAGCATGAGAGGGAAACTAGGATTTACTAGCTCATATTCTAAACATTGGAAAAAGTTCCCACAGGGCTAAAGGAGCACACAGACTGCTGTAGAAAATAAAGTCTGGTGAGTCCATGACATAAACATGAAGTACAAACATGGCTAGAATTACATAGAAAGACTTATTATAATAAACACCACGCTCTCGTGGCACCAGTAAAACAGCACAGTGTCATGACAGTGTTACCATGGTTTTTTATGTGGAGTTACCATGAATAACACAGCTTGTGACTAATCTAGCTATACGAGGATATTAGCATAAGGAAAGATTTATAGTATTACCATTAAAATGCTATGGGAGTAGCATAGTTGTACTTTATAATGATTAAAGTAACATTGCATTGTCATAGTACTATAATTAAGATGAAGAATGGTCCATGGAAGAATGGTATTTTCAGTGGTAGTACCATAGCACCTAGGTGGTTACACCTTTAAAACTGAAAGGATATTTAGTTCATTATTAATGAAATGGAATGTTAAAATTGGAATATTTTGGTACGACTTTG
Organism: Chanos chanos; assembly: GCF_902362185.1. NCBI lineage: Eukaryota > Metazoa > Chordata > Actinopteri > Gonorynchiformes > Chanidae > Chanos > Chanos chanos. The sequence continues at coordinate 17,218,453 of NC_044501.1, forward strand.
GATATATATATATATATGTGATGATGTCATAAACTGATCAAAAATTCAGTTTGTGTTGATAATAATGTGACAAACGTTCATATGTGGTGTGTGTCTTTCACATAAATTAAAGTGGTTAGCTCAAAGAAGGATAAAAATGCTTTGGTTTTCTTCCCTTTCAAAGACTGGAGTAGGATGATCATACAACAGGGACACTTCCTGGAACCGTAGATCACCCTTTTTAACTCTTGTTCCATAACTCTTTCATCAGATTATTTGGCAGAAGTTGGCACCGTGCCCCTCTGTTAAGTATACACTGAGTGCGGAAAATGTAGGCTTCTCTCCTTTCAAGTTCCACTGGCATTGTCCAAACACATCTCCATCACTCGTCTTTGTGGTCTCAGTGAATGTCTCTTTCCATATGCTTGAAACATGGAAGAGATTAAAGTAGAAAAGGCGCAGCCTTGGGGTTAGTGCTGTAACAGATTTGGTCATTTTACAGGAGCATGCTGGGATGTGGCAAACATTAGAGCCTTGGGGTCAAGGATTCAGTAAACTATTTAGCCTCAACCTCAACTCTAGTCTTACCACCACTTAACCAATCGGTTCCCAGTCTTTAATCACTCAGTGCCAGACAACGGCCTTGTCTAAGCTTTTGACGGAAATGAACAGTCGTTATATATGGCTTTCTATCTCTCTCTCTCTCTCTCTCTCTCTCTCTCTCACTCACTCTCTTTCTCTCTCTCTGTCCCCCTCTCTTTCTTTTTCTCCCTCTCTCTCTTCTCTAAACACCCTGTGTCCTCAGTTGAGAGATTACAGAAAGAGTTTTGAGTGAGAGATTACAGGAAGAGCATCATTCATGTCAACATAAGGTCCACTATGAACCCACTAAGTCTCCTTTTGTAAACACAGTCCTGCCCATACTTAAGGTATTTTTTAAACCATACATAACCCCTCTCTTGGCTCAGTTTTTCCCTTGTGTCACACTTTAGAACAATGAGAACATTAAATGGTACTAGGTTTTCTCAGTTTGGGTAGATTTATTGTAGCCAGCATTTAAAATTTAGTCAAAACAACTCAGAATAAGAAAAACAAACTAAAATATAAATTAAAAAAAAAAGTCGAATTTAAAACAAAACCCACAAGAGGCAACGGAAACTTTCTCCAAAGATTTTATGAATACTTTACGTTGTTTTTGTTGGTACCCAGGGCAGTCCCCATCCTCCTGTTGCCATTACAATTGTGACGCCGCTCAACCAGCCGATCACATAACATCATCAAATATTCAGCATTCTATTTTTCTTTCTATTTTTCTTTACCTCTGATGTCTTTCTGTCTGTTTTGTTTATCTGCTCAGGACAGCAGGGTGGACTTCTTGAGGAATGACCCATGGGAGCCACCACTTCTCTGTAATGACATATTTATATTTTTGAGGGTTGTTTTCCCAGAACCGACCTGTGCTTTCAGACACAGTACACTCAAAGGAGGGGATTGTTACTGGATCTGGCAACCTGTCTGTTCTTTAGTTATGCGATGGAAATTGAGTAGAGGTTATTAAAACAACTGGTGGCTGACCGTGGTAGCTGTGTCTTAAAGAGAAAAATAGATGACATAATCCTGTCTGTTTGCTTTGTCATATCCTGACTTCTCCAACACTGTCTGCGATAATTTTGTGTAATGAGCAAATTTTCTCAAAAACAATCCATCTGCTGTGTGGAGAAAACACGCTGTGTCTGTGATAAAAATGAATCTGGGCTGTCTGATGTGGAGGAGGGTTTAATAAGTGGTTTGAACTCAGCCAAGAGGCTGACTGGACACACTATCTTACTGTTAGGTAAATCACACCACTGAGTGAACAATCTCTCATTCTGTGCTACTCTCTCATTTGCTGGTGGATACCACCAAATACACAACTCAAGACACATGGACTCGCGCACATACACACACACACACACACACACACACACACACACACACACACACGTTATTTCATTACTTGGCATCTCCCTTATTTTTCTTGTCAGATATCACTGGTAGTAAATGAAGAATCAGTAAGACTTTGTTATGATCAACCATTGCTCGTGTTAATACAAAGTAGTGATGTGTCGTTTGTGAACGATTTGTTCATTTTTAACTAATCTTTTGTATGACTCGGGAGTAACGAATCGTTTCAGTGAGTGATTCGTTCATTTTTCCCTGGGCCACGCATGCGCTCCACTTGTTTTGTTCATCTGAACTGCGACAGCTACGCGCTCAGATTCGTTCACGAACCGGCCTTTCAGGTCTGAGTCTTCCGTTCACTTGTCACATGACCACTGCATATTCTAAGCGCAGGAACAACTGATTCGTTCACAAATCACAAGTAATTGTCTTTGGATCTGAGTCTTTGGATCTGGATCTGAGTTATAACTACGTGTCTTCGGGTTTGAGTCTCGTTCACCCATCACATGACCGCTGCATACTCTCAGCGTAGGAACCACTGATTTGTTCATGAACGGGTGTTTTGGTTCTGAGTCTTTCGTTCACTTGTCACATGACCGCTGCATATTCTCAGTGTAGAAATGACTGATTCGTTCACGACTCGTAACTACGGGTCTTCGGGTCTGAGGCTGTGTCCGAAATGGCATACTACATACTACTCGCATACTAATTACGACGTAAAAGTAGTATGTAGTATGCAGTACGTGAAAAATAAAAATTTTGCAGTACACGACAGTTACCCGGATGATGTACTACATTGGCGAAAATTTCTAGTATACATCCCGAGCTCACTTCGCCGACTACTGCATCCCATGAAGCAACGCGGTGATTTCCAACTGTCAAAAAATTTTAAAAACATGGCGGACAGCGACCGAACCAGCTTCAACTACAACTGCAGCTGCAGTTCCGAATATAAATGTATCAGCTGCATATTTTGGTGTAATAAATCTTCATACGCTTTCTTATAGGGCTACTTTTGATACATATTTGTGGTTGTCGTGTGTTGTTCGATTTTAACAGAACAGATAGCCCAACCGATAGCAAACGTGTAGTACACTACACGAAAGTTGTCATAATTGTGTACCATACTGTATACTAGTGTGTGGAGTAGTGCGCAGTATGCAGTGTATACTAGGGTAGTATGTAGTATGTAGTACGGTAGTATGCCATTTCGGACACAGCCTCAGGTTTATCTCGTTCACTCGTCACATGACCACTGCATATTGTCAGTATAGGAACTACTGATTCGTTCACAGATCATAAGTAATTGTCTTTGGATCTGAGTCTTTCGTTCATTATTCATGTGACAGGCTGCATAGGCTCAGAATAGGAACATACTGATTCGTTCCCGAATCATAACTAGCTGCAGGTCACCGGGTCTGAGTCTTTCATTCATTATTCACGTGGTCACAGTAGTAACATGACCAATGCTATTACTGGTGAGGAGAGCTAGCTAACATTAGCTGGTCTACCAGAACATTTATGTAGCTAGCTAGCTGTGTGTAATGCAGCTATTGAATGGATGTTTAATTTGCCTTTCCATTGGAACGAGTTCATGCACTATGGGTCTTCAATGACCAGGTAGGCTAAAGTGAATAGCTATCATAGAATGAATAGAATGATACTTTTTATTGATAGGCACAGCGCCCATGTATGGGCAATTGAAGTAATCAGTCATTTAAACTGAGAAACTCAACAGGTTATGGACCAAAAGGTTGCTTAAGTGAACGTAGATAGATAGATAGATAGATAGATACTTTATTGATCCCAAAGGAGATTTAGGCTTTTGTATTATACTTTGCCAAGTGAAGCAAACCATGTTGCTCTTAGGGTTTGAAAACCATGCTCTTGTCATCACGCAGATGACAGCTACAGTGCCACACTAGTTCCAGTGAACGAAATGAACGGATGATTTAAAAAAAAAAAGCCATTCATTTTACTGAACGAGATTCAAAGATGTGAGTCAGTAAAAATATCCAAACTTCCTATGAGTAACACAAGTATTTCAGTGAGGTGTTGAGTATAATTTCATAAATATACATGTATACATACAATATGCAATTTTCATAAGAAGCCAAGTGTGATGAGTATTGCCACCATTTTGCATTGGAGTGTTTTTTTTTTTTTTCTACACATCAAACCTGTTTGACAGGATAGACCACAAACGGGCTAAAATGATGAGGGAAGTGGTGAGCTTCTGCCCTTTGAAACTATCTCTGGCATTTTGTCTAATGAGGAGTTTGTCATTGTTTAAACAGATGCCTTCACCAGAGCTCTTTCTGTTACTTTGCCTAACATCACGTCAAAGAGGTTACGTCGAAAAAGTACACACGTTTTACACTGACAGAGGAAGCATTATTGAGATATGGTAACAATTCAGGTGCAATAGGAATTGTGACCCAAAAACAACAGAACAAGTCTATGTTTTTGGAGACGTACCCACTGTATTCTGGGCACGACTCAAAAACACTGTTTATCACTTCTCACTTGGCCACTGAGGGCAACATTGTTTTATCCCCCCCCCCCCTTTTTTTTTTGACTAGAATGCTTCCACACAATTTTAACCTAAACCACCTAAACCATAAACAGTCTGAACAAATTGGAATAAAGTAATGAATAATTCATTCTCTGTCATAGTATCAGGTCACACAGCCTAAAATAATTTTGAAAGAAAATAAAAATAATTCAACAATTTCTCTCTCTCTCTCTCTCTCTTTCTCTCTCTCACTCAGACTTTCTTCCCCTCTCTACTCATCCCTCTTGTCCTGACTAGTTTATTTCCCAAAAGGAGAGATATAAACAGTCTTTGCCACCGAGTTCATATGTTCACGAGTCCCATTTTTGGAACCCTGTATGTGACCTTGTGAACACCTCTGTGAAATGACAGTCATCACTCACTTGCTGCCCTGTTAGTCTACTGTTCATTCACACTCACTAATGCAGCTAGGATGGGACCCTCCGTCTCTGATTACATTGAGAGCAGGTACAAAGCTTAGTGGCAGAGTGAAGAAGAGTGGCTCTGCAAAAAACATACAAATATGGAACATATTTAATAAACATAAACATAATGATGATAATAATAATAATAACAACAATAATAATAATAATAATAAGAAGAAGAATTAACACAGTGTGAATCCCAAAACCTTTTTTCCCCTTTTTTCAAAATTTTAGGTGGTTTTGATGAGTTTGCTGGGTTGCCACACAGTAATAAAAGACATAAACTTGACAGTCTGTGCAAGATGCATGTCTAATGATTCCCAGAGTTGTCATATCCTTTATGTTCAGGCTAAATGTATGCATTACATGCTTACATTTTTTGTGTCCTGTGTTTTAATCATCTCGTACAGCAGCCAAGAATCTGGGCGTCTCAAACATTTTTTTTTCTCTCTCTCTGTCCTCTGTATAGCTTTTCTCATTTCAGTTTCATGATAGAGGTACAGGGAGGCCATAGTATTTTCCCAATGGTTATGCTAATGCTACCTTTAAATGAGTTGAGAGCCATGTATTGGAATAAATAACACACTGAGCACGGACTCACAGCTGAGCTTTGGCTGGCATGACCATCCCCACAGATGGCAGAATCTGGCAGCTCCCATGATTCTGCATATGCTATCGCCAAATAGATGGGTAGCCTCAACACAATGTAACAGGACCAGCTCTTTATTGTTCTGTTTATGGCCGATACTCTAATGGCGTATTCGCTGCATGACAATGGGCGTGAAGATAATTGGTTGTCGTGAAAATAATCCCATCTGGCTTTTGTGTGCTTGCGTGTTATTTCTGGCGACCACCAACAACCAAAAGAGATAGACCAAATTCATCAACAAACTAATTAATGTTTTCTAATAGTAACTGCAGTTCAGATTTACTGGTTTTGTGACAGGCATTTTACTGGTGAAAAAAAACAGATGAAGGAGAGGCCTTTGAAGAAGTATGAGTCAGGTTCATTGTCATATTTGCATAGATTACACTGGAAGAATGTTGCGTAGAGTAAATTATAAACAGGAACAGTGACATGGGGTGTCTATGGTCTACAGAGACAAAAAATTATGAGAAACTGTAGATGTGTTAAAATTAGACCATGAGAAAAGTAGACATGCTATACAGTATAAATATGTGACAACATAATAGTGTCACATTGTCAAGCCAAAGAAGATTCTTTGGACATTTAGAAAATGTCTAGCTGTGAAATTGATTACTACCTACTGTTTCTTTTAAATATATATATATATATATATATATATATATATATTTGATACTTCTATCCTTAGATCTATTCTTTTCATGAGCACAACAAAAGTTGTGGTCTTCATTTCATATCCCAATTAACAAATGAATTACAATTTTATGCCTCAGTGTTGGGCAGCTTCGTTCAACGTCAGACAGAGCCCGGTTTCGGGCATATATAACGCAATGAAACTTGACTTATGGTTCATTGAGAGGCGTGGTTTGTTCAACTAGATAACAAACCCGAGCAGGTGTCAAAGGTGAACAATGATGGGTGTGACATCATCGTGCATTCTCTGTTTATGTGCTGGCCCTTTAACCAATTGCGTAGTCCGATACTTGATTTACTACTTGGATTATCTCATTTAACTCACGGCCTTAGTACAATGATCTTAAGGAAAAAGTGAGATCTTGTTAAGGGGAATTATTCGTTTTATTTGAAATATTTTGTCTGAGTTTATGGACAAACGCTGTGAAGAAGATGAGGAAGTGGAATTTCGAGTCGCGAGAATTTGACAGGCAAACTTCGCGCGCATAGCAGTTTAAACTTTAAACTGGCAGTTATGATAATAAGTCAAATTTGAGAGAGCACTTTTCCGCTTTTCATACTGTCATAAGCTTTACAAGTCTGCTCCTTAGAAGAAGTCGCACTCAGGACATAACACTGTCCGTTTGTTACATTCTCATGTACAGAACAAAGAACACTTAAACGTGCGAAAAGGGAGAAATAACACCTGTTGGAATTTATGTTGTCAAACGAGACTATTCCTACAATAACAATCACGCTCATTTTAAAGTACCTCCGTGGTTGTCTCTTTGCATTGACCGCGAGCTTCCGGTTTCGTTCTGCTCTGAGATTCAAGCAGCACGGCTGAGATATTCTCAGGTAACAAAGTTCTCGAGCAACGCTTCATTTTTTATCCTACTTACAGTTTATCTAAAAAGGACGTGTTTCTCATATATGAATACGTATGCTGAAATGGGAAGTCAGTGACTGACAGAGTTTACAGGAGTTCTCCAATGCCACCTGTTGCGCTACTCTGGGATACGAAAGGAATACGGCATAGCAACTTGTTGCCTGTAGGTTTTTGGATGTCATTTCAAAGATGAAAGTTACAGTAACCTTTGGAAAAACCGGAGTGGTCGTTCCGTGCAAAAAGGGATGGATGGTTCGGGACCTAATCGATCAAGCTACACAGAGATACAAAAAGATTGTGGAGCAGGTAACTTATTTTCTTATCTTTGCCTGTGTCGTCTTCTCTCTCCTAATTATGAACGTAAATGTTTTAAACAGTACTTCTAATTAGTTGTGGATTCATGTTTTGTAAATGTACTTTGTATCGTACCGTAATGGCTGAATTTCAAAAATGCACCTGTGCACGGGGTGTGTCGTTGAGCGTTGCTCACGTGATCAAAGACTGTCAGGCGGTTCTGCATTAAACTAACAGGTAACATCTTTCCATGTGTCTTGACATTCCTGTTTTTCCAGCGAGATGCGCAACGTCCAGTGTCTGTGTCCGTGGAGCCATTAATCACAGATCATTCAAATGAGTTTTGTAAAACCAAACCCGAGTCCCGCTCTTAAGTACAAGTTATTTGTTTATTAGAATAAGTGCTTTTCACTGTCAATTGGCGCCTTTGTCGGTTTACAGAGATCTACCCGGAGCAGCCAGCTTGACCCTCATTGTGTTAAGGAATGTGTTATGGTAGATCTACGTACAAATAAGATGCCACTTAGACATCATTGCCCTTGAAAGCAGAGCTCATCCCAGGGTTGGCTTAAAGACTGCCCTTTGTAGCTGTGTTTTATGTTGCTTCTTGTCAGTCTTTGTTAGTGTTTACACTATACCAAATACTTTTTTGTTTACTTTACTATATTTCCCAGACTGTGAAAAAGGAACTGCTGCTTTGGCAAATTTGCTTTTTTGTAACTAGTTTATAAAACTAGTCTCTGAATGCACCACCCCAAAGCACCAGCCAAGTTCAATGTCACATGGACACTAAGACAGTGACATTTCATTAATGTTTGGAATACAGTGGTGCAGTAGAAAGAACAATATTTAAAAAAACAAATCTGCTTTAGTGTAATAAAAACACCAAAATTGTACACAACTATTTAAGTTCACTTTCCACCTAGACAGCAGACACCCAAGTCAATCAGTGACATCCACATGCATATCAATTTAAAGTTTTGAGGGGTTTTCCATACTAGTCCTAGAAGAAGTTGTCAGTGATTCGTCGAAATGACAGTTGCTTTTGGTCTCTCAGCATTTCCTCATCACCTCTGATAAGTGAGTTATTTGAATGTTCACCTGCCAGAAGGTAATGACAGATGAGGAACATAATGAGTAAGCATGAAATGATCATTTAAACTTGTTTTTGTATGTGAGAGATAAAGAGGCAGGTATATGGTAAAACTTCAGGCTTCATCTGAATTATGGACTTTCTATGAGCCTATTGAAAGTCATTAACTTTAATTCCTCTTGCTGTTATCCAAGCTGACCTTGAATTCCGCGGAATCACAGATTAATGCTCATTGTCTCTGGGAATTGGATTGATATTAGCAGACACTGACGTTGTTTTATTGTGTTCATTGGTCAGATTTTTTAGCAATGAGGTCAATTTCAGAAGTCTTTCAGTGTGTACAGAGCAGCTGCATGTTGTGTGAGGGTTGTGACCCAACTTGACAAGGACAAACTCCCAACTTTGTACACGGCGGCGAGCGAAAAAGCTTTGGAATGGAAGCGCAAGGATTCTCGTGTCAGTTCATTTCTCTGATTAGTCAGGGATGGAGTTGTGCACCACTGATACGATGGATCCCATTTCCCTGTTCACTCACATCCATTTTTCCTTAAAGGCTAGAGTGTAATCGTCTTTCCCTCCAGTGCAAGGCTTTATTCCCTCCAACAAACTAATCCCTGAAGAACTCCTCCAAAGAGTTTGGGGTGTGGGGGTGGGGGCTTCTTTTATGGTGGTACTCTTTGCCTGGATTAATAATTCACAAATTGCTTTGCTGACCTCATCACAAACCACACAGTGGCTTCACTTTGCTGCAGATTATGAAGCCGTCTCACAGCAGACTGTGTTTGCTCTATTGTTGCACCTAAGCACTGGATGCCAATTTGGAAAAGGCAGCACATACGTATTGCCTCTTGCGATAAATACTACGGTGTGATTAATCGTCCCAGTATCTCCCAGTGCAGGTGGCAGGTTTTGTTTGATATGTTGAGTTTGGCTCAGTCCTGGCCCCTCAGACTGAGGATAGAAGGCTTTGTTCACCAAGCGTTTAGTACGCCTGACTGATGGACGTTATCGGTGGAGATTGCCTCTGCCTGGGTGGTGAAGAATAGGTCGGTGCTAGGATGGGTGAATAAGTGGATGGATGGATGGCACCAGCCTCGTGCCGGTGCTTTATCTGCTCTGTCTTCTGCTTCTCAGACCCTGTCTGCATTTGACAAACTGAGGCCTTCAGATTTGGCTTGTAATTCTTCACACGCATGTATCTTCTATGAAGGAGAAAAATTGCAACTCATCTTCCCTCTGCTCCTAAAACCACTTGTAAGAGGAAACGAATTATGTGCTAAATATTTAAGAGTTTTGCGGTTTTGTCGCTGTTGTTGTTGTATTGTTTTCTAAACTATGACGTGTAGGATAGTTCTTCTTTAGAAAATCATTTTCAGGAGAAACAGAATTTGTTGTTGCTGATCTAAAAAAAAAAAAAAAAAAAAAAAATCTTGTTTGAACTGGATTCCTGAAATACAGCAACATTGCTTTTACTATCACTATCACCACATGCTACTATATAGCATCACTACTCTTTGTGGACCATGCAATGAGGGCCCCTGTATTGAGACATTCTTGAGATAAAAAAAGAGGTTGTGGTTTTCAATAGACCCTAGCCTCTTCACTCTTTTGAATGCCAACGCTCTGATACGTGAACATACGGATGTGTTTCTTTTTACTGTTCTTTTTCATCACCTTTTTTTTTTCTTTTTTACGCTAATCCCATTCTGTTTTCAGCAGCGGTGTAATGAAGTGTTTGGAGGATTAAAGCGTGAAAATCGGTGCTCTGGGTGCAATAGCAAATGCTACGCTAATCATTTGCACTTCCATATTCAGAGGGTTTATGCTCCTTGTAGAAGAAAGCTATCACTTTGGGGGGGAAAAAAAGCTAATTGTATAATTTATGGGGATTTTATGCTTGCTGTATGGTTAATGCTTTCTTTTTTGCAATATTGCACTCGTTTGACTAAGCTTTTTTTTTTTTCCCAAATATGCTGTAAAGAATATAGCCGTCAACAAAGACAAATTTAATAATAATGGTCCTTTGCCTTTGGGGCATTGTTTTGAATCAGTGAGTAAGCACTTGAGTCATGTTAACCTAAAGCACACTTGAAACAACACTGAAAGAACACAATTCTGTCAACTGACATCCACGTGACCATGTTTCATTGTCCCTGATGTAAGACTTGGGGCCTAAGATTTGTTTGATCTTCTCCTCAATCACTGCCTATGTTCTTCAGTCTGGATGTCCTATTTGTGCTGTGTAGTTTGACAGACACGAGACAGAAAATCTCTCGTGGGTGTGTTAAGGAGAATAAAATGAGTGAGGTTTGGAACCTTTCTTTCCCGTAAATTTATTTTAGTTATTTTACTTATTTTACTTATTTTAAGTTTCAGTTCTTAGTGCACGGGTGGTTTATTTATTTATTTTGTTCCAAAATCTGAGTGTGTCCCTTCCTTCCATGTCCAAGCTTACTGGATATGTTCTGTAGGAGTTATTATCCTGGTGGAGAAAAAGATGCTTCTCTAAGACTGTTGGTAAGACCTAGGGAGCAGGATCACTCGCACCACTGAGTTGACTATAAAAATAAAGACCATCAAACTGATTTTGCCTGAGTACAGCAGAGATCTCTCATACCGATAAGCCTTGCTAAGAACATATACTCCATCCACAGAAGCAGCAGTCACCACTAGTGATTAGCTGTTTTAAACCTTTGCCATTGAACTTTACCATCACATTGCATCACAAAGGATTGTTTCATGTCATATATTTCAGTTACCAATTTATATGTTCTTTCTTTCATATACATGCCCTTTTTTCTCACTCTCTCACTCACACATATATATACACACACACACACACACTGAAAAAATTAGGCCTACAAGTCAAGGTAACATGGGAATTAGACTCTACTCTGTAGATAGCCAGTGGCGCCTGCAGTCACATTATCTGTGGTCACCCAAACATAACCTCCATATTACTGAAGGATAGCCTCTCTCTCATGGACACAATGCACACATTACCTGCCACAGTCCATCAGCCCCTCTGGGTCACAGACAGACCAGCAGGCTTCTCTCCGAACATGACAGCTTAATCACTCCTCAGACATCGCACATTCAGCATTTGCTCCCAGCTGTAAAAGGCCTCTCGGTCTATATTGTCAGGGCCTGACAATGGGAAAGAGGGTTGTGTGGAAAAGTCAGTCAGGATATTGTCTTTTCCATACAGCAGGGGGTCTAGGCATGAAACATTTTTCCTCTCTGTCTAGTATCAAAGTATCTCCCAATTCAGAAGCAGACAGAGAGGAGATATGAGACTTATTATACAAAACGGCGAGTTTTGAGGGGTGAAATGTTCCTCATTTCCCCTGTAATGTACCAGACAGATCATCTGTCTCAACACCCACCCCCACCCTTTCTGCATATTTGACTGACATGGAAGCCAGTGAGTATAATGATCTCCAAGGATTTTCTTTCTGAGTCAGAGGTACTGAGATAGAGTCATAAGCGAGACAAAACTCTCAGAGGCTGTTTGCAGCCAGAGCAGCACAAGTACTTTTCCAGACCAGTGGGGCGGACGGACTCAAACTGCTGCTTCCTGTTGGATCAGTGGAGAAAGCACATCGGGTGGCCAGAGCACGACGCTTTGTACAACATCCCCTCTATATGCACCCAGTATTTTGATAAAAGGCTGAAAAAAAAAAAGTAATTTTATTATAGTTATGGAAATTCTATTCGGTTCGCAATGAGCATACATACATTCTAAATGATTGTGCTCTGGAGAATTACAAAGCATGTAGACTAGATCTGTGCTTGATCGTTTAAGCCTGTTAGGTTACAAAGGCCTTTTGGGTAGGAGTTTACCCACCCAATGAACATCTCTGATGTCAGAGGCTGTGAGTTCATCACTGTCTTTCCCTTCACAAATACTTTTTTTTGTGTGCGTGTGTGAATCGTTTGGGAGAGCTGCTCTGAAGTTGTCCTACTGGTTCAGCTGGTTTTTGCGTTGTATAGAAAGCATTCTAGTTATGCAGTACTACATCACATGTTCAGTTACATGGCCGGGTTGTGTGTCTGTGTGTGTTCTCACATTTTGACACTGCTCATGCACACTTTCAACCTTTTGCCTGTTTTAGTGTTTATACCATGAAAATGAATGTCATATTCAAATATATCAAATTCTTCCCGCCAAAACAGGCCTTCTGTTGACTTGTTTTTTTGTAATGGGGAGATTTGACCCTGGCCTCTCTTTCTCCTCTGTTTACATTTTTTGATCAGCGAGGGACACTCATGTTACCTTGTCTCATTGTGTGTCTGTGTTTCTCATTCTGTTGCTAACAGGAACATGAGGTACTGGCCCACTGCCAGTAAATGGCATTCCTGCTCTGTTAAGTGTTTGTCTGGGGAAACTGTGTTCAGCTTGCTCTGTTTTTAACATGTAGTGACCATTTTGTATTAATCTGGGCCCTATTTTTCTGAAAATTTCTGTAGTGAAACTTTCTGTGGAGGGATATTTCAGTACTCAAAGCAAAGTTGGCAATTTTGTTGCTTTGGGGTTGGTTATACATGCATTTTTTGAGATATATACTATTTCTGTCTGAGACATGGTAGACAATGTCTCTTGGTTTCATTTTAATTCTTACAGAGTTTGGTAGGTCTTTCTTAATATAAGGCAGAGCATTTGTAAACAATCAGTTATTTGTCACTGACCTGACACTGGTTTCGCATTTTTTTTTTTTTTTAAATTCTGTAGTCTGGAATGGCGTGCAGCTCATTTTATGCCTGAGTATTTTCCCACTGGCCTATTTCAGAGGCTTATGTTTGAATGCCAAAAACTGTTGACTTTGACAAGCTTGACTGTGACCTTGGTTTTTTATGCCAGAGCACCATGCACTGGGCTAAAGCTGAACCGGCCTCTCCTGCATCCTGTGGAGGACTTGTCTTGAAAAATGATGGAGTGGAATTTGATGATCCTTCACCTGAGGTCAGGGTCCAAAATTAGCACCTGTCACTTGTCAAATGAGAGTAAAAATCTACTTTGAGGAGTAAAATAAATGAGGATCAGTCGCCATTGGCGGGTCGCCGACATAGGCCTGCTTCACCACAAACTTTCATCACTACAATACATAAGTTGACTGACTACGTCTTGCAACTCTTTGACTGACCCTCGCTGTCCACTGTCACTACTGCTCGACGCAAGAGATGTGATGACATCATTTTTGGCGCCGGGGACACTGCGTAGAGCTAAACCTAACTGTAAGCGCTAACTGCTAAGAGAGTCCGCAAGTATGTGGCGGCACATTGCCGGAGTAGAGTAACCCAAAAGGAAAAATGAAGAGCACGGTGGGAGCGCGGCTAAAAGAACATTTAACGGGAAGTGGCGTTTCACAGATGAGGGAGTGATGAGAGATTGGCGCTTTTATGACAGCAACGCTTTTCATTATTATAGTTCCCTTTAAAAGGTTCAGTAGATGGGTGATTAGTAGTTAAATTGTTTTTAATGACATGGCATCTTATGCTGTTCTATGGCCAGTTGAAAAATACTTTTTTCAGTTTACGGGCCATTGGCAGACCAGAAAGTTAATATTGGACCCTGGCTGAGGTCAAATAGAGAAAGACAGATATAATTTATCCTTATCCTTTTTCCCAGATGAAGTTTTTATTTACATGTGATGAGAACTTGGTGAGGTTTTTAGAGATCAAATGTTGGCTTGAACATTTTGTGGTAAAAGATGCTTCACCAGATTTTGGGCTGGATGTCACCAGTCACTTGTGTAAATTGCCTGAAGCAGCCTCTGCTGAAGGTGCTGTGTTATCATGTAGCGGAAGTCAGGACACAGATTACCCCTTGGAAGGCCTCCAAAATCGAATACTTGACTTTACGTTTATTGACTGAGAAAGCGTTTGGGGAAGTGCCAGGAGAGAAGTTCATATCACATGGTACTAATGTAGAACTGTACCAAAAAAAAAAAAAAAGTTTCTTATCGCATTGAGGAGAACTGAACGTCCTTGTTCTGTTTGTCAATGCCCCAAAATGGTCCTTTGGATCCCTGCAGATCTCAGCTCCGGGAGTAGTGGTGAGAAAGCAGTCGTGGCATGTGCCTACCACTCCCACTGAGCAATGCTACAGGAAAATCACACCCACTACGCTCAAAGCTACAGTTTTCATATAGTCCTTCAAAGTGGAGACCCTGGCCTTGATCTGACCTTGGCAATCAGTGTAATGGTGTTTTGTTAACCAGAACAACCAAGACATGACTGTGAACACCTAATTCGCTCTTCACTGCCTGGCAATGTCTTAGGAAACTTCATTTTAAAAATAAACAGAACAAACAATCAAACACTTACTCCCATACTACATTATTTCGGCTGTGCGTATCTGACCCGTGCTGAAGAAGTACTCCATTAGTATTTGTTTGTCAGCAGCTGTGTGCCATTGCTGAGTGGAGTGCTTTACATGTAAACAGTGTTATACTATTCTCTCAGACATGAGGCCCAGATTTGTATGAAAGGGGAATTTTGCTAATGGGGCTATTGTTTCCAACAGGATGGGGAGTTCCTGGTGCGGACTCACCATGTGGAGTACTCCGACGGGGGGATTCTGGACCCAGACGACATGCTCTCAGATGTCGTTGAAGACAAAGACAAGGTAAGCCGAGATTATAGCAAGATATGCCTTACTGGACCAATTTTCTTTCTCTGTGTTTTTGTTTCCTTGTTTGTTTGTGTGTGTGTTTGATCCTTTGTTTGTGTGTGGTGTGTGTGTGTGTGTTTGTGTGTGTGTGTGTGTGTGTTTGTTTGAATTTCTTAGCGTGCTCTTTTATCTCTTAACTGCCAGAAGTGAAATACTGGCCTCTCACTTGAACCATGAAACGTGTTTATGTACGTGAATGCGAATGAACCCAGCTGAGATCAGATTGGGAAAGCTGAGTGACATTTATGGCTCTTCGCGTCCAAGGTTTACTGCTCACAGGGTATAACATCAGTGAGGAGCATGTGACTCTCTGGGAAGTTACAGGCTGTGTTGCATTTCACAGGCTTGTCCAGCCAGTCAGGTTCTCCTGGGTGCCTAGCCTCCCTCACCATATTTGGAATAACATACCATCACTGTTTGGCTTTGGAACCTGTATACTGGTAATGGGATCAGCTTACTTTAGGCTAAAGACCGAAAACTGCTAGCCACTACGTGTTGATTGGATTGTGCTTCATAATGCGTTAGATGTGACTAGCATTTTGACATTGTGAAGTATTGAAATGCCAGGGTTTTATGATCACAGTGACTTTTTCCTGAACGTTTGATTAGGCATGGCCATTCTTTCTCCTATGTGGTGATTTCTAGATCAGGTGTGAAAAGACACTGAATCACTATGACTTGGTGGAGACTTGTTTAGCTTGTCTCCACTGCATCAGACATTGTGGGTGGTTTAATAACTGCTGGCATCATAGTTTCCTCACAGGGAAACTAATGCGGAAACAGTGACTCTGAGTTGTGTTTGTTTTTCAGTTATCATGATCCTAATTACATTGCCCTGTTCTGTTATTGTGCGAACCCAAAAAAGGAAGCTGCAAGATCCACAAAAAAACCCATAGAAGAACCGTTCTGTAGTTTTGCAGACAACAGGCTGAACATAAATTGTTCTTTCAGTGTCAGTAACAGTGATATTACCAGTAGGATTCACTCATAGCAATAAAAGCAAACTCAGAGTTGTTAAAGAGTTGTAAGTGTCTGTGTGTGTTTGTTCCAGTTTCAGCCTGTTGAGTATAATTGTCCCACTTCCTTTGAAGAAGAAAAAAAAAAACTTTTTAGTCCAACCCCTCCTCATTTCAAATAACATATTCCTAAGATGTGCTAATAGATGCTAATGGCATACATATTCATCAGCCCAGGCGCATAAAAGGGGAAAAATTACCAACACTTAGTCGGCAAGAAATGAATAAAAAATGCAAAGCGGAATATTCATTTGATGTTGTGTGGTGCAATTAGGGATGATGTTTGAACTGGGCAAAGTTTGCTAGTTCCGAAGACTGCATACATTAGGTCATGCGGTTTCTTAGCACTTTAGACATTCTAAGTTGGGGTTGAAATGGTATTTCACATTGAGATTTGCTTATCCCTTAACATTATTGGAGAGATGATTTGTTTTAATCAAGTTTAATTGAGGTGTTTTAGTTGTGTTTTAAACATTGGGTTTAGAATTAATCATCTCTCTCTCTCTCTCTCTCTCTCTCTCAGTGAGTGTGTGTGAGTGAGAGAGATATTTCTGTTTCCCAGCGTGTCTTTGTTGAGGTTTGATGTCATGCGGGATAAACTGTATTATATGTGACTTTTTCCTGCCACAGCTTTGACTTCATAAAAATGTCACTCTAGTGTGTTGGCTCTTTGCTTTTGTGTTGTGTGGTGAAAGACAAAGTAAGACCATGAAAACTTGCCAATATCATTTCGGTGATATGATAAATCTCAGCAAGCAAACAGCATAAATAGTATTTACGTGACTTTTGAGTAATTTAGCCTTAAAGAGTTTTACACAAATTTCACATATTTTGTAACACAACGCATGCATCATATTACTGCCTACATATTTTTCTCTGTAAACGCAAGTGTCTTTCTTAATAACTTCAACTTTAGTCACTGTGTGTTCATCTTTAAATTTAATCGATTGATCTCTAGGAGATCCTCTGACAGTGTTAAACTTCACTGTTAGCTTTGTATGCTAATGAGCTATAATATGAGCCACTGCTTTGGGGATAACACGGGTTCCAGGGATTTAAAAACTCCTCTGCTCTTCTGAAGCCTGATGAGGCTGAAGTTACCAATGCGATGGGATCAGATTACAGTTCCACCCCTGCTGCAAGGCCCATTAACCCCCAGCAGGGCATGATGACGATTGGTGCAACCCTTGTTACAGCTCATGAATATTCAGCAGAGAATGATGAATGACCTCGATGCATGAAGCTGCTGTAGCTGAGACCCCCGTTGACCCCTGAGGTTAAGAGGCCAAACTGAGAGGATGAGGGAGAGTGTTTCGTTTAGTCAATTAAGTACTCCATCATTCCTCTCCTCTTCCCTTGCTCCCTGCTTTCCTCAGTCTCTCCCTCTCCTGTTTTATCTGCACCATTCATTTTAGTCTTTTGGGCCTTGTGATTATTTATGAGATTATTTGTGTGTGTGTGTGTGTGTGTGTGTGTGTGTGTGTGTGTGTTTGTGAGAGAGAGAGAAAGAGAGAGACTGTGCTTTTGTGTAGATTTTGTACATGTGTTTTGGTATGGTATGGCATTGTAAGTCTGTAGAAAGACATAAGCACAGTCTTGTAAGTGGTCTTAATGTTTCTTACAGGCCAGGATCACTATAACATGTCACTTACAGCAACACATACAGCTGAATAAAGATAGTACAACACATGTATTGTGAATGTTTGCTAAGACAATGAATGTGTTCATATGAGTCAGCAGAACACTCTTTCTCCAGTTTAAACATAATCCAAAACTTAATACTGAGTGCTAACCAAGTCACATACATTATACAAGTCCTCACACATACAATTCACACAGTTATAACCTTATTAAAAATAAAAAGAGAAATTATGCTTCAGTAATGTATCCACACTCAGTGACTCAGGCAGAGATATTCTCCCTGAGCAGTTTTCTCACTGTTCTCCAGTCTAATCAGACCAGCATTCAGCTTCTCTCATCTCAGCGCCTAATGCCCATAATCAGGCCTGGCTCCTGATGAATGGTGATGTGTGAAGTGTGTCTGAGTGACTTCAGAAGCCCACAGGGACACAGTGAATTATCTAAAGCTCCAGCTCTGGCCCGTGATAACGGGAACCCTGGGAGAGCACTTTACCGGTGTGAGAACCACATTGACCTCCTCTCGACCTCCTCTACATACCCACATAGGCCTGTCATTCCCTGCTCCTCACCGTCATTAACGTGGCCCTGTACCTCCATGGACCTTATGCGCCCGTTTCACAGTGCTGTCAGTCCAGCCCTCATCGTGGCTGTAACGGGACACCTCGGTGAGGGCGTGAAGACAGGTTATCAGTTGACCAAGAGTAGTGAGGGTTTTCACCTCTCTCTGTGGCCTAAGACTTTCTTTCTTTTTATGTGTTTAAGTTTTATGTGGTGTGAGACATTTGTCATTGTTTTATTGGGCTGAATTAATTCAATGGATGTGTCACTAAATGCAAACCAGGCAATGAAGTAAGCTTAGTTTGTTCTTGATTCCTTTCTTCTTTTTCACCATACACGTCACCATACAAGTGACAAGAATGTTGAATGGTCAATAGAGGTTTTTTTTTTTTTTTTTCACCAAGTGTATTGCTCAGAGCTCACTGACAAACTGTTTTGTAATATGTGTCAGACTCTTTGATCAAACACAACCACACTATATGTACAGTATGTGACCTCAAAGAGTTAGCTGAATCCCCTTAAACCATCCAGAACTCCCTGTGACCACCCACATGTAGAAATGGTTTTGTTTTCGTAATACCTTCAGAATCTTATTTCATAAAACTCCAAAAGTAGGAACTGTCTGCATCATAAAAGTATCAAAACAAACTAAAAAAAAAAAAAAAAAAGAAGAAGAAGAAAGGAAAAATACACAACCTGCTGTGCTCAAATTTACAAAGTGATACATTTTTGCTGCCTGTTAATGTACTTAAATGGAGCCGGAGCCTGAGAGCAAAAACTGTTACAGAATGTAACTAAAAAACAAAGCCGCCTGGAGTTCACATGGCTTTGTCTGTGGTAAAGTTTTGCTTTGTACAATGCTCTTTTGATATGCCATTGATCAGTGTTATTATACTTTAGTTCTGTGTTCTTCATAAATGTAACACAAGCTAGTTCCCACGGAAACTTACCACACTTATTATTTCTGCAATACAAAGTATTACAGCACAACTCAACTCATGTTAACAGGAGGTGTTTCAGAAATGAAGCAAAATTTTCTGATAAACCAGCTCACAACCAAACTACCATTTATACACTTATACAGTTCTGTCTACATAAATAAATGTGTGTTCATAAGTGGCAAATGTATGGCAGTGGGTAGGTACATGGGCAGCTTGCATTAACCTTCGATTCAGAATCCTCCACTGTTGTAATTATTCTGTTTTGGATTTGATTGAAAGATCCCAAATTGACTCATAGCCAGCTAGTCTTATTAATTTGTCAGAAATAATTGTGTTTTTGTCCTTTGAGTTGGAGGGGCGCTTTATAGTTGGAGAGCTGTTTGTCACACAGTTAAAGAGATGCTTTCCTAACTGCATCTGATGTCTGAAGGCAAAAACATCATCCCATAGATGGAAAATTTTGAATTAAAAATCTAATTTCATGGGAAATTTAATAAAAAGCGACCTAATGGTTCCTTCCACCTCTACTAATTTGCCTTTTAATTTGCCAGCTTTAAAGCCAATATCGGGCTTAATTTTGTTTAGCATATGCAAATTACACCATGAATTTGCAGCTGATTCCTTTCATAAGTTGGCCTATTTTTTTTTTTTTAATAGATTTTTTTCCCCCCACTCACTTTAGAGGCCTTGGCTCATTGTGGTCATCCCGGTAACCTCTTGCTATATAAATAATGCATGGCAAATGCTAATTAGCCAAATTTGAATAGCTCATTATAGTTTGATGGAAAGATTGTGATACTGTTAACGTTGGTGCTTGAAAAGGTTTATGTGTAATTGAGATCATTTAAAACTCTCATCAAAGGATCCTAATGAATACAGAGGTCCTCAAAACCATCGTTTGAAGACGAACTCTGAAATCCCTCAGAGGCTCTCTGATCTCACCGTCTCAAATTCTTGCTCACAAGTGCGTTAGCGTGCTAGCTATGTGAGTCAATAATTGCAATTTAGCGAGGCATTGGCAGTTGAGTGAGATGATGAAAGTTCTCTGAATGGTGACTGATTGCGGAAGGTGAAGGAATACTGAAGTACTACGGATCTGCTGATTGGCTGGCATTGTTAGCATTCAGCCGTTGTTCCGCTAATACAAGACTAGCATAGAGCGGATTGCATTTCACATGCAGAAATGTATGAATCGGGTAATGATGAACCATCTGATTGGTCTATTTAAAAGTCCTGAATAGTACCATGCCGACTTTTTTTTTTTTTTTTAATTTGGAGTCACACCATGGTGATTAATTATGTCCTAATTTGAATCAACAGAATTGTATTTGTGGCTATAGGCAGCTTTTCCTGAGCCTGAGGAACTTGTGTGTAATAGCCTTATGTGTATGGATGTTTTGGAACTTGTTGAATCAAAACTTGTTTGTAATTTATTAAATTTGCCCTGATATGTTGTGAGTTTGGCTGTGCTTCACATGTACACGTAATCTTTTGTTAAACCATTAATTTGAAAACTTTTCACATGCAACTATGTAGTTAAATCATTACATAGCAAGTGATTGTCTTCATTGAGAATTGGAAACATTGTGCTGATTAGGTCACTTCTATCTTTTTTTCACATGAAGAGAATTTCTAAAACAGTCAATATCAAAAGAATTTATTACAATTGCTATTTAGCCCAATTTGAATGGAGATATCTCAGAGGATACAATAATGATGAGTTTGTAAGTCCCCCCCCCCCCCCCCCCCCCCTTCCCTCACTGTGTAGCCAGTGGCATGGTTGTGGACTTCATTTAGATAATGCTGATAAGAGAGAAAAAGAATAGGACTATGGTGCGAACGTAGACTCCTATGAGGAGCTATGCATTATTCACTCTCATTTCCATGTATTTTTCTCCTCTCCTCCCTTTCACTGTGCATTTCCCCAAATGGGAGGTTATGTCTGAACCATGAGAACAAAGCCAGTTGATATGACCATGCTATTGATGGGAACGTGCTGTTCCTCAGTGTGTGGTGTATCACAAACACTCTCTCTCCCTCTCTTTGTCTCTCTCTCTCTCTCTCTCTCTCTCTCTCTCTCTCTCTCTCTCTCTCTCTCTCTCTCTCTCTCTCTCTGCCTCTCGACAGAGAGGGCTGTTCTGTAATCAGGTAATCAGTGCTGTTCATTATTTGCTTCAAACCTTTATCCTTTTTCCCATTTCACTGCAAGGCTGTAGATTTTACTGATCCCAACCCCCACGTACACCATTTTCTGCTGTGTTGATTTGATAGACAAACCCCAACGGTGACGATGACTGCAGATTATGATGCGAAATTTCTTTGTAATTCTGGTCCTTTTGTTCTTGATATAAGATTTCACTTAATCCTCAGGCTTTAAGGGACTAATTGACTGTATTAAGCTTGTCATCACAGTGAAGATTTGTGATACCCTCTTAACTAACCTAGCTCATCTAGGCATAGTTGATAATATGTTCAGTTTTTTAGACTTTTTTAGACTTTGATTTAAATGCTTTTTTTTTTGTTGAGGTTAAACTTTCTACTCTTTTGTTACGTCTTTGGATCTGTGAGAAACATAACTCTCTGATAAAACACTTTTAGTTTAAAAAAAAAAAAAATCTTACATGCATTTCATCATGTCCTGAGTATACTTTTCCCCCACCTGTGTCCTTATTATTCATTCATCACCTACTGGAATAAATGAGCCAGAGATGGATATAGTGTCTCCTTCTCTCCTCCAAGCACTGCTAATGTCTTTCATTCCTCTCCTCAGATCAGATTATTTATCTATCCATCTATCTCTCTCTATCTCTCTGCCTCCCAGTCACTGCTACTTCTTCTTTATGAGTAAACATCCTGAAATAGAAACAGAAATGAGAGAAATATTAGGTTTGTGGCAGCATGGGGTATTTGCTTGGTTCGACAGCTCTGTTGTGTTTGATTGTTCCATTAGCCCAGTGCTGACAGTAATGGCTCATACTTGATGACCAGTGCATGTCCTTGACTACTTGAGCTTTGATTTGATAAGCTCCAGGGCTTGAACACTGATGACTTTATAATCTACTAGACATGTGCTCTTCTTTCTCTCTTCTACTCTTCTTCTCTTTCTGCTTCCCTTCTCTCTTTGAGGCCAACCATATACATTTCACCATGGAATGCTGTGACATTTGTTATTATTGCCATGTCATGACACTACTGTAACGTGTGACATACCATTACAATAGTAAAGTCAAAATCATGCTGATTTTTCAGGGTGCTGTAGATGATATCAACATCTTCTATTAGTGGTAAGAAGTGGAACCATTTAGATTGTTCTTTGGCATAAACAACCATCAGTATCCCAAACGCGCCCCCCCCCCCCTCTTTCTTTAGATTCAGTATGCAGTTTAAGTAAAATAGTGTGTTATTTCTTCATAATTAATCAAACTGTAATAAATTAGCAGACAGGAATAATTACAGTAAGGCTGTTATACTGGGCTTCACCGAGCTCAACCAGCCGGAAAGACAAAACCATCTGCTCATCAGGCCAATGAAAAACATTTTTCACCAAATCATAATTCTGCGTCAGTTAGTACCTTCGTAGATACTTTCTCATACAATTTTATCACTGCTTCACGTAATGAATAATGTTGATTAAGGCTCCTGAAGAATCACTCACATTACTTCCATTCCCTTATCAGTTTCTCCTCCTCTCCAAAGTTTTAACCGTTTGCTCTGTGTGACAGTCTTCATCGTCACAGCGAGTGTATTAGCAGAGGACAGTATTTCATCAGTGTTGGAACTGTAGGTACTTACAGCTGTGGGAACGGAGCCTGTGGTTTATGTTAGACCGTGCGGTCAGAACAACTGACGATGACCAGAAACTCCATGACCACTATAGCTTGTTAATGACACTGATCGGCACTTTCTCAGTCTTTCCCTCCCTCTGCTCTACTGTGTTAACACTTTCCATCACCAATTAGTCACAGGCATCAACTAATAATCTGATGGACAGGGGCAGCATCTAAACGTAAGGTTATGGAGTTAATCAGAGCAGAGTATGAACCAATGAAATGTGTGGTGCCACATGCCTCACACTCACTCAACCACAATTAAAATCCCCGTAAGATGCACCTGGGTCCGCACTGCCTCCACCAATCAGCAATCAGCACTGTCATCATTATTATAATTATCAATTTCCACAGGCACCGGCCTTACTAATTAATTGTCTCAGCGAATGGCGTTTTCACAATTAGATGTTAAAGCGTCTGAATAGCTCTCTTAAAACTCCTCCGCTCCTAAAATGCGAGCGGCACTTTGTCAGAAGAGATTTTGAAGCCTCAATGAACTTTAATTAGACATTTCCCCCATTTCAGCAGAAGTGAGTTCATATGTCAGTGTTGGATATCTAATCTTAAAAAAAACTGTGTGTGTGCGAGCATGCGTGCGGAATTTGAATTTGACTTTATAATTTGTTCATTGTTAGGATATTCCTTTTATATTCTTGAAGCTGTTTATTCGGTCATGTGACAAACACACCACATCTTCCAGTAAAAAGAATATTTTTCGTGTCATTGGTCACTGTTTCCACACTAGATATTTGCACACTGGCTGGAATGTGGAATAGGATGCACTTGTTGGTGCTTGTGCTTGTTTCCTTCTTTTCTCTCTCTCTCCCTCTTGAGCCACTCTCATGCTCTGAAGCCAAGGTGGGGTAGACAATAGGCCAAACCCAGTGAAACAGTTATATAAAAGAAAAAAGATGCAAATTGGAGAAGAGAAGTCATGGGTACCCAGACAAAGAAAACAAGTTAGATTTAGATCCATGAACTTGCTTCAAAGCGCTGCCTGACCCTGTCTAAAGAGCAGATTCTGGTAGTTTCTGCCTCGTTAAACCCTACAAGACGCGTGATTAGAGCTCTCAACTCTGAAATATATCCATATAACCTGCACTCTTTCATTCTCACTCACTCATTTCATTCCCTTTGTTCTTCTCCTGAAGCACATATTTCATTATACGATATTGAACCCCACGCACACACACACACACACACACACACACACACACACACACACACACACACACACAAACATAGTTGAAACGTGTTGCTTCCAGCACTGTAGAGATGAAATGTTCAGGGTCAGCTGATCTGAAACAGATTTCGCTGTGTTTGTGCTTGTACTTGTGTGTTTCTTTGTCGCCGGTTGTGGTGTCATGGATCACGGGTTTCCGCCGTTGTGGAGCACTTTCTGAAGTTTAGAAAATGAACATCTTTCCTTTTTAAAAAACGGAGTCTCGAGAATGTCGCTAATGGATGACAATCTTGACATTTGAATGGTCTTTCCCCTAACACAGAGCAGCCTGTCAGGAGTGAAGTGCTAAAGATTAGTGTCCGTCGCCATGGTAACTCCCCAGAAACCAAGAAATTTACAGGCTTCACTGATTCCACTAACAACTGAGCAAGTTCATAAGCCACCCACCCTGTCACCCTGTATGACACCCTTTGTGTGTGGGTTGTGTGTGTGTGTGTGTGTGACAGTCAGTCATGAGACAGAGTAAGAAGAATTACTGAGAGCAGGACCTTGTTGCACTTACCAGGATCTTTCACAGTCTCTCTGGAGTTTGTCTGAGATGAAGACAAATGCTTGTAGCCGTGAGAGCAATTGTCACCGTTACACCTTGGGTCCATGTTGATTTACTGTGTGTGTGCGCGCGTGTGTGTGTGTGTGTGGCCAAGATTTCAAGCATATTTGCATGGAGTCTTAACATTTACGTTTTTTGTTAGTCTCAGTATTTCATCAGAAATATCCAAACGAGAACCATCTGAGGCTAGTCAGCACTGGCCAATGCTTGTCTAAGCTCTCCAGTGCTTATTGAAACTCCACAGGTTGTGCTACCTGTTTCCACCAATAATGGAAGTTCAACACATACATCCAGCCCAGAGTTGGCAGACTCCTCCAGTTTGCTTTTTTTTCCAGTGCACTTTTAGAAGACAGATTTAACAGCAGTCGGCGTGAAACGAAGCAAAACAGAAGCCCACCTCCCCAGAGCTCATGAAGCTGAGTCACTCAGAGACCACCTGCTCTGTGTGTCTCTCACTGTTTACTGTTGTCCGCCCGAGTGGGAAAATCTGACCACATACACACACTGGCAGCAATTTAAAATCTTCATTGCAACCAGTGAAGATGTTTTTAATTAGTAAATGTGTTTTCCACAGTCTCTCTCTCTCTCTCTCTCTCTCTCTCTCTCTCTCTCTGTATGTGTGTGTACGCACGTACAACAGTGCTCACAAGCCATGCTCTGGCATATACTCTAACGAATACACACAGAAACACAAGCATGTGAAAAATCACCCATAACTAAACCAAGACACAATTAGATTTGCACCTTGAAATTTACAGTCACACACACACACACACACACACACGTGATTTAGTGGAGGTTCCTGTAAAAGGCAGCTGGAGTAGCGCTGGCCTCGCTGCTACATGACAAGGCCTATTATTATTTATAAGCAGTCATAAAGAGAAAGGGTAAATTCACCATTAATCTTACACACACACACACACACACACACACACGAGTGCACAGAGAAAACACACTCGGGCCCAGGGGGTTCTGCTGTCTCGTATATATCCAGCACCCAGCATGCATTACAAAGCCCTGTGCACATTTATCACATTCACCACACAAACACATCAGTTACTGCAACACTGTTTTCACTTCACACACCTACTGCCCCCTCCCTTTCCCTCTCTACCCTCCTACAGACTCATAATTAGACACCCCCCCCCCACCCCCCTCTGGACCCACGCCAGCTGCTCCCCTCTTAACGTCCTCAAACACTCCCTCCTTCGTGTGTCTTTCACTCCATCCATCCATCCATTCTTTTTTCAGTCCATGCATCCCTCCATTTCTCTCTCTCTGTCACCCCTTTCCCCCCTCTATTATTTTCACTCTTGCGTAAAGGTTCATGCCAACTGCTGTCTTCAACCCCACCCCCCGTCCTCCCCACCAACCCTCACCTCCTTCCGCTCACCATCCACCTCTCCATCTCTCTCTCTCTCTCTCTCTCTCTCTCTCCCCCTGCGGGCTTTGCTGCCTTTATGGAAGGAGTGATTAACGGGGAGGGGAGTCTGGAGACCTGCTTACCTGTGGAGTGTTGCCTCTAACCATTTTCCCCCTGACTTCCCCGCCTCTTCCTTTCTTCTTCTCCTTTTGCCTTTGTGATTCAGGGTTTTTTTTTTTTTTTCGTTTTTTTTTTCAAGCTCACGGCTCACTTTCCCCCCCCCCCCCCCACACTTTTTCAGTCTGCCTTTTTTTCCTGTCCTTTCTCACTGGTCATATTTTCTTCTGTCTTTTAGGCTCTTTGTGTTTTCTCTGTTTTGCTTGCTTTTCTGTGTTGATTCTATCCTCTCATTATTTCAGCTTCATTAGCTCTTTGTTTGATTTGTTAGTTTCATAGTGTCATGTCTTGTAATGTCTTGCAACATTCAACAGGGTACTACTCGTTTGACCTGCAGGACACACATCTTGTGTGAAGTGAGTTCAAAAACACCCACCGATTGACAAACACACGGACTGATTTGCCATATTATGAGATTAGATTCACACATTTTCCAAAACTCTGTTAGAGACAGTGTTATGCAGCAGTCACTATGTGTGCGTGTATGCGTGTGCTTGTGTGTGTGTGTTTTGGAGTGGGAGATAAGAAACAGGGAACAGAGGAAAATGTTGAAGATGAAGCAGTGACCAGGTGGTTTTAGAGGTGGTCTTATTCGGGTCATCCATTTTATCCCTCCATTTTGTCTCATTATCTGTTCTTTATCACAATGTTATTACAACTTTTCAGCCTAAGCCTGTGATGTATGAAAGGAAAATACAGACGTAGCTCACACACATACACACACATATACATGGACACACAGGCAGGTGTATTTAATTAGTGGAGGTCAGCCCTGTGTTCTCTTCAAAGGGACTGAGCGAGGTGCTTCATTTCCTGAGCCCATTCACAGCACTTTCAGTCATTCTTTAAGAAAATAATTAAAGACGGGTGTGTGTGTGTGTGTGTGTGTGTGCGCGTGTGCGCGTGTGTATGTGTGTGCATGCGTGTGTGTGTGTGTGCGCGTGCGTGCGTGTGTGTGAGAGAGAGAGAGAAAGAGAGAGAGAGAGAAGGAGAGAATGAAATCTGTAAAATGGTGGGTTTCATACATTTTAGTTTAGAGCAGCATCACAGATTCGATATCTGATTAACCATTGATTCTTTTCTTACGGAAAGATTTTAATGTTTATGATAGTCTGTATATGTATGCGAGCGCGCGCGCGTGTGTGTGTGTGTGTGTGTGTGTGTGTGTGTGTGTGTGTGTTTACTTTAGATGTGGTATTCTGGCTGCCAGGTATATGTTACTCAGAGGTAATCTCACACATCTGGAGGTGTTATTAAAGATACACACTGATGTTAATCTCAGATTAATCTGGGGTCTCTCTGATAATCTCTGTCATTTCCCCATTTATTTAAACATCACTACATTAACATTCCTTAAATTCGCCTGCTCTGTGTGTTTGTGTGTGTGTGTTTGAGCATGCATATAAGAGAGCTTCCACTTATGCTGCTGTATACATGAACAGACCCACAAATTCTGTTGATACAACCTGTTTACAGATGAGGAGAGAGAGGGTGAGGGGATTGAGGTGTGTGTGTGTGTGTGTGTGTGTGTGTGTGTGTGGTACTGTTGTAGAGTGCTAGGTGGAGCTCTTAGTCTGCACCCAGTCAGTGGTCCAGGGTTTTTTTTTCTTTTTTCATAGGAACACATTACATTGTTTTGTGATCTCTCCATGGTTGAGAGCGAGAGAGAAAGACTGAGAGAGGGAATGTGCTGGTTGAAAGTGTGAATTACTGAAGAGAGAGTGTATGTGTATGTGCTGAAGGCCCTTTTTAGCCTGTGGGGTGGAGGGATGCTGGGCTGGGGCGGGGGTACAGTGAAGTTCGGATTTCTCTACGGGCTGTGAATCAGCTGTGACCTGCTGCTCTGTTCACACAGGATCAGGCTGCCTTCACTACAGCTTAGTGTATTTGGAAAGCAAACACACTGTTGTGTTTGGATGTTCATCTGAGCTGTGTGTGTGAACCTGGACCAACATGCGCACACACACACATGCACATACACACCAATAGATTTCATGCTGAGCTCTCACACTCACACTCACACTCACACACACACACACACACACACGCATACAAATACGCAAACACACACGCAAACACAAACATGCACATGTATACACTCAATATTCAGTTCAGTTCAGTTTGCTTTGTAGACTTGCCTTTTGGTAATACTGCCAAAATATGAAAATCACACTGTAATATTAAGCAGATAAGGATGAACAGTGACAGAAAACAGTTCTGATTAAAAACAGCTAATGTTTCTGTTATCCTTTACGTATGCTATTCACATAACTTCCACATGCTTGTGCTCTCCTACATATGTGCAGAGACATACACACACAAAAAGCATTTAGGAAGGTCATCACATCCACACACTCTCTTTTTCTCTCTCTCTCTCTCTCTCTCACATACACACACACACACACACACACACAGTGTATACAATTCAACTTTCTGTTTTTCCTCTTACATCGGTTCCCCCCTTAACTTCACTCTCATTTCATTATCACAGTCATCACCATAAAGATGACAAAAAAAGGGGTGACTGCTCAGCCGTAGACCAACACACGGAATCTCTCCCTCTCTCTCACTCCCTCTCTCCCTCTCTCTCACTCCCTCTCTTTATCTCTCTCTCTTTCTCTCTCTCTCTCTCTCTCTCTCTCTCTCTCTCTTTCGTGCTGCCTGGAGCACTCTCTGATTTGCTGTCTGGATTTACAGGACAACAAACAACAGCTCTCATTACCATGCTAGTGGAGGAGTGGAGATTAGAGGAGAGGGTCACATTTTTCAAGCACGCTTTGACACTGTGTTTCCTCAGACCTGCATCAGTGTCTGGGCTAAGAGAGGCCAGGCCATCATACCTGTGCCTCTGAATACTGATTCCACTGCCTGACTGCTGCAGGAGGCAAGTGTGTGTTTCACACACAAGCAGCTTTCACACACGCTTTACTATCTGTGCCAAAGCAAACCTGTTTACTTTGGACAAACTTCTGACTTCTGGTTTCTACATTTGTGCAATGTTGATGACTTTCTGTGTTCCTTTTTTCTCTCTCTCCCTCCATCTGTGTTCTATCTCTGTTTCTCTTGATCTCTTTATCTGCTCCTCTTTTTCTGTCTTGTCTGTCTGTCTGTCTATCTATGCTCTCTCTCTCTCTCTCTCTCTCTCTCTCTCTCTCTATCTATGCTCTCTCACTCACTCACTCACTCACTCACTCACACACGCACACACACACACACATACACACACACACACACACACACACACACACACACACACACACACTGTTTGTCTGTGTCACACTGTCTGTCTCACACTGTCTCTCTCTCTCCCTTGTCTCTCAATCCTAGTTTTGTCCCTGAGCTCCTCTGACTCAGTTGTCTTGTCACACAGTTTTTGGGTGGTGCAGGCACTGGTGGAGAGACACGTTTGCCTTTGCCTGTTCGTTTCATCAGTAGTCGTTGCTTTGTTGCACTCTAGAGAATTACATAACCTAGCCTGTTTTCGTAGCGCAGCACTGACTACACAAATGGGGCATTAAGTCAGTGTCTGTCTACTGTGCAGTCTCTGGGCTGATTTGTTGAAGTGTTTCCACCGTATATAGCATTGACATTTTAGCTGAAATTTACACAGCACTTTACCGTAAATTACTGTTGCTATGGTTATGAATCTGCTTCCACTAAAATACTGCGACTAATAACTAAGCCTAATAAAATGCAGAAAAGCTCTCTTGCAGGTATGTGTATATTTTGAAAGGCCGGGGTGTGACATTTGAAGAGTCTGTAAAAGCAGCTGTGTCTGACTAGGCTTGTTTATTATCTCTGTCAATCATCATTTACAGTCAAAGGCTATCCATTGTTTGAGTTTTGTTTTGCCAGAAAAAAGGAAAGTCTTTGTCTAAAGGTGACAGTTGGTTCTCTCCATTCTATTATCTATGGTAATTTCTAGAATAATTGAGCCAACACAAAAGTCCATGCAGTTGCCTGCACATTTCGTGTATGTAACTACGGTAAGTGAGTTTTCTTTTGAGTGTTGGCACTAAAATAAGATTATGGTCACTTCAGAGAAAAACAGGCGCTCAGTGTAGTCTCAGGCACTTCATTTTGAAATATGTCTCTAATGTATTATTAACACACGCACAGACACACACACACACACACACATACACACACACACACACGTAGTACCGCGCATGTGGTCTCAGTACTGTCTTTACTATTGTGTGATATCTGTCCTGGGATGTGAGAGACTGTGTGTCCATGGATACTGGCCTCTGCCATATAATCTGAGTAATTCACTTGGTCTGTCTGTATTTGTAACTTCTTTTGTTTTTTTTTTTGTTTTTTTACCAGATATGTGGGGATTATGAAGTGCACGTGCATGTGTGTTTTTGTTAATTTTTGTGTGTGTGTGTGTGTATGTGTAATTAAAGTTTTTCTGTTTAATGCGCTAGCAATCCAAATTGATTTATTGATTTGGTTTATTGCTTAATTGATCTCTGCGTTTACTAATTTGTCACATGCCAAAGCTGCAAGGCGTCATACACGTGTGTGTGTGTCTGTATACATATATATGTGTGTGTGTGTTGTGTGCTGGAGGCATGTAGTCATTCAGAGCTGTGAAGAACAGACTGCTCTGAGACACATTTTCATGTCACAGGAGCAGCAGTAACACACAAGGCTGTGTGCCTGCACCACAAAGGCTGCTCTAGAACCGTAAACATCCAACCTTTTTCTTTTTCTTGGTCTTGTGAAAGAGAAGCAAGAGTTTGGACACTGACAGAAAGGGAGGGGGGATAGGCATTCATCCATCCATCAGTCCAATCCAATCCAATCAAACTTAGTCCAATTCATCCCACTCTGCAGCACTCTCCTGGCACAGATATTTATGATCCATTATTGCCAAAGCGTTTTCAACAAGCAAAATTCAGAACCATCCAACTAAACAAGACTGTTAGCTAATTAAGTAAATTAGAAAAATAACAGGTTACTCAAAGTCAAACAATACAGAAAATTGTAGGAAAACAAAAAGCTAAGGAGAAGAGAACAGAAAGCACATCAGTGGCAACTCTAATAGCTGAAAAGTTTAATGATAAGAAAATAAAACAGATTTATATGATAGAGGGAAACCGAAAGGAAAATCAAAGTAATCAAAAGAATGTTGAAGCATTCTCTAACATTATGCAGTATTATTATCAGTATTATTATTTATTAATGTGTTTATTCGTTTATCTATTTAGCATTTATTGCTCAAACTCGGGATGATTTTGTTTCTCAACTTTTTGATCAAACTCATTTCTTATTTTGTGATTTTGGCACTGTGTGGGGGGGAACACACACTCTCCCAGGGTGCAGTGGGAGCCTCCTGGCATGCGTCACACCTGATTTGGACAATTTCCTCTAGGTCTGGTGCAGAAGACAATGTTGTCCCACGCAATCTAAAGCACCAGAGAGAGGCAATGCTTCTAGCGTGATTGATGATGTTTTCCAATCCCACGTCACTGGTTATTGTTTTCTAAAAAAGAGAAAAAAAAAGTTAGTGATGCAGATGATCTAATGTAGAGCTTCTCTCTTCACCTCCTCATTCTTTAGCTGTGTGTCTTCTGTACCACCTGTTCTGATATTCTGTCGCCTTTTTTTGTCTTTCATTAAGCAGTCGTTTCCATTGCCAACAGTTTGACGTGATTGGAAAGCGGAACATCGGAGAGAGAGAGAGAGAGAGAGAGAGAGAGAGAGAGCGAGAGAGAGCGAGAGAAAGCAGTAATTTATTAGAGGCAGAGAAATGAATTCATCAGTTAGGGCCAGCTTTTTATGACTATTTGTCAACCTGCCAAACCTGAGATGGTTAGCCTCTCTCTCTCTCTCTCTCTCTCTCTCTCTCCCTTTCTCTCCCTCTCTCCATCTCTCTCTCCCTCTCTTCATCCCTCTGTCCCTCGCTCTGCCTCTCATATTACCGCCCTGTCCCCCCATTCCCATCTCATTGAAGGCATCCGTGTCATTGTGTTTGACAGGTTCTGATTCCCTTGTCAGATTTAATTTGACCATTGATGCCCAACACACACACACACACACACACACACACACACAGATATACAAATTTACACACACCTGTTATTCTGTTTTCACAGTCTGTGTTTTACAGATCAGTGTGGTATCTGGGTTATTATAATTAACACAGTCAACCTAACACAGTTGCCATTGCTATGGCGATGGGCACACCCAAACTCTGCAACACCTGTGTAAATTTGTGTTTCTCTCATCCAGGTGTTAGTTCTGTGTGTGTGCATGCGCGTGTGTGTGTTTCTGTGTACAGTTGAATGACGTTGTATCCATACTCACAGCTGAAATCAGTCAATATTTTATATTTTTAAATGATTAACGTTTAATTCCCCGACTGACAAATGATAAATGAATGTTTCGTCATCAACTATTGATAGTGTTACTTTCATATTCTCTGAGTCTGAAAGCTTAAGTGTCAAACTGGATGGTGTTTGGTTTAACACACCCAGGACTTACTGTGATGTGTTTGTTTCAGT
Organism: Chanos chanos; assembly: GCF_902362185.1. Lineage (NCBI taxonomy): Eukaryota > Metazoa > Chordata > Actinopteri > Gonorynchiformes > Chanidae > Chanos > Chanos chanos. Next base: position 17,251,447 of record NC_044501.1, read on the forward strand.
CTTTCACTGGAACTGATACAGAGCACAAATCTAGGCTGCCCAGAAAATCTCTAATTGAGATTGACCTAAGGAAAATTCAACGAGAGCTTACCTCTCTGCATGTCTAAAGAACCTCTGTCTGTCTTTTCACACCTGCACATCACCTACCCCCCCCCCCCACACACACCCCTCCCCATCTGTCTGTCTGTCTGTCTGTCTGTCTGTCTGTCTGTCTTTCTTTCTCTCTCTCTAATATAACCCTCACCATAGGAGTCAGAGAGGAATGGAAACTAGTCTCTCTTGATTTACCATCACAGGAATTTTGAGAGCATTCATTATTCATTATGGCCAGTGTTCTGATTCAAGAAGTCGCCCTCTCCTAGAATGACTCATGAATTTTTCACCAGTCCTTCAGTTGGCTGATTTCTCACCAAGTTCTGTTCTGTTTTTTTGTTTGTTTGTTTGTTTATTTGGCAGTTTTGTTTGTGTGTGTGTGTTTGTGCGTGCGTGCATGTGTGTGCTTATCTGTCAGCTGTCCCTTTGTCTGTCTGTGGATGTCCCTTATTATGAAACTGTAGAGCTGAATTTTGGTAGAACTTTCCCAAACCTTTTCATTTGGAAAGTGAAAGAACAATGTATTCAAAGGTGGACATAAACAGCCCACTCTGTCCACTCTGTTGTGTTGCTTTATCTTACGTCAGTATAGTAGAACAGAGGTAATAGTACGTTTGAAATGTCAAGGATTTTTACACACATTCCACTATTTATTTATCATAACCACTATTTATTTTGCTTTGAGAGCTATGCAACACGGCATTTATGTTCTTTTTCATATTACTAATACAGCTTATATCAGATAGTCTCAAGTGACAGACAAAATGTTAATATGCTGTCTTTTTTTTGTCTCTGTTTTTATTGAGGACTTCTGTGTTTTGGTTAGGCGGGTTTTGATGATTAATTTAACCTCAGTATTGAGAAATGTTCAGTTTTTGTTATTTGACTTATCTACTAACCTCACTCCATGTCTGTGTATTTGTGTATTTGTGTGTGTGTGTGTGTTTATTTGCAGCTCGTCGCGGTATTTGAGGAAGAGGAGCTCCAGCAGAGGGCAGTGGTGAGCCCAGGGGGCAGTGTTGCATCCGGCCACTCCAGCCCTGACCCCTACGAACCAGAGCTGAGAGCTCTTGACCCACACCAGGGCAGTGAGATAGAAGTCAACTCCTCAGCCCTGCTGTCAAGTATGCTCAGCTTCACTTTTACTGAGTCCTTTTTGTCTTCACTGCAGTGGTCTTCACACACACACACACACACGCAGTCACACACACACACACACGCAGTCACACGCACAGTCACACAGACTGCCAGTTGCATATGTGCCAATAAATAGTTCAGTGTGAAATATTTAAGATGCAGTTCAGGCAGCTTAGTTTCTTAGTTTGAGGTTTTGAATTCATTTTCTCAACATGACGTCCGTTATGGGGAATGTCTTTGTTTTTCGAAGCAGTGCATTGTGGGTGAGATTGTACACCATTCATCTTATCATAATACAGTCTTTTCAGTTAGATTTCACCTGTACACAGGCACTACTTCAGTTTCATTTCAACTGTTAAGCCAGACCTAAGCTTACAGGGATGCTTTTCTTTCTTTTTTTAATGAAGGAAGTGTGTGTGAGTGCGTGCGTGTGTGCATGTGTGTGTCTTTTGGGTGATATTCTAGCTCAGGTAAAGTCGGTGCCATTTCCTTCCCATATAGCCCATCCATTCCATATCACATCCGACCTTGACGCAGCATCTATCATCTCTGCTAAACTGTCAGCTCTTTATGAAAGTGTCAGTCAAACAACACAAGCCAACTGCAGAGGAGATATGTAATGTGACGTCTAATATAAATGTGTACAGGTCCATTCTGTTTTCTACTTTTCACTTCTCAGATTATCTCCTTATAGTTCTGCTGCATTCTTCGATGACGGCTTGATTTATTGATCTCTCAGGTAGCCTCCCTGGTGGTGATGGGTTAGTCATATTTGATCTGCTTGTGTAAGGTGCAGTAAGGGTTAAACAAACACTACGTTTCCCACAAGCCCCATATGTCTCTCATTTCCAGCGGTCTGAGCTTACAGGCCACAGACATGCTAAATGGAGAAAACATCTGTGTGTGCATTTGTGAGTGTGTGTGTGTGTGTGTGTGCGCGTGTGTGTGTGTGCGTGTGTGTATGTTCAGTTAATGGAGATTCTTTGCAAAAGGTTAAAATATATAACTTTTATACAAAGAGAGTGGCAAACAGGAGCTGAGGGGCTTGCAGCATGGCACTTGTTTAATTAGAAGGTGTGTGTGTGTGTGTGTGTGTGTGTGTGTGCGTGTGTGCATGCGCGTTTGCACGAGTTTTCACTTAGCGGCGGTGCATGATTAAGGTGGCAGTGTTTCGGAGAGGCAGGGGCTGTAATTTGCCGCCTGACTATGTGGTTTTTCAAAAGTGCCTGCCTGGCTGCTTTCCCCATCCCTCCATCCCTCCCCCTTCACTCTTCATTTAAACATCACGACAGAGGCAGGCTCCGTCACAGCGGCATCTTTTTTTCCCCTCTCTCATTTACTGCAGTCACACAGGGACAAGACACAGTGTCACACCATCCTCACACAGCCAGCCAATCGCTCCACTACTCAGACACTCAAACTTGTTTTCCAGACCAATTTTTTTATATAGTTCCTTGCTGGGGGGAAAAAAAAACAACAGGACCAGATCCATCTGGAATTGCAGGGAGTTCTAAATTTCGAGGGTGTGTGTTTGTTTGTGTTGATCAGATATTACATGTTGTCTTTTTAACATGGTGGCAGATGTTCCATTTCGTTGTCTTTTGTGGCATGTGATTGACACCTGACCGGTTGTCAATCATTTGCTGTCTCATCTCAGCCTCTTAAACCTTTTCCCCTGCCCTCTTTGCTTTTGTTCTTGGCTCTGTTGAAGACTCTAGATCTTTCTTTAGCTTATGCAGTGACCCAGTGACCGCCCTGTGCCTGCTCTGTCCCCTTTATTTCGGTTCAGACACCTCCCACTGTCACTCATATGGTCATCCCTCCCACTGACCAAGAGACACGCTGGCTGCCCCAGTGTGACCTCCAGCTGTATTCAGACCATAGCTAGAATGGTTATAGATGGACTTTAGACTAACACACACACACACACACTCACACACACACACACACACACACACACACACACACACTCATATTCACAAACACACACTCACATTCTGTCTCTCACACACACAAACACACACTCACATTCACTCTCTCTCTCAAACACACACACAGACAGACAGACACACACACACACTCACACACTAGACAGTATGGACTATGGCTAGAGACTCCTTACACAGAGTATAAAATCTTAACCTTTACATGCCTACATATATAAACACGCTGACATATAGATTTAATTCTGTCCCGTCACGCATGAAACAGCCTAACGTACCATCATGATCACCTCACCTACCCGCCACCTCCTTCATATCACGTCCCCCCAACCCTCACACTCTGTCACCCTTAACTGGATTACTGATGTGCCCTGTTCAGTTCAAGAGTCAGCCTCAGGTCCAGCCAAGCATGAACCCATTCAGAATTTGCCTTTTAAACCCATTTACACCGTGGCCTCACAACAGTCTGCCCCTCACACACACACACACACACATACACACTAATTAAGTTAGAGCTGATCCCATGGTGGCCTCTCCCCAGTGAGACTAATTCAATAAGGATCCCCTTTTGTGACTTCTCTGTTGCCTCAACTGGCTTTAAGCACCAAAATCCCTAAAACACTCAGCAGCCGTGCCATCCGGTCCCCATGTTTCACCATGTGCCAGGGGACTCCCCAAACTACTTTGGGCATGGGCCTTTTGTCCCCCTCTGTCTTTTTAATTGATAATTAGTGAATTGGTGAAAAGGAGGATTGTACAGCATGCAGCTGACCTGTGTCTTTTGTGACATAATGTCATTTTGGACAGGATGAGTGGTAAGGCACACACAGACATCTGCCCACAGTCTGCCCGATTAGAACAGAAAGAGTTAAAAGGTTAGAGCAAATCAATGCAGCTTTAGACACAATGTAGGCCTTCATTGGGTGAAATATTTCTAGTAGACTTTTGATATATAAAAAAAAAAAGGCAATAAAGAGTGTTTATGGTTTTCCCATGGAAAGCTGACTATCTATCGCCTGAATATCTAGAAACGAATGCAGAGTAGCCAAATTTCCACTCAGCTGAGTGAATCTTGTGAGCTTGAGGTGAATATAAACGCTGAAATAGCCCATTCAGATAGATTTAACTGGAAATCATGTTGGTTTGAATAAGTATATTGCCATTTCCTTTCTATTATGTGTGTTCCAGCCTATATAAAGTCATTAAATTTAAGGGTTTAAGCAGTTTTGGGATGTTTTATATGCAGCTTGTCTGCAGATGTCTCACACTAGAGGCTCCCATTGAGCTGAAGGGGAACTGTATTGAGTTTAGTGAGAATCCAAGTCCATCACAACACAGTACAGCAGATTCACAGCAGACCTCTGACAGCTGGACAGACTGAGAAATACATGCTTAGTACAAAGAAAGAAAAAGTCATTGGTTTTATAGGCCTATGGATAAATGGAAATCACAGAACCATCATCTTATGTGTTCATTTGAAAGACCAGGGCTGGGAATGGACAGTTGAACTAATGATGTCATGTGGAAATGAAAAAAAAAAAAACACTTTTAAGCCAATGTCATATGTTCCATTTCATTTAAAAAAAATGGCTGAAACAACACTATAATTACCATAAATCATCCTGAGACCGAGCCTTTGTGATATGGCTCTGTTGACAAATGTTAGAAACAGCAGTGTGTATTCACCATAAGTGTTTACATGTCCATCAAATGAAAGGTTTATCTCTACCGTCTGTGCAGATGTATTGAACAGTGGTGTGTGAAAAGGAAAGAGAGGGAGAGAAAGAAGAAATAAGAGGGATAAGCCATCTCCCAGTTTCAGTCGACTAAATGAGATGACTGGTTGTGTGCCACAGGCTGTAATAAGACAGACTGGGGAGTTGGCTGGACTCTGCTCAGTTTGTGCACAGGATACTGATGTACACACACACACACACACATCACACACACACACACACACACACACACACACACACACATACACACACAGCATCAATCACTGACCAGTACTCTCATATCGGCCTTTACTCCAGCACCGCACCGCGGGAGAAGACGTGTTATCATCTCCACCAACTAGCACCTGAGGCAGGGCACTCCCTACAAGTGTGAGATTGATTGAAATATTGATTACCAATAAGAGAAAATTAGACTTTGGCTCCCTGTGTTTCTCTTACACTCACTCCCTCACTCTAGCCTGTTTCCCTCTGTCTCTCTCACTTGCTCACTCACTCACTCACACACACACACACACACACACACACACACACACACACGGGTGAATGCACACTCCTAGTGCACACCTGCAACAGGAAAATGTCATATGTGGACATAAAGAAGGAAATTGGAGGGACACTGACTTTAGCTCCAGATCAAAATAAAGTCATTCCTTTCCAAATGTGTTAGCCCAAAAACAAGTGAGCACACAAACACACAATCGCACAACAATCTATATCTTGATCCTCTCCTTTCCTCTTTCACATCCTCTTTCTTTCATGTTGTCGCTGATGCTGAAGAAAGGTCCTCGATTCTCGAAGAAAACTAATGACTTGTGACTAAAAGAATGTGCACACTTGACCCTTTTCTCCCTCCTGACACATCTCATGAAAGGTCAAAAGGTCAGGAGGATTTCCCTTGTTACCATCACCTGACCCAGGTCAGAGGTTTACGTCCTTTCCTAGAGTTCACCAAGAGCTGAAGAGGACTCTCTTGAAAGTGTCTTACCTTGACCACAGTTAACCCTGAGAGCTTATCTGTAAAGAACACTGTTGAGTGTCCTATCTGATAGCCTTGACTTATCTAAAATATTCTTATATAAGAATGGAAACTTGCTTTGAGACATCCATATCTGGGATATTTTGATTGACTCGGAACGTTGGATAGCCCTTAAGGAATTCCTCGCTATAAGAACGCTTTTCATTAGCTTACATTACTGTATATTTCTCTGCCTCGAAATTTTATACGAATTTAATACACAATTAGTTGTTTTTGGATTATGTGCTTTACAGAAGCACCTCAGCGTCCCTTCATTTAAAAAATTCAGAACATCAGTGTTGTACCTGTTTAAGTTGTTTTGTGGTTCAACGGCGTCCGGTTTTTAAAGTGGAGGGTTTTTTTAAGACCCACCCTTAGCTCATTTGTCCAGCTGCAGTAGCACGCAATACTTGTGGCTAAGTCCAAATCAAGGCCTTTCTCAGGTAGGTCTGACCTCTTTAAGGCTTACCCCTCCCTCCTGGCACCACAGTCAATCATTACAGGGCTAATTTGGACTTGGACTAAGCCTGGACTTGGACTAATGTTTTCTAAACACAGAAACCGGCATAGGGTCTCCTAGTTTGTGAGCGTGTTGATTTGAACAGCGTTCTTGTGGCCGACTGGAGGAGAATGGTACCAAGTTCTTCTGGGTTTTGTCAGTTATTATGAACGTAGACAAATACATGAGCAGACCACAGATATCACACAGAGCTCTAATCCATTAAACATGATTGAATAAACAACGGAGGGCTTTTTTTGTCATACCATATCTCATTCAGAATCTCCTGAAACTGTCCATACACATGACTGACACTTCTGAGGTAAACAGAGTTGTGGCTGTGGATCATCTGTAGAATTTCCTCCATCATCTGATCTGAGATCAGCTTTAGTTTATCTCTTATCAAGATCAAGGGTTATGTGAAGAAACAGAAAAGCTTTTTCAGGATCAGCTCTTAAGAACAACTTGTTTGTAGAACATGTGAGTAGAAGTTCCTTGTATTTGTGTCTTTGATGGTTTTTTAAAAATGTTCCATGGTGGTCTGGTTGTTAAAGGAATGGAATGTTTTCTGGACAGTTTCTCTGGTTGTTGAGCTGAGATTCCTTTTGACTCTGACTTGCCAGAGGAATGCCATGGTTAGAGAATTACAGGTCCACAGGCATCCTTCTCTTCTCTTCTCTTCTCTTCTCTCATTTAACACCTCCAGTAAAATCTAGGTCTGCCTCTGTACCAAGTTTCACATCTTCCACACATTTTGCGCTGGAGGCAAATTCCGCTGTGTTCTGAGATGTTCTTGGCACCTGCTGGATGACTTACTATATTTAGTATGTTTACCCAGTATCGGAACAGCTGGTATCTGCTGCATGTTTGTGTTCTCAGATCCATACCATGATCAGTTGTCTCTGACAGTGTTACCAGAATCAATACATTCAAACAAAGACCTCAGTAAACTGTAGATAAATGAGATGGAACATGGAAGACCACATGACACTCAGTAACTCCATGCTGATGACCTTCGCAACACGTGTCCCATGCGTATAGTCAGGTATTTAGTGTGTCAAGTACTTATTGACTAAGTGGTAGCATGAAAATCAGTTTTAGAGATCATGAGTGATTTAGATAAGGGTTGATTTCAGAGGCTGAGTGGTTGTCAATGGGGGGAGGTAAATGTGTGTATGTGCTGTGTGTATGTATAGTTTATGCTTGTCTCTTCCCAGGCCAAGATAGGGATTAGTTTGGGTTAAATTGAGATTTGTGTAGTCATCTGAACAGTTCTAGAGAGGATAATTTATGATTAATGGCAAGTTACATTATACCTACAAAATGTGCATTCATCATTAAAGATTAAAAGAAAATCAGGCATTAGCACCAAATTAGTGTTTGATACATGGATTTTATGTACATTAAATAATAATGAAAATCTAAGAAATCAGCAGTTGAACAGTAAAATCGACCCTTGTCTCTAAAACCACTCCTACCCGATGGAACATTTGGAAAACAGTTGCTAAGGAAACTACATCTGATCAACTTCACTGAGTGTCATGGCTTTGTCTGGAGAGCATATGAACTAAATTCTCAGTTCTCTCAATTTAAAATAACATCGAAGCAGCTTCAAGTGGTCAAAGTCCGTACATTTTTATACCTGTTTCGGAGAAAAGCTGTCTTTTCACACTCTCTAAATGCGAGTCATTTTAAACTGGTCCACAGTGACTGTAAGGTTATGAGATATGTCAGTACCACCAGAAGGCCAATGTATCTCTGTACCTTGATCCTGAACAAAGAACGAACTCAGATTTGAATTGTCATATTCATACTTTGACAAGACTGAACAGTCAACACGAAGCTCTATCTTGGCCACAATCATCTAAGCCCTGTACTCCTCTCTTCTATGTCCTTGAGAGTTTTTTGATGTTTTTTTTTTTTTTTTTTTTTTTTTTTTTAAAAAGTTGTTTATATCTTGAACCTCAGGGTCAAGGAACTACCTCCTTACATAAAGGCCTTCCCATTCAGGCTTTATTGGATGACCCTGGTGTGCTGAAACAAGCTTTGCTCTTTTTATTTGCCAGTTTTTTCCCTGCACAAAACAAGATTGATACTGCCCTGACTGAGATCTGTGTCCTTCCCTCCTTTTCCTGTCCTCCGTTCATCCGACTTCACCGCTGGGTTGAGGTCTTGTGCTCCAGGCGTTGAAAGCAGCGTTAGATAAATGGTTTCTGTGTTCTTGGAGGAGCTTTTTGAGAGTCGTCTTTGGTCTTTTTGAAGTTTACACACGTGTAATTTATGCTTCCTGTTTATGTGTGTGTGTGTGTGTGTGTGTGTGTGTGTGTGTGTGTGTGTGTGTGTGTATATACAGCTGTATGTTTGTACATATGTACATACATACATACACACACACGTGTGCACGCGCACATACATATACATACCTTTGAGTTACATACACCAATGAGTCAAATGTATTTGTACATTCTGTCCTGACCATATTGGTAATATGATATTGGTAATATTTCCTACAATACTGGTAATGTTTCTTATATTCTGACTGTACCAGTTGACTGTTAAGTTTTTCACTTTTTAGAGAACACAAAATACTTCTTGATAGATGTAAAAGTGTTCAAAGTGTTGAAATGTCAAAAAAAAAAAAGCCTATTTGTCTTAGTTCATGTCTGATACCTGTTTGTAGTCGGGAGACAAACGTGAGGCGATTCGTTCAGCATTAGAGAGGATTTGTATTGTTTGACATTTGTGGATGAAAACCTGTTGATCTTACAGACAGCTTATTCAAGACAAACAAAATGGTATCACGTCATTAGAAACACGTTCTCAGAGAAACTGACATCTCTACAGGTTCTGACAGCTTTTCATCTGTTCTTATGTGATTTTTTTTTTGTCCCCCTTATTTTCCACAGATAACACTCTATTGGTGAGAAGCAGCAGTGACCCCGCCCTCACTCCACGTCTTGAGGTTACGACACCAGAATCAGACAGTTACAGAGCTCCTGCAACAGTAAGTCCCTTAGAACATTGATTTTACCAAAGTTTTTTTTGTTAAGATATTGTTTTATAATTTTGGGTTTGTCTGTTTTAGTCATTTATATTTTGAACATTTTGTTCAATTGGCGTGGATATTTAATTTAATAACAAATAAGTTGTTGGACTGTAAGAAAAACAGGTTAGTGCCTATGCCCCCTGCAGACACAGTTGTGAGTTTGTAAATGGATTTTGTGTGTCTCTGTGACATGCGTGCTACTTTCGTGAGGACATTGCTCTCATGCCCTCTCTGTCTGATCATTTTCTTTTACCTCTCACACCTGTGGCCTCTTCTTTTCTCCCGTACCATGCCTTGATCTTATATTCACTTCCATATAATCTCTCCCTTTCAGTTCTCATCTCTCTTTCTCTCTTTCTCTCTCTCCATGTGTGTAATATCCCTTTTCTTCTCCCACTCTCTTTCCCTCTTTCTCTCCATGTGTGTAATATCCATTTTCTTCTCTCTCTCACTCTCTCTCTCCGTGTGTGTAATATCCCTGACCGGTCTTTGCTCATTTTCAGATGGTTTTGTTTTTCTGTTCTTGGTAGGCTTAGTGCACCTGTGGCACTCTTCAGTCCAAGGACACACACACACACACACACACACACACACACACACACACTGTGACTCACTCACTCATTCGCACACACATGCACACTATGTATAATTGTATTCATCTCCTGGCCTTGTGGAGCAGACCTGAGAGGAGCGGGTAACAGGAGGAGTGGCGTCTTGCACACGCAAACACTTGTTTCCTCCACTGTCTCACGGTCCACTCTCAGAACCTCCTCTGGCCTTTGAAGCTGTCTCATGTGGTCTCATAAAACCTGGTCTCGTATCAGGGCTGAAAACGTCAGCCGAATATCAAAGTGTTCTTTTAATTTGGGTGGGGGGTGGGGGGTGGGGGGTGGGGGGGTGCGGGACTTCCCGGCTAATTGAACTTTCTCCGGAGATGTCTGGTTTAACGTATTTTGACTCCATTCCAGGCATGAGCCTCAGAGTCAATGAACGCTGCCAAAGAGATTTCTCACACTCACAGACTTGTATATATTGACTGAATGTCTAATGCAGGATTACAATTCCACACCCCACCCAAAGAAACCTCTTTTAGTTCTCAATTACAATATTTATCATAAGTCATGTTTTTCACTTTTTTAATTTCATGGCTAATGCACTTCTAGTTAACAACACCAGGGTAAAATGCAGAGATACTTGAAATTGAATAGTTTCACAATAATTTAGGGGAAATATTAAAACACAAATACATAAATAAAACTTCTGACCAGACTATGTTTTTAGTTTTAATGTTGTGCATTAATGAGTTGACAGCGACTAAGAGAATTATTTTTTCTTCACAGCGTAAGGTGATCTGTCAAAGCATCTCAAAGTATCTTGTCTTCTTTAGAGTAGGGTAGAGAGTGATTCCTGAGGATACTGATTTAGCATTCAGATGTGTACTACAAAATTACATGCTTCACTAGTGTTAAGGACACACACATCCACACACACACACAGACACACACACACACACTTACTTCTCCTTGATTGCTTTCAGCACGACACTAATCACTGCCCTTCACTCTTAAATTATAGGGTTCGGGGCTCACTAATGCATCTAGGAACAGAGATAGAAGGAGAGAAAGAAAAAGAGAGAGAGGGGGAGGGAGTGAGTTTGTGAGGGGAAGGGGTGTGGGGATGAAACCACCCAAACGCCTCTCAGGTACACCTGTTCTTTTGAAAACAGGAAGTACATAGATGTATTGATGTTCAGGTACAGCAAACTGGAAGTCAGTGGAAATCCTCACTAGTATGTAAGTACTTAAGAGTTGTGGCACACACTCAGTTTAGATTTGTGTGTTGCAGAAGACATATGTAGCATGTCAAGTCGCACCAAAAAAATCCCTTTTAGATCATCAGTTGTGGCTATTTTTTTCTCATAGTCGCACATACATGTATGTGTGAACAGCAGAACCTGAGCATTCGTGCTCTCAGCACTCTCTCTCCCTGGAGACTCTCACAGATTCATATAGAAACATTATACAGCACCTTCATAGGTGCTTATTATCTTTATTTTTGTACATTTATGGTGATTGTAAACATACAATTTTCCTCCAACCTCCACATGCAGTGAGGCTGGCCTCAAACAACAAAAAAATAGAAGCATTTATGATTATAATTTAAGGGAAGCCAGTCTCTGCTATGTCCCTCAAAGTCGTCACAAACAAAGTTTCCCCCTGAAAGAGCGTGAAAGTGAGATTATCCTTAATTAAGGTCAGAGTGCTGATAAACACCCAGCCTTTTCCTAATTGATTTTTATGCCACACTGAGATTCTGGGACACTTAAATGAGGCGTCATATGAGAACCTGCTCTTTCACTCAGGCCATTCAGGTGAAACTAATCTCTCCCTATTCCCCTCTCTCTCTCTCTCTCTCTCTGTCTCTCTCTCTATCTGTCCTGCCAGTATCGTTTTATCCTGTGTGCTCTCTCTCTCTTTTCCCCTGTTTCTCTCTCTCTCCCTCTCCATTCTGTCTTGTCTCTGTCTCTCTTTGCTTTAATACTGGTCCCATTGTGAGATTATATTTGACTCTGTTAATGACATTTTGCCACTGGTAGCCAGTATGTTCTTTTAAAGAGCAGAACACAGACTCCCATGTTGTGTTGAACATGAGAGTCAAGTGGCAGTGTGTGTGTTGGCAATGTGGCTGGTGTTAGACAGCACACACAGAAGAAAAACAGACGGAGACCTTTTATGTCCTCAGAGATCCCCCCCCCAACACACACACACACACACACACACACACACACACACACACACACACACAGACAGCCACTCCTCTGTCTCCCCAGAGAGCAGGCTACACGCTGGATTGGCTAATGCTCAGAGGTCAGAGAGAGCTATATTAATGCTGTAGCCCTGTGACTCTCACTCTCTCACACACACAGAAGCACACACACACACTTGCATGTATTAATTAGATTATGCGATCACCAAGTGACCATTTTCTGTCATACACTGACCAACACACTACACATTAGCTCATCAGTTTTTTGAATGTTTTTATTATATGTACACGAGACTCATTAGTCCAATGCCAAACCCACTATATGTCTTTTTTTTTTTTTTTTAATGTAATGTCATTCAAAGACACACGTACACACACTTCTACGCGGTTGTATCCAGCACGTTAGCCGTGGAGCGAACGTTCCCACTACCCGAAGGCCTTGTTCAGCCTTTCTGGATGACATAACAGTACATCCATTAAAGCCAGTCTTTCTCCTCTCTCTCTCTCAGCTCTGTGAATCTGAGTGCACTTAAAGCACAGGGGAGGGAAGAGATGCCCACTAACAATAGAGCCACCAGGAGCATGTGGTCCAATAGCAGGGATCAGCGCGTGGGGGTCCCCTTAACTAGGTCACTTTTTGTGTGCAAGCAGTGTGCGTTAGTGGTAGGGAGGGGTGCGGAGCGTGGGGGTGGTGGGCGGAAGCGGGGGGGTCGTCCCATGTGGGACACTGGCCCGGGTAGGTGGGGTTAGTCAATCTGTCATTAGCATGAAGAGGGTGACAAGGCAAAAGACTGGTACTGGTCCATCCCCCACCTTTAATATGTGTGTGTGTGTGTGTGTGTGTGTGTGTTTGGGTGTTTGTCTTTGCTATTGTTTTTCTCTTTTAATGTAATTTGAGTCACATCCACTTTTCTCTAGCTTTTGGCTCCGGGCTGCTCTCTACTCCTTTTTCGTTCCTGTCGTTAGAAAAAAGCCTCAGTGAAGGAAGAGTAGGGGGAATAGAGTGAGGGAGAGGGAGGATGGACAGAGCGTGTTAGAGAGAAAGCAGGAGAAGGGACACACAAGCCTTTGCCGCGTCTATTGCTAACTGCCCCTGTCGTCCAAAGGAGACTTGAAGAACGCGACTGGACAAGGGAAACGAGGTGTCGGTCATGTCGTTTTGGAGGGGAATGGTGGGGTGGAGATGTTGTTTGTAAAGGGGTCTCCGACAGAACCCAAGCCAAACCAAACTGTGTGTTGTGACAGGGCTCCAGCCATGGACTGACAGTGAAGGGAGGAGCCAGTGAAAGGCCAAAGTTTGAGATGACCTCCGCTCGCACAGCTCAGGCCCTAAACAGGTAAGACCCTTTTGCGTTGACTATTACCTAATGAAAAAAGACAAATCTCTTTTCATTTAAGCATTCTAGAACCTTGAGTGGGACTTAATTTGTGATGAGTGAATGGTGTGTGTCTGTTTATGTGTGTGTGCTGTCATCGTGCTGTTTTTTTTATGTGTGTTTTATTTTTATTTATTTATTCATACCTATTTCACACTCATCTGGTTTTGTCTGCCTCCAATATTTCAGAACACATACTGTCTTAAACTGAGACATGAGATGTTTGGAGAATTTGTCAAAATCACACTCACACTCACACACACACACACATACATTCTGACACAAACACTTTCTCTCTCTCCACCTCTCTCCTCTCTCTCTCTCTCACACACTCTCACACACACACACACACACACACACACACAAAGCCTGGCAGCCTTCAGTGAGATGGAGAAGGGAACCGGTCTGGGATTAGACTGGCTCTTTGTCCACTGACTGGGCTGCTCATCTCAGATTAAAGCTGTCTACATCTGTGTGTGTGTGTGCGTATTTGTACATGTTTGTGTCTGGGTGTTTTTGTGTATTTTCATTTTTCTGTGTGTATCAGTGTATTCGTGTGTGTGTGTGTGTGTGTGTGTGTGTGTGTGTGTGTGTGTGTTTGTTTAACCAGTTCCATTGCTAGCTCTGTGATTAGTGTGAACATATAAAGATATTGATCCACTTAATTTATCCACACCCTATTTACACACACTAGAAGGAGGTGTATGTGTATGTGTGTCTGTATACCATTCCAGCTTAAAGCCCAGTGCTGACAGCTGTTGCTATGGGCACAGAGCCGCCTGCAGCGTGTATACCACTGACACCTGAGGGCACTGCCATCTTTATCATGAACCCTAAGGTCATGTGACTTACTGCCTCTGCCCTGAGATAGAGGGATGAAGTTTATCTTCTCTTTCGTCTCTGCCACTGTCAGTCAGTATTACTGACACACACCCACTACACACTACATCAGTGCAGAGTCTCCACATAACACGCCAGACGTTCTGCATTTATATGTCCATCACTGCTGATAAAACCAGTTTAGAGACGAGACTGAATCACATTTTGGTGGAAAGTATGGCCTTTAAGATATTTTGATCTTAAGTTATTTTGTGAAAGAGTTTGACAACATAGAGATATTGTGTTTGGGTTTCACTCTAGGAACCTTTTGTTCCCTACATGTAGCTGTCACCTCTGATATTGAGTCGTTTTAGCATACATATCCACATAGTCTGCTGCTCTAAAAGCCAATGGATTCATTTCCATCGGAGAGGACTGTTAAGAGCAGTGTATAGAGGATTTGAATTTATGCTGAAATGCTACATTGAAAGCAAATTTTCTTTATAGCTTCACACTGTGTACTTGTTCTGTAGCTATTTCTGAATCTGTTGAATTTGTAAACCCTTTGAGAATTTCTAGGATTTCCATCTCTTTCTCTCTCTCAGACACACACACACACACACATACAGAGGAGCAGAGCCCTGTGGAATGCCACTGTGTGCTGTTGTGTTACTGTGATGCTAAAAGAGAAAAGAGTGGCATGTATGAATTGACTGAGTGTTAACAAGCCCTTTTTTTCTGATGAGCTTGTTTGCGCCCGGGTTTGTCTTTATGAATGTAAATTCATGGACGCTGCTGTGTTTGGTTACGTGGAAATTGGCAGTCCTAGTTGCATGTTAGTGGAAATGTAAAATGAGAGAGAGAGAGAGAGAGAGAGAGAGAGAGAGAGAGAGAGAGAGAGAGAGAGAGAAATTGGATGAGTGTGTTGTTTGAAGGTTAATTGGCTTAAGGTGTGCTGTGAATATTTGTGATGTATACCTCTGGCCAGTGGTACCTGTTTGAATGTCTGTGTACATGATTGACCCGTGATGTTTCATATGTGATAGTAAAAGTTGTGTACGTATGTGTCACTCTCCCTGCCTGTCTGTGGAGTTCTGCATGTGTGAAGGTCATAGCACACTGGATGTTTTGTGGTGGGTGTGTGTGTGGGGGGTGTGTGTATGAGAGTGATTTGGCAGAGGTTGTTTTTTTGGGTAACCCCACTGCTCCTAATGAGAAGCAGGTTGACAGTGACAGAGGCCTCACCCTTCTCTCTCTCTCTCTCTCTCTCTCTCTCTCTCTCTCCAATGACTCTCATAAGGTCATAGTCATTGAGTCTCAGTTCTCACAGCCCACCTGCAGTCAGCAGAGCCTGTGTGCCCTGAGCTTGTATTAACCATACACAAAAAACACAACCACAGGGTCATTCCCACAAAGGTCTTGCATACAGCCAGGCCACAGTGTGTGGCCTGTGTGTGTGTGTGTGTGTGTGTGAGAATGCAAAAATCTGCATTACAATAAGTTTTCACCACTCTGATTAGAGCCTATCTTTGTTTACTATCTCAGATCAAAGGTCTTTATGTTCCCCATCAAATGTTACATTTGCATATCATGGCTCTTTATAGCTCTGATGTGTATCAGTTTTAAAATATGGACTGACTATTCTACATGAATATGTAGTAAAAGCTGTGCATATAAAGGCCATGAATTAGGAGAGCATTGTTTGAGCTAATCTTTTCTTCTGCCTATGCTGATTGACACGTGAGGTTGCAATATGGACATACATGGTGATATTTCATTGGTCACTGTGCAGGCTGAATGTTGTATAGGCTGTAGCAGAGAATTTCATACACACTGTGACCCAGCAATAGAGCCGTTGTGATGATGTATAAGTTGCCTGGTCTCCTCTTGTCTCCCTGGTACTCTGCTCCTTGTTGTTTTGTTTTTGTTTTTTAACTTTTGAGTTTGAAGGTTAATTTTTTAAATTGAGGCCAGGAGGCATCAGAGAGTGTGAGATAAACTCCCTCACACACATACACATACTCACTCACTCTCTCTCTCTCTCTCTCTCTCTCTCTCTTTCTTTCTTTTTCTTTTTCCCTGTCCCATTTTTACTGAGGTAAAAAATGCAGGTGGACACATGTGCCTCCAGCACACGCACATACAGACATACACCAGCACATAGACACAGACACGCACACACACACACAGAGAAAGGACAAGACCGCTCTCTCTCATGCATTCACCGACACACATGCACATATTCCTATGAGCACATACTCTTCCTACTTTGTACTCTTGTCCACACATTTCAGACCCATTTACTTGTTGTGTCCTGAGGGGCAGCATTAATGGACTAACAACAAACACCAAGATGGTTTGTTCAGTCTAAAAGTGAACTAGAAATGAAATGGAGGGATTTGTTTGTTTTTGTGTGTGTGTGTGTGTGTGTGTGTGTGTGTGTGTGTGTGTGTGTGTGTGTGTGTGTGTGTGTGTGCACGCTTGTGCGTGTGTGTGAGCATATGCGTGTGATGTGTTTTGAGTATTTGTGTGAGCGTGTGGGCATATTTGCCATTGGATTGCATTCATTACATACTAAATTTTGTAGGTAATGATGAAATCTTTTAATAATTTTTGTCTTCATTCATATCTATTTCTACCCGTTTGTATTTTTTTCATCTGTCTATCTATATCTATCTCTCTTTTTCTTCTTTCATACCCCTCTGTTCTCTCTAATACTTTGCTCCCCATTGAGTTGTCTTGTTGTTTTATCTCCTCCAAGTCCTTTGTTCTTTTGTTTTCTCTCTCTCCCTTTCTCCCTCTCTCCCTCTTACTCTGCCTCCGCTCTGATTTTGTTGGTGAGCTGACCCCCAAAAACACCTAAATGCATTATTTGGCAGAATAGATTTTCCTTGGCTGTGTGTGTTTATGTGTGTGTGTGTGTGTGTGTGTGTGTATGTGCGCATGTGCATGTGTGAATGTCAGCCCATTAGCTCACTGACTTCAGAGCCTTCTTCACAGTCATCCTCACATTAAACTAACTCAGTCCCCCCTTCTTCACAGTCATCTTCACATTAAACTAACTCAGTCCCACCTTCTTCACAGTCATCCTCACATTAAACTAACTCAGTCCCACCTTCTTCAGAGTCATCCTCACATTAACCTAACTCAGTCCCACCTTCTTCAGAGTCATCCTCACATTAAACTAACTCAGTCCCACCTTCTTCAGAGTCATCCTCACATTAAACTAACTCAGTCCCACCTTCTTCAGAGTCATCCTCACATTAAACTAACTCAGTCCCACCTTCTTCACAGTCATCTTCACATTAACCTAACTCAGTCCCACCTTCTTCAGAGTCATCCTCACATTAACCTAACTCAGTCCCCCCTTCTTCACAGTCATCCTCACATTAAACTAACTCAGTCCCACCTTCTTCACAGTCATCCTCACATTAACCTAACTCAGTCCCCCCTTCTTCACAGTCATCTTCACATTAAACTAACTCAGTCCCACCTTCTTCAGAGTCATCCTCACATTAAACTAACTCAGTCCCACCTTCTTCACAGTCATCCTCACATTAAACTAACTCAGTCCCACCTTCTTCACAGTCATCCTCACATTAAACTAACTCAGTCCCACCTTCTTCAGAGTCATCCTCACATTAACCTAACTCAGTCCCACCTTCTTCAGAGTCATCCTCACATTAAACTAACTCAGTCCCACCTTCTTCAGAGTCATCCTCACATTAAACTAACTCAGTCCCACCTTCTTCAGAGTCATCCTCACATTAAACTAACTCAGTCCCACCTTCTTCACAGTCATCTTCACATTAACCTAACTCAGTCCCACCTTCTTCAGAGTCATCCTCACATTAACCTAACTCAGTCCCCCCTTCTTCACAGTCATCCTCACATTAAACTAACTCAGTCCCACCTTCTTCACAGTCATCCTCACATTAACCTAACTCAGTCCCCCCTTCTTCACAGTCATCTTCACATTAAACTAACTCAGTCCCACCTTCTTCAGAGTCATCCTCACATTAAACTAACTCAGTCCCACCTTCTTCACAGTCATCCTCACATTAAACTAACTCAGTCCCACCTTCTTCAGAGTCATCCTCACACTAAACTAACTCAGTCCCACCTTCTTCAGAGTCATCCTCACATTAACCTAACTCAGTCCCACCTTCTTCACAGTCATCCTCACATTAAACTAACTCAGTCCCACCTTCTTCACAGTCATCCTCACATTAAACTAACTCAGTCCCACCTTCTTCACAGTCATCCTCACATTAAACTAACTCAGTCCCACCTTCTTCAGAGTCATCCTCACACTAAACTAACTCAGTCCCACCTTCTTCAGAGTCATCCTCACATTAAACTAACTCAGTCCCACCTTCTTCACAGTCATCCTCACATTAAACTAACTCAGTCCCACCTTCTTCACAGTCATCCTCACACTAAACTAACTCAGTCCCACCTTCTTCACAGTCATCCTCACATTAACCTAACTCAGTCCCCCCTTCTTCACAGTCATCCTCACATTAAACTAACTCAGTCCCCCCTTCTTCAGAGTCATCCTCACATTAAACTAACTCAGTCCCACCTTCTTCAGAGTCATCCTCACATTAAACTAACTCAGTCCCACCTTCTTCAGAGTCATCCTCACATTAAACTAAGTCAGTTCCACCTTCTGGAACATAGGGTTATTCTTTCATGCCAATGCTTGTATATGCAGTTTATGTGTATTTCTATGATATCTGTCTGTGTGTGTGCATGATGTGTGTGTCCGTAATGTCTGTATGTGTGTATGTGTCTGTGATATCTATATGTGTGTGTGTGTGTGTGTGTATGTATGGAACTGATCTAGGGGTACCTTTTTTAGTCCAGGAGGAAACTAGTGTGGAAAAGACAGATTTATGTGTTGAAGCCTAGCAGGCATATGAGGAAGCTAATGGAGCACAATGACACTCTCTCTCTCTCTCTCTCTCTCTCTCTCTCTCTCTCTCTCTCCCCTGCTATCTCACGCTTGACTGGTGCGTTTCAGCCATGTGAACTATGTCTACCTTGCCACCTGAGAGAGAGAAAGAGAGGAGGGAGAAAAGGGGGATAGAGGTGGGATTAGGTGTCAAGCAATGGAAGGGACACAGGAGCAGAAAGACAATGTTTGCCATATAGAATATTTATTTCATGCCTTTCTCACCCTCCATCATCTTTGTATTAGACTGCTGTTTGTTTGTCTTTCTTCTGTGCTCTCTATTAGCATGTGTGCGCGTGTGTGTGTGCGTGTTTGTGTCTGAGAATCTAACTGTATTTGGGTGTTGTTACCTCTACAGCAGTCTTACCAAGACAGTGGAGATTTGTGGAGATCGGGGACCTCTGGGCATTAAAGTTGTACCATACTGCTCTTCACTGAGTGGACGGTGAGAAGACACACACACACACACACGCACACACACACACGCACACACGCACAACAAGCACACAATACACACACACAAAACAAAACAAGACAACCCCCCCCCCCCCCCAAAAAAAAAAACTAACTACCACACCCACAACTGCATTGTATTTTATTCAACAATTTTGTTTTCACTCTACTAACAGTTACTTTCACAACAAATAACGCACACATAATTGCATTGAATTACTTCATTTATATTGTTTCAGCATGTCCACTTGAACATATGCACATCCATTAAACATTCTGTCATGTCATTCTCTATGACTGTGTCCTACCAAAGTAAAACTGGGACATGCTATTACACATGTAAACACACACACACACCCTCACCCACAAACCCTTTACCACAGACAATCTCAGGTAATCTCTAACACACACACACACACATACACACACACAGAGGAAACCCAGCGAGGGCAGAAGGTCATTGAGCCTCATTAAAGATATTAAAAAGAGGAAAACGGCAAGGTCGGGGGTTAAGCACTGTGCTGGAAAGGAGCTGAGGAGGAACAGACACTCACACACACACACACACATACACACACAAACTACGTGACAGGAAGCGGAGCCAGTCTGCAATATGACACATATCCTGTTGTGCGTCTGTCCTACGACATCCCTGGATTGTGTCTAATGGGGGACAATAGCCCTCCATTGGAATCTTCATAAACCCCGTTCCTCCTCTACAGGGGTCTGAAACCTGTTAAGTGACCCACAGACCTCTCACAGGGGTGGGGTCCCCCTTACAGAGAGTTAGCAATATGGAGAGAACACACACGCACACATAATTGTACACACGCACGCACAGAGACACTAAACCAATAATAATCACATTGGTGCTTTGAGTTCCTGTTTACTCAAACAGATTAAATTACATTAGGACACTCTGTTAAATATGCCAATAAACCAGAGGATGAGGAGAATATATAAACACAGTTACATTTTCAGGCTTTACCCCTGGACTGTTTATCCATTCAATTTCAGTTTCCAGAAAACTTTTTTTCATAGAATTTCCCACCAGAATAGAGAAATATGAGTTTTAACATCCTTCATAAAATGAATCCGTTCTCTATACTCACAGTAAAAACTCATTTTATTATAAAAACATGTTTTATTTATTTGCGCCTCATATCCAGATTCATAAACTGTATCTAATGTGTCCATGCTTTAAGGTTATTTGAAAACACTGACTATTTTTTTTTTTTTTTAGAAGACTTTATGGCATTGCCGTAGCACATTCTCTCAATAAAATAGATGAATGTTTAATGATGCTATAACTTCTCAACTATTGATCTGTTGGAGGCTTATGTGGAACTTATTTAAATGTTTAACTTTGACCCAGTACGCTATGCAGCCTGTTTGATAAGGTAACTCAAAAGTTCATGTATTAATATTTCATATTTTAAGGTACACTGGTTGATGCAACATTTTGTCAGTGGTTTCTATGCTGTTTTTGTTTACTCTGTGTGTGTTTTTAGTTACTGCATGTGTGTGTGTGTCCGTGTGTGTCTGTGTGGGGTACTGTTGTATTGTGGTATTTCAATGACTGCAAAATGTAATTGAATAATTCTCTCTGTCTTTTTGTGCCCGTGTGTGTATGTCTCTGTGTGTGTGTGTGTGTGTGTGTGTGTGTGTGTGTGTTATTAGAACCCTGGGCCTGCTTGTGTGTGGCATAGAGGAGAACAGCCGCTGTAAAAGAGAGGGCATTTTTCAGGAGGATGAGTGTATTGTGCAGATCAATGACACGCCTTTAATTGACAAGTCCTTTGCTCAGTAAGTACCAGCTCTTCTGTGTCTATCACACCATCGCTGTTGTCCAGCCGCCAGACGATAACTGCCCTTTTGTTGTCACGGTGTTCTTCTCTCCTAATCCCTCTCTCACAAATTACACTCACACCACATACTGCACGCAGATACACGCGCACTCACACACACACACACACGTATGCTCCCTCTCTCCCTCCCTCTCTCTCTCTCTCTCTCTCTCTCTCTCTCTCTCTCTATCTATTTATCTGTCTATCTATGTGTCTATCTCTACGTCTATCTCTTAATGTCCTTTTCTCATTATAATATCTTTGCCGTAACTAAAGAGCCTGCTTAATTTTACTTTTACTTTACTTAACTTCTGAATGTGGAATTGGACCATGAAGTGCTATCTGAAACCCAGACAGCTGTCAGAGAGAGGCTTTGGATGAGGTGAAGTCTGGATATTAGAGAAAAAGAGATTGACTGGGTGAGAGGTAGAAGATAGCTTAAAAAGGATCAGCTCAATCAATTATGCTTTTTTGGAGTTTTGCTCTTGCTTTGAACTTTCAGGTTTGCTCTGAATTGCTTTGTCTTTATCTGAACACCTGAAAAGTTTGGGCCCCAAGTGAAAATTTCAAGCAAAACTGAACATATATTCCATTTTCTTTGCAGAATAAAAATATAAATTGGATGCTAGCCTTTTAAACATTTTTGGCCTTTAAGACACAATATTTAAGAAAGAGCAATGCTCTGGGTGGTATCTGCTTATCAGCAGTTCTGATTAAGTTTTTGGGATGGCGTGTTTTAAAGTGTAAGTTGAAATAGATTTTTGACCTGCACTGTGCCTCTTCCTTCATGCAGGGCGCAGGAGGTTTTCCGTCAGGCCATGGCCTCCTCCTCCCTGGTGCGACTTGAGGTTTTACCCACGTCCAACAAGCAGCGTTATGAGAAAAGCCTGATTGGGCAGCTCTTCATTCAGCCCGATGGTCCGGAGAGCACCCCGAAAGTCAAGAGTCCCTTTCTGCTCCGTGCGGCAACCAACTCCCCCACTGACACCAGACGCTCTGAAACCCCGCCCTCCCGCTCTCCTGAACCACTGCCTGTTCAGGCCCCGCCCACTCAGAGGGAGGAGCCTGTCACCAGACCCGCCCCCGTGGAGCCGGAACGTCACACTGAGACCACGCCCCCTCTTCCTGTCAGTTCCTCACCCACTCCAAAGGGTCGCAGCGAGAGTCCTCAGCCGAAAAAGAACCCCGCCCTCACCATGTTAATGAACGCTGCCAATAGGAAAGGCAGCAAAAAACTAAAGATCGACCTTAAGAAAGGTAACGAGTGGTAATCCAATCACGTCCAACAAACCTGCACCAGCTAGAGCAGTTATAGATCTCTTCATCATAGCAACAAATAGATTAAGTATTGATAACTTCTCTGATATTAAATCTTGATGTTGCTTCATGTGCAATCAGTCATTTGGTGTTTGGATTACGCATGACTTCAGTGACGGGGCCAGTAAAAACGACACTTTTGCACTTTGAGCAATTCATTGCTTCCTTCAGAGTTTATTCAGTGTCTATTGATCTGGCCATTAGTGTGAATTCATTAGACAGAAAGGAAACAAACAGTTAGATGGAGAGAAACAGAGTTCTGAAGCTGTCTTTAGCAAATATTGATCACAACAGGAGGAGTCCTGTGCTGACAGGAGGAGGCAACCATGTTTCCTGGATCTCACTCACTTTTCTTTCTTCCCCCCTCTCGTCTGCTCGTCTGCTCTCATCTACAGCCCATCTCTCTCTCTCTCTCTCTCTCTCTCTCTCTCTCTCTTTTGATTGATGGGCTCTCTTGGTTTAAAACATTAATAGAAGTCAGTCAGGTGCTCCACCAGGAGATGAGATTTCATCATTTGCCATCTTTAGTATGCTGGATTGGCTTCTATCCTGCGTGACATCTTTCAGTTTGTGTGTGTGTGTGTGTGTGTGTGTGGTGAGTGTGTGTGTGTGGTGAGTGTGTGTATAGAAATTATCTCTGGATTCAGTAATCACCTGTGTCCCACCAGACTTCAGAGCTGGGAGAGAGGTTTTTTTTGGGGGGGGGGGTGGGGACGGGGTGCTTAAGAATAATTCCTTAAAGCTTTCTCTCCCTATATACCCCCCCCCATACACACACACAGACTCACACACAGACACTTTCTCCAAGTTTCTCCCTCTCTCCCACCATCTCTCCACCTTTTCCACTGTCATTAAACCCCTCCTACAACTACCACTCTACACTCCATAGCCCCTAACACCGACCCCCCCCCCCCCACCCCTTTCCATTGCTCCCCCTCTCCTTCCATTGCTCCCCCTCTCACATAGATGTGCTCACACGTGAAATTAAAGGCAGGAGGCTCTAATCCACATAAGAAAGCATTTATCAGGAGCACTGGAGGAGATGAAGACCTTCACTGAAGAGCTGAGAGCTTCTAAACAGCAAATATCCCAAATTAGGATAAAAAGAACACGTCAGATCAGCTATTGTTGTGGAAATTGTGGGTTTTTATGTCACCTCCTCTCTCTAAATGATGTTGCTGTGCTGTTTACACCTTGCATTAAGCTCCCATTTTGGTGATCTGATCACAAGTGGACAGCTCTAAGTACGTCCGTTTACACCTGGCTTTAGAATCCTTGTCTCGAATGACCACTTGAGATCGGATCTCGATGCGACCTCAATGCGCATTGGATGCGTTTACACCTGTACTTTTGAGCTGTCCACTTGTGATCGGATGACCAAAATCGGATCTTAATGCAAGGTGTAAACAGGGCCAGATTCTCCAGCAGGTGATTGTTACTGTACTCAAAGAGTTTAGCCAAGAAACATGAATAAATATTGAGTTCACACTGAATAGCCTCATGCAATGTGAATATTACGCTCTAGCTCAGTTGAATTTCAGCTTAGCATTACACTAAGTCATGTGGTGCTCCGTGATCGATTTTTCTTTGCATTCTTTCGCTCCTCAGGAACCGAGGGACTGGGCTTCACCGTGGTGACCAGAGATTCGTCGGTACATGGTCCAGGGCCCATCCTGGTCAAAAGCATTCTACCCAGAGGAGCTGCCATCAAAGACGGCCGACTACAGTCAGGAGACCGCATCCTGGAGGTGGGCTCGTCATCCTGGTCTTTATAACTCAGGCTCTAAACTCCTGACCGGGCCAGAAAAACAGGATAAGAATCTATGAATGTGATAGTGCTAAAAGTGAAAGTGTTTAAGGAAGAAGGGACAGTATTTGTAGGAAAAGTAATCTTTTTTTTGGGGGGGTGAAAGTGCTTGAGAAATAAATGAAAATAAATGAAGACTTGGATTAAGTCGAAGTGTCTGAGGAATAAGTGAAAGAACAGAATAAGTGAAAGCGTTTTGGGATAAAGCTGAAAACGTTTTTGAGAAACATGAAAGCATTTTTGAGAAAAGTGATACCATTTTGGAGAAAACGTGAAAGTATCTGAAGTAAACCTGGAATGATTAAAGCATCTTTAATATTAACATTTAATTTCCTTAATACATTGTCTTGTGATGTACTAATTGAAATAGTTTTTTTGTTCTTTCCACAGGTGAACGGAGTGGACATCTCAGGACGCACACAGGAGGAATTGGTGGCCATGTTGCGAAGCACGAAGCTGGGAGAGACGGTCTCTGTGGTTGTGGCCAGACAGGAAGAGATGTTTCTGCCACGAGAGCTGGTAACATTCCCATGTCTCTTTATTCTCCCTCTCTGTTATAACCTTACGTTCCAGAACCTCGCCTTAAAGACAGGAGGTGTCTCCTTGTTCCCTCTTCTTCACTTCCTTTTTTGCCTCTTTTCCTGTCACTCAAGGATGTGTCACTGTACTGTCTCTCCTCCCAGATGGATATGCACAAACACACATACTCACACACTCACACACACACACATGCGTACGCTTCCTGCTCCTGTTGAGATCTGTTGATTCAGCTCTGGGCAGGAAGTAGTGCGTGTTGCCCAGTAGGTTGACAGGAAGTAGCAGGGGGCATGTAAGTCCCTCTAACAGTCCCAGCTGTGCATGTGGGAGGGGGTGACGGGGATGGGGGCATGAGCATGGAAAGGTTCATGTTGGTCTTTGACCTCCTTTCAAAGCACCACCATATTTTTTTTCTCCCTGTCTTTTTTTTTTCTCTCTCTTTTGCTTAACACTTCCTTTTAAAGCATCTTCCCCCCCTGTTCCCTTTGAGTGTCTCAACAATATGTCCCTTTGCTGTGCTGATGCCCCTATTTCTCTCAACTGAGGAAGTGAGTCTCTTGGCCTCCTATTGTCTGAAGGCTTCTCTTTAGTTTATCTAGACTGCTTTCTCAGCTCATTAAAGACCTTTGGCTGTCCAAACACATCACCTATGCATGTACCCCCTCACTGACACACACATCCCTCCGACACAGAGCAGACAAGAATCTGGCACACAACACCTAACCTTTTCTGCAGACCTCCACTACTTATCTGCATTGCTTCCTCAATAAAGCGTTTGATCTGTCATATAGAGTTACCGTCTGTATTATTGAGACAGTCATAGATCCAGACCACACGCATGCACTGTACATGCAACAACCTATACGGAGAGCCAGACCAAAACATAAATTACAAATGGACTGTGTCTCTGTGATGATGTTTTCCCTTCCTTACTTTGAGGTATTGGGACAAGATGTTCTCGTGAGTTCTACAACAATCTCCAACAAAAATAACTTGTACATTTTCATTTTTTCCATCAAATTATGGACATTTAAAACCTATTGATCACTTTCAAGTTTTATACCCCATTTCAAAACGGTCAGTCCTGCAGGAACATATAAACCATACGTCATAGATAACTCAAATCTGATAAACAAAAACTGTTCACTCTCTTGATAGCATCGGTAGAACATTGAGGCGATATCTTCAAACTCACTATGTTTTTTGGTTTTTTTTTTGACAATTTAGCTGTCCACCCAGGTTGCATCACTATTCCAAATCTATTTCTGAGCCCCCTTAACCAAGCCTATGAGCCAGGAGTCTGAGAGCTTTGCACTCTTTGTTTCAGATCTATTTGGAAGGACCAGCTGCGGGCTGAAAAGACGCTGGCACAAACAGAAAAGAATACAGCACAGCTTATTAACGCACAGCCCCAGTACGGAGCAGATAAGGTCTCCGAAAAAAAACCTGTTTCGGCATATGTGTTCACAGAGGAGAACATTTAGGGTTTTTTTTTTTATTATCTTCTACTCTCTTCACCATTCAGAGGCAACTGGGTTAGCGCCACGTCAGCGTTCATCAGTGTTCAATGACAGCGGAAATGCACAGAAGGAGCTGTGTTTGTGAGAAACGACTTCTCCAGACTGGAGAGAAAGATAGAGAAGAGGGTGATATAAAAAGACATAATGATAGTGGTGATGTATTTCTTCTTCATCCCACCATCTGCTCCTCTGTGTGTGTGTGTATGTGTGTGAGAGAGAGAGAGAAAGAGAGAGAGAGAGAGACAGGGAGAGGAGAGCGAGCACACGCTTATGCTGGCGAGTAAACAAGACATTTTAAAAAGCATTGATTCATCACAGATCCTACCAAAAAGCACTCATCACCAGTTTTTTTCCTTTTTCTTTTTCTTTTTTTTTTTTTTGATCTCGTCAACGTCTCTCTTCCAAAAAGCATCATTTATCTGTCTCACGTCGCTCCTTATCAGCATCGCAGGAAAAAAAAACTACCCATGTCAGTCAATAAAACAACTTCACTTTTTACTGTCGGTCAAGAACAATACCGCTTTTACCCCTGTCTAAAAACAGACAGATGTTTGTCTGGGGAAAGGTTGAGCAACACCCATCCAGGATGTTTGTGACCGCTCTGGGGAATGGGCTCGATGGGTAAACGTCGTGTCTAACCCACTCCGGTCCTCTATGTGCTGCTGACAGAGTTAGTGCCTTGTTATTCAGACCTGCACCGGTCTAAAACGGGTCAGTCCGTTGATGTGCCAGTAGATGGATGTCCGGTCATGGATGCAGGGACAACGTCCTTTCGTGCTTTGAGCAGTTTGATGGGTTTCGTCTTGTCTGTGTAAGCCCAGAGCTCTAAACACGTAAAGCAAGATTTGGTTTTTAAGTCAGACATATCTCAAAGTAGAACAAAGGCAGCATTTTATTCTAGCTTTGAACAATGAGCTTGAGCCAAATTCATATCTGTGATTGATTCTCAGCTTAATTTTCTATCACTTTTGAAGCAGTGAAGTGGCTGTCTCTGTTGATATGCCTTACTTTTCCATCCCAAGTAACTTGACGTCGTACTGAAAAGTCTGAGATAGAATTAAAGTTATTCCGTTGTAGGTTATCTTTTTTTTTTTTCCTCTCTCCCATGACGGTGATTTTCAGCTGAAGTATAAGAGCCAAATCCCAGGCTGCGGTTGAGGGGGGAAAAAATCCTCTCTTTTTAAAATCTGTCACAAACTGCACATCCTCTCTATCAAATCCTACCTCCTTCACAATAACCATAGCAGATCTGTCCTTTTACTGAATGCTCCTCTACCACTGCTTTCTCCCCATAACCTAACCCGTACCTATACACTTAAGGCATGTCAGGAGGTGTTCTAAGTTTCGGTCAAGTTTGAAGTGCATTCAACCTTAGGAGTGCTTATAAATCGTTTTTATTCCAGAGTTGAAAAGTGAAGCAAAAATGTGTCATTTTTAGAAATATTGAGCACTTAGCCAGTAGACGTTGGTCTCTCTCTCTCTCTGTCTCTCTCTCTGTCTCTGTCTCTTTCTCAACTTGATGTTAATGCTAAGGTTTAAATGCAACCCCCTGTCAGATAGAGCCACTGTCAGTTCCTATTGAAGTCCATCAAGTACAGCCAAATCCCTGTCATCACTCCACACACATTTCCAACAAAAAAAAAAAAAAAAAACACCAACCGAAGCTAATTAAATCCCATTAATGTATCTCCTACACCGTTTTAGTGCAGGTTGTTTTCAAAAAAGCCCTTTTTAGTTCACTGAAATCCCTGGTGCTTAAAGTGGAGGCTTAACTCCCGGACAGGGGGTCAGACCGCACCTGGAGGGCTGAGGGGCACACCCTGTGAGAGCAGAGAAACTCACAATGCGAGAGGTCAGACTAGAGGAAACCACACTGTCCTTGACATCATGTCTGTCAAGCCCACCCGTTCCCCTGTTTCTCCCGCTCACACAGGATACGGCCACTTCACTGGAGTCAGTGTGACTGCCGCTAATTTGTCAGCCTTTTTTATTTATTTCTTTTTTTTCTTTCCTTTTTTTCTTTCTTTCTTTGAAAATCCTCTGAGTGAAAACATGGCATCTCCCCATCTTTGCTGTCATGGTAACCATTCCACTCCGCCGTCTCCAAGGAGATGGACGACTGCCTACCGTCCCTTTTTGATGCTAAATCACATGAGGAAGAGAGGAGTAAGTTGAAGAGAAGATGAGGGTTGTAGTTTAATTAATGTTTTGAGGGTTTATTTTTTACATACTTTATGTGGACTGAAATATGGACTGACCCATGTTCTATTTTACTCTGCAAGGCTGCTCTGCTGTTTTCCCACCACTTGGTGCTTCCCTACACAAACTGCTTAGTCACAGCAAATGTCTAGTTTCCTACAGTGACATTTGAGGAGGAAAACAAGAGCTACAGGGAACCAAACAGTTTCTTCATTTTGTTTAGGCCTGAGGCTGTCGGAAAAGGCTCATCTGTGAGCTATTCTGGTTCATGATGGATCGTGTGTGTGTGTGTGTGCGTGCATGTGCATGTGTGCCCGTGTGTGTCTGTATGGGCATGTCGGAGTGTGTGTGCGTGCACATGTGTATGCACGCGCATGTACGTGTTTTTCACAGCTTTTCCACACATTCTTGTTAAAACAATTGAACACATTATGTGCGTGCATGAGTGTGTGTAAGAAAGAGCCCTGATATGCTCTGGTGAGGTCCTTTTGGGAGGGTCAAGTGTTGATGGGACCACCAGTGTAGTTAACTGTGTGTATGTGAGTGTTAGAGAGACAGAGCACACACTCTTGTCTTTCTTGACTTGTCAGAGGAGACATTTAGTGCTATGAAAGAGTCCTCTGTGGGAACAGGGTTTGACCTCTCTGACCATCAGTTCCTCTGTGAGATGGAATTAGAGGCCTAATCACTCATGTTGTCTGCCTAAGGCAACATTCACCACACACACGTACACACTGCAATTCTGTCCATTCACATCCTCTAGGGAAAAACATCAAGCTAGTGCAATTACAAATATGTCTTTCTTTCTCTCTGTCTCTCCCTCTCTCTCTCTCCCTCTCTGTCTCTCTCTTTCTCTTTCCATACTTCTGATCATTTCATTCGTCACTCTGTTTTTCCTCTGTCATGCAAGCTCAAATGAGGGATGGGTTACAATCTGGGACAATAAACCGCTGCGTTTGTGAGAGAGGCTTAAGATCATGTTTGTGGGTAGAAACACTAGATATTTGTAAACTCCATGCCATCCCTACATCACTGCAAAACACAACCTCTGCATTGCTCAACTCTTAAATCTTTTCCCGAAAAGTCAAGTTCCGGTGCCATCCCAGCATTGTTTGGTGTCTGGTACATCCCATCCGTCTGACAGTCGACTGTGTCAAAATGTTATCCACTTTCCTCCACGGCATGACACATGTCAAGATAAGAGTTTGCCATAGAATATATGATAACACTTTAGAAGGCTTATGGACCCCTCTCTGACCCACCGCCACACGCACACACCCACTTGTCTCCCGTTCAGAGAGAAAAATTCGCATGTTCTTATCGTCAATAGACAAATGACTTCAGAAATGCTGGGTGAATAGTCTGTCTTTTTAATGAAAATAGGTGGGACTTAGAGGCAGATGAAATGAAATCACTTTCAGTTGGTTCAGTAAATTGACAGAAAATCGCACTACGCTCGCTGATTTTTGAAATTGCTCAAAATGTCCTTGCTGTAGTTATGATACATTCTCTGTGCATGTTTTCTTCCCCTGCAGTGCTTGTTTTTGTTCACGTTTATTTATTTGTTCATTTTTTTATTTGTTTATTATTTTTTTCTTTTCGTATCGAGCGTCATTTGAACTAAAAAAAGGGGGGTAAAAATGAAAGCGTGGCGCGTTAGGGGTGTGCGTGTGTGTCCGGGGTCGGGTTATTAGTTTTAAACGATTCCTTCACCGCTCTCCTCCCTGTCTCTCTCTCTTTCTTTTCTCCTAAATGAGGATGTGGAAAAGGTTCTTTTGTTTCCCTTTGAAATGTCAGTGCTTTAATGCCCACTGTCCTTGCCTTTCATGTTCAAATGGAGTGACCTCTGTTCTCCCTCTCCTTCATTTTCCTGCCTTCCCGGCTTCCTCACAACATTTTCTTTGCCCCATCCACCCTTTTTTTTTTTCCTTCTCCCCTTTCAGTATGCTCTACCTATCCATCCATCTGTCCATCCATCCATTACTTTTCATTTTTTTTTATTTTTTATAGGTTTTCACTTAAAAATTCTCTGGTAAACCCATACGCACACTATCTCCGTTCTTGACTGTTTTTTTTTTTTTTTTATTTCATTGAGTTTTTTTTAATGTGTCTCACCTTTTCTCCCTGTGTATCTATGTCACATGCAGCCCTTCCTTCAGTCTTTCTCTCCACTCTGTTTCTTTCTGTCGCTCTGGAATACTACTCCGGTACTCCCTTCTTGCAGGCATCTAAAAGCCCTAAACAGTATGAAATGCGAGCAGATAATAAAGGGGTGGGGGTCATTTAAAAAAATGAATGAAAGTGTTATTCCATCAAACCTCTGTGTCCTGTGTTATAGAAAGGAGAACCCTCTGGCCCACCTGTGTCAGAGGACGGCCGGGAGCAGCTGATGTTTGAGGTCCCACTGAACGACACTGGTTCTGCTGGTCTGGGTGTCAGCCTGAAGGGTAATAAATCCCGCGAGACTGGAGAGGACCTGGGCATCTTCATCAAGTCCATCATCCACGGAGGGGCCGCCTACAAGGTGCAACCCAAAAACCAATAGCTAAACGCACCTCCGAATTTAACGAAAACGAAAAAAGTTCCAGACCAGAGAAGTAGAACAAGATTACTCACTTTTTATGCTCACCTGTTTACTGCTCACTTTTTCAAAACACACTGAAAAGTAAAAAAGGTCACAGTCACCCAAGGCAATTGATAAAGATTGGAGCTGGGACTTCTAGCCAAACTAAGCAGCACAGTCATAATTTATATCTGTCCCGACCAGTGGCTCTGACACCAGGGTGAATACATTCCTGTGTAGGTACGTGTTTATGTATAGGTAAGATAGCAGCAGCCTTTCCAGCAAGGAATACTTTTTTATATGAACTCTCCTCCTCTCATCTCCTCTCTCGTCCTCTCCCTCTCTGTCTTTGGTTCAGTTTACCATTTAAGTAGGGGAGCAGGTGTAGTGGTTTTGGGCAGATAAGGGCTGGACCACTTGCCCCTATCAGCACTCTAATCAAGCATGGGCTCACAGATGGAGCTGCGTCAGGGGCCCCTATCTACACTCCAGTCTAGAGTTAGCACAGAGAGCCAGCTCCATCCCAGGGCCCTGTCAGGGCTCCACTCAGAGAATGGCCAGTAGAAGAAAGAGAATAAGAAAGAAAGAGGGGGAAAAAAAAAACCCTCAACCCTTTCAAAGGCCAAGCTCTTCATCCAACTTCCCTCTCTCACCCTTATCACCCTCTCTCGCATTCAGCGCCGTTCTTAAGAGATAGAGAGGGACGGAGATAAAATGATTGACTCTCGGTCATGATGTAGGAGAGAATGCAGCCACTGAGAGAAAGATGGTAGCGTGGATCTCTTTGCTCTGTGTGTGCGTGTGTGTGTGTGTGTGTGTGTGTGTGTGTGTGTGTGAGAGAGAGAGAGAGAGAGAGAGTCTGCGTGAAAGAGAGGAAAAGTCAGAGAGGAAGAGAAATATCTTTAAGCCTTGCTGTGTACTTCCTGTATGACTGTATGTGTTGTTATTTCTGTCTCTCTACAGTGTAAGATGAGGGTGTTTCATTGTCCTTATTTTCCCTCCATTTAATTAACATGTCACAAACCCCAGCACATACACTCTGAAACATTAGTGTTAATTAAACCACACTCATTAATTCAAGGTGTCTATGGAATAGACTCTCCAGAGACTAGCAGATTTCCTGGTTAGACAGAAAAATTAACCTACATGGAGTTTATGTGCATGTGTGTGCACGTGTGTGTGCGTATGTATGTGCGTGTCTCTTCGTGTGTGTGTGTGTGTGTGTGTGTGTGTGTGTGTGCAGTCAGTATTGAAGACCACTCTACAGGTCACTTTCAGGGGTATCTGGTTATTGACCCAGAACAAAGGGCAGTGCTGTCCACAGAGTGTCAGACAATGGGCTGTCTTTAGCGGCTCCACTCACTGTGGGCTGGGAATCTCTTTTACACACACATCTCTGTTACTCACTGGACCTCCACCAGTGCATGCTTATGATACATATCTGAGTCGTTTCCAAAACAGTAAATATTGTTTGTGTAACCGAGTGTTTCCCATGCAGGTATACGTGACATACTGTGTTCTTTCTTACGATTTAATCCCTCCCAGATGTTACTTATTTCCTTATCCAAACAAAACGTCTACCTTCAAAAAGAGAGATTGGTCATTGAAATGTGGCCCCGGAGAGGATATTTTAAATTAAAAACACATTTCCCAATCTGTTTAACATGAAAACATGGAGGTTTGTTTTCCAAAACATCCCATATATTGTAAACGCGATCCTAATCCAACACAGGAGTAGAGGAGATAAATGGAGCTGTGTGGAACTGGTTATTTTGTTGTGACTAACTTGGACACACACATGATCATGTAAATTGAATGTGAGTTACTTAGTTGCTCAGATTTTTTGGGAGAGAGTTTTTTTTTGGTTGTTTTTAGTTTTGTTTATGATTACATTTTCTTTTGCTGTGCCTGAATATAAAGAAGTTACATTAAAAAAAGAAATAGTAAAAGAGTCATACAGGATGCAACCGTAGTGCTTCTTGTCGACTAGGTTTCAAGACTAAATAAATCTGTGTATAATATGACTTTGGAACTCTTTCTCTCTCGATTTGTGTGTGTGTGTGTGTGTGTGTATATATATTTATATATATTTATATATTTTTATATATATATATATATATATATATATATATATATATATATATATATATATATATATATATATATATATATATATATTTATTTAAAGCAATTGCACAATCTAAGTAGTTACTTTTAAATAGTTAACGTGTATTTACTGTGTAATTTCTTCTTATTAATATAGTTTAAATGCTAATTTTTAATGCTACCTTTTTAACTGGGGGATCAGCCTTCTCAAAGCCTTTACCTTGTTAGTACAGGAACTGTTGACTTGAAGCCCATTCAGTGATGAGTTTCTAAACTCCCTCTTTTTACCCCCTAGGATGGACGTCTCCACGTCAACGACCAACTAGTAGCCGTCAACAGCGAGTCGCTGGTGGGTCGCTCTAACCACGACGCCATGGAAACCCTGCGACGTTCCATGTCCATGGAAGGCAACCTGAGGGGCACCATCCAGCTGGTGGTTCTTCGGGCTGTGGATCGGCCTTCCGCCCAGGTAGGCATGGCCAGTGTGGCCCAAACTCAGCCCCGACTCTATGAAGCCCCTGCCTTCCGTCGCCAGGCCTCAGAGCCCGGACCCTGGGTCCGCCATCGCTACCACCGCTACGGTCACTTCCGCTACTCTGGTGGTCTTTGAATGTCTTCAGACCATAGGCAAAATGATAGAAAAGCCGATTGCATTTATAACTTGCATATCATACATGGTTTCAAAGACATGTCTGAGCTGGACACATGTAATGACTATTTGACACCACTGAATATATGGTCAGGGCTTTAAACTGTGAGATAGGCTACTCAGGTTATATAACGTTGTGTATTTAAATATGAGATATCCCAGAGGGAGCTGATTCAAGTTACTTACTTCACTGTGAAAAACTATGTGACAGATCCATTCGGACCACATTCAGAATTGTCCAAGAGATGTGTAAGCAGTACGCAAACATACACACAAACCCTAAGAATCATCCTTAAAATGTGACAGTAACATCTATGACCTTTGAGATGGACCCAGCTAAACAAATTTGTTTTAGATGCCTGTCATTTTTACATTTGTTCTCCAGTAAATGGAGGGTAGACATGGTAGAGACATGGGCTCCTGTCACTTTTGTCCATTCATCTATTAGGATTTGACATCCATAACATACCACTGCCAGCCAGTGAGTGAATGCCAACATAGCAGTTATTTACATAAAGGAGGATCCAAATGTCAAACGGTGATTCCGTTTATCTGCTCTTGTTTTGAGGGCTTGCCCCTTTAGTTTTTTTTCTGCAGGAGCCTTGAATGTTTCAAATGTCACAGACCAAATGCCAATTTTCCAAACGGTCAGGACACTCCTAGGTAGGGGATCACAGGGTCCTGTCCCAGAAATGATTTTGTTTACTGTCGACTAATTCCTGCAAATTTAAAAAGGATTGATAGCTCTTCTGAAAGAATCCCGAGGATCTTGTTCAGGGCTTCAAGCACTAAACTATTGGTTCGGTTTTCTCATGTTGGCTGGCAAGCAGCACTGGTTTTAGTTATTAGGTGAATAGCTTGTCTACAGTCTCTTCTGATATAACTAGATATCGCCTTAATATTGTGACTACATATTATAGAACACGTCAGGGAAAAGAAATGCAATTATTGCTTTCACGGTGTTCAGAAAATTTTGCTAAACTGAGACATGCTGAAATGTTGAGTGAAATAAATACAGAAGAAATTGGTCTGAAACTCAGAAAGTGATCACATTGCTAAATAATAACCTGGAGGAAATGATTGGCTGTGTACAAACAGGTAGCCTCAGTACAGTGTCAGGCATGGGAAAAGCCCACTATAGCTTTCATATCAGGTAGAGCAGTGATTCTCAACCCCAGTCCTGAGGGCCCCCCTGTCCTGCACGTCTTTGTCTGAGCTCAGTACTGACATGCCTGATTCCACTGATCAATTAATCATCAAGCCCTTGATTAGCTCCATTAACTATGATAATGAAGAGTTAAAACAAAGACATGCAGGACAGGGGGCCCTCAGGATTGGAGTTGAGAACCACTTAGGTAGAGGACTACTACGATTGTGTTAGCCACATCAATGAATTTCTGCTCCGCTGACAATAATATAACGTTTCAACCATTCTAAGCAGTGGCCACGGACTCCACATGCCCTTAGAAACTGATGTAGCTCAGCTAACGTAGCCATTTAATATAACTGGACAGTTCCAGGGACCAATAGCATTTCAGAAATGTGGTATTAGTCATGATTACATAGGAAGCTATTACCTCACTCATCTGTGCACTTATATATGTCATCTTATCTTTCCTCTAATGCTTCCCTCTGTTGTACTAATTTTGTAGCTGTTGATACGTGTATTTATTTATCAGTGTATTTATTCTTTAATTCATCTTTTTATATGTATGTTTATTTTTATCCACCTTTCCTCTGCTGAATCTGTTTAAACCTTCATTTCTGCACCTGTCTGCCTGATCCTTTGTCAAATAAACACTTGAAGGACTGCATGGCCTCTCCTTACTTAAACCTCTCAGGGTTGTCTTTCGTTTTTTCCTGGGTCTTTTCTCTGCTTCTCTTCATGTCTTGTCATTTAAATGAATGCACTGATAAAGTAGAGTATTCAGACAGACCTAAAGCTGACATGAGTTCACAATTCAGTTTACAGGTGAATCAAATGAAAACTTCCAACAGAATTCACAGTTTATCACAATTGTCTTGACAGAGTATGTTAAAAAGACCCTTAAGTGTAATTGTAGTCATCTCTTGAAAGTTTTGAAAAGCATTGTTTTTGCATTTCTTGCTTGAATCACCCTTGTGCTTGCAAATCAAGGTCAGAATACAGCCAAGGTTAATTACTCTTTGTTGGGGTTTTAGTTTAAATCAACAAACTGTTTGATTCATAAATAATTTTCTTGGCAACTGCATTATTCAAAAATATGTAAGCTATTAGTCAATAGAATATTGACAGATTGATTCACATAACATAATATTGAAAAAGGTCAATTGTTCTCTCTCTCTCTAACAGAGTGAGGTTATTTTGAACATGACCATTATTATTTTAATTTCACTGTTATTATTCTTTGGCCTAAATCTCTTGGCCTTTGCAAGCACTGTTTTGAATTGATCAGTGTAAATCGATAGACAAATGAATACAAAAGAAAACATGCTCAGAGGGAGGGCAGCTAAGGAGAGTGTTACAGTGTGGGACATTCACGTATTGGTTGAGTAAGCATAAGACACAGGCAATATGAAGATTGATTGTAAACGTGATGAGAGACGGTGGGCACACTTCTCAGCTTCTCTCGGATCTCGGGTACACTTAGCTTGCTCAGGGTGCCTCTGCTTGAAATGTTTTGCGGCTCAGTAAGCACCAAGCACCCCTGGATTGATTGGAGTGGCAGGGATAACTGTACAGCTGCTGCAGCTTTCACAGATTTGCCAGGATAAACCTTTGGACATGGAATTTTCCGCTAGTGAGCAGTTCTTGGACTTTTTTTTTTCTTCTTTTTTTTTTTTTTTTTTTTTTTTTTTTTTTGCTCTGTGGTATCGCAGCTGAAGTGGGGAGGCTGAAGCGCAAATCCGTCTCCAGAGACAAAAAAAAAAAAAAAAGCACCCTGTAGTGTGTGACACCATCTTACCTTATGCTCCTATCTTACGAGATGTCTCTACGTTTCAGGAAATTCGCCATGTTCACTGGGCCCCCCCTATTGTTAGCCGACAGGTAAGTTAGGGTGCATGTCAGTCACCAGTCGACATCCAGCATGACTGAACCCAAAACTCTTGTCTTGTAAAGCTGGGTCCCTCCGGTGCTCCTCTTGTCTGTCAAGCGCCCTTGTAAGAGTTTTCCTCAGTGTCTCTTAGGTTCCCCAGCTAAACATGTTAAATATTCATTTGCTGAAGTAAACAGCTCTGTTGAGAGTTGGATCTGTAACTTTGAGATTTTAAGACACAGTAATTAAGTATTATTCTTTGGCAGGCGTGGTTAGTGACCTCATTTACCCCCAAATAATCCAAAATTTACCCGAAGCTTCCAACCCTCTCTGTTTGAATTCCTGTCTTAGATTTTTCTCTTACCCCACAAATTGTTCCCCTCTGTCTGAACAAGCTCTGATTCCAGACATATTTTTATTCATGGTTCCCCATGGGCTGGTTTTTGTAGACCAAATGCAAATTTCAAAGTATTGTATCAAAATCAGCGTGTTATTCCATCGTTTGAAGCTTTTAACCTGTCTTTACTTAATATTCTTAAAGGATGCCCACAATTTACTTAATCCAAGTACTACTTTTTCTCCATTTCCACCTGAGAAGGCCTACTCTAAGGTGTATTGCACAAAAACTTATTTAGAGATATTTCTCCATTTGCTGCTCCAATGTGAATGGGGTTTCACCATTTAACAGGATTATCGAAAGACTGTCTCACTGTTTTTTTTCACTGTATGTTCTGATGAATACTAAATAAGACCACAGAAACATGAAACACTGGAAAATGCCTTGAATTGTAACATAAATCTCACTCACTTATTTTATCCATATGATTATGGATGTTTTGAGTGGTTTCACCCAAGGTGAAAACTAATGCAAATAAGCCCCCCCACCCCTAAGAGAAATGAAGAAAAATGGATATTGACTTGAACCTGAGTTCAAGGGTCTGACTTGGGGTTGGAGACAGCAAAGCACCATGGGAAGATGTTATCCTTGACCCAGTCCCTTTAGCTCTGTGATTAATGGCGATTGGTACAGACAGTACTGATGTCAATCAATACAGTGGGGGTGTGTTCGCCAAGATGGAGTTTCTATTTATCATATGCAGGCAGGCTAATCAATACACTGTTAATCACAAAGACAGAATGGAGAGTTACATCAATGGCCAAGAGCATTCCAAACAGCCTCTCAGAACTGTAGCTTTAAATGAAAGATGAAATGGAGCATTTCAATAAAGGGAAGTCCACAGGTGATCTGGGATCGGACCCTGAAACAGCCTCTTCTCTGTTCACCCTAACTCCTCTTTGGAGACATGCTTTGACTCAGCTCGGAAACAGCAGTACTTTGCATTTCTCTCTCAGTCGTGAGGAAGGGTTCTGACCCGGTCTTACACAAACGTGTGTCTTAAATCACAGGCCACCTCGCATTTGAAAGGAGAACGGTACGAAGAAGTGTGAAGTAGCGAGAGGATGACGAAGGTGGGGGAACGGATGTGTGTTCCCGTGCCTTTCTCCCTCTTTCTCGCTTCTCTTTTTTTTTCCCCTCTTAAGGGAAGTGTTATCACACCCTTCGTCAGATCTAATCCCTCTCTCTCCGCAGGCCTCTAGCATAGCCAGCTAATCTGATTACAGCATGAGCTCCTTTAATAAAAGAGGGCTTGGGGCTTTAATGAAAGGGGGCCTGAGGCTAGCCTGGAGGATTCTCACCCTGGCTAACCCCTTACTCCTGCTTCAGGGTCCATTAGCAAAGCAGAGAGAGGGAGAGAGAGAGAAAGGTTGGAATGCCAGTTTGGGACCATGCCTTTCAGGTCTTTTTGTGAGTCCTTTGTCTTCGGTGGTGGAGTGAAACTGACCCAGTACCTCCCACTCTATTGATGTCTAATTAAGACACAAAGTCCTCTGCCTTTGATCAGAGAATTTGACAGTCCCACAGAGGGTTTTGTGTGTGTGTGTGTGTGCATGTGTGTGTGTGTGTGTGTGCGTGTGTGCGCATGTGTATGTGTGCACATACAGTGTTGCAGAGCACAGATGGATCAATAGACACATTCATTAGTGTTTTAACCATAGAATTTCAGTGTTTCGTAGAAATTCATCGGATGAAGTGAAAAGTGAATGAATAGCTAGAGACACTTGGGATGGAATGGAATGATGGGTAAAAGGATGGACAGTGAAGAAGATCCCGTATAAAATTTTATAAAATTTAAGACGTCCTCCTCTCTAAAGCCGCCACTGAATTGTGGGAGATAAAACTCTCTTCCTCCACCAGCCAGTGTCCTTTAGTTTCATGTCAGCTCCATCACACAGGTTTTTTTTTTTTTTTTTCACTGGCACGCAAGACAATGAAAAGGGACCCGGTAAGATATCTCCTCTTCAGCTTGTCACTGCTGTCACACGACTGATCAGAGTAAAAGCTCCAGACAAGGATGGACTTGGCAGTAAGATCTGAAGGTCTCCCTCTTCTGTGAGACGTGTCGTTACCACCTCCCTGGAGATCGACTCACTGGCGCGTGTGCGCGGAAAGAGAGCAAAAACCGTCCCTTTTGTCCGGCACACATCTGTGTTTGCACATCAAGAAAAGTCAGTCTAAGGGAGAAGAATAGAGAAACGGAAAGAGAGGAATATGGTGTGACAAGCGTGACGTTGACGTTTGTATAAAAAAAATATATATAAAAAAAAAGACATCAGCTTTGCTAATGATTCTGCTTCCACCTGAGGCTCAATCTGAGAACAAAAGGATTTCTTCTCCAAATGTACGCTGTCTCTCTGCCTCTCTGTATCCAAAAGGAATGGGGGGTGTTTTTTGGTGTGCATATACTGAAGCGTACTTTGATATGGTGATATATTGGTAGCTTTCATGTCCATTCAGTGACTCTTCCATACCTGGGCTTTTTGTTGTTGTCTGGGATTTGACAGTAGAAAAAAGGCTATGAAGAGCCTTCCCCTCCCCCCTCCCACATTGCGTGAGCTCCCGTGAACCTGACAGATCGAGTTCCCTGTGTGTTCACTAAAGAGGCTCTAGACACCATCATGTCTTCATCCCACCCTGTCCTCACGGTCACCTGAATCTCCCAGAGCCTCTCCTTTTTGCCTTTCTTTACCTTTGCATTAACTTCTCTTAACCCAGATCAGTTTGGTCAGTTCATGACAACAAAAGCAAAGATGTGCTGAAACTGTGGTTGAAATAAATGCGAGGGCTCTTTCAAAACTGTTGAGTGTATTAATATCAAAAAGGACTGTGTTGTTCACTGGTAGACTTGATGAAATGTGTGCTATGCCAACAGCAGGCCTCAGGTTTAGGTTGAATACCTTTATTTAAATTTTTCAGGAGAAACAGGAAGCAATGACCAATCAGAACCAAGCTGTGGAACTCCCACATGACCAGCAGCCATATTCCAGCCAACCCAATGGCACCTCTCTACCTCCCATGGTTACCAATAACATCTACGAGACTTCTCCCGGTGAGTTCTCTAGAACATTCTGTCATATCAATGTACAGGACACAAGGCGCAATAATCCCTCTCACTTTGGATAGGATATACACATACGCACGCGCGCGCGCACACACACGCACACGCAGTGCCACAAACATTAAAACTCTATGATGTATCTTTTTGTGTGCTCGACACATTCAAACTAAAACCTTTTTTTTTTATATACACTGAGCACCTATTCTCTTCCATTGTTCCCATTATTTTATGACTTTTTGATCTGAAATAAAGTTAAGTTCTCTGAACCCTTCCCAAAAGGTCACAGAATTAAATCACCCCCCCCCCCCCCTTTAGTATTATGCTTTCAGACTTGTTCACTTTAGATATCAGTTGTGATTGGGGATTGGGGGAGATCATAAACAGTATTTCTGGTCCATTTTCCAAGTGCTTTCATGCAATGAGGTCTGACCTTGAAATCATTAAGCTGATGAAATGGATTCCAAGTGGGCTGTATTTGCATAGGCAGTATTGTACAAGGCCCTCGTGAAAGGGTAACAAACTGCTTTAAATTCACTCTGTTCTTCCACGCACACCCTCCAGAGAGTTACCGGAGCCAAACACAAAGCCTCTCCCATGTTTTTTTTTTTTTTTTTTTTAAGAAGCTTGATTGGCTCCTCTTCTTCATCACAGCGGCTTACTGTACTCTTTTCTGTACGCTAAGTGACCATGGTAGAATAAAAGCATACACAAAGCTCGTTTTATGCTTGGGTGATTTTTTTTTTAAAAAACCCATCAAAAAAAAAAAATTTTTTTTGGCTCAATTCAAGAACTGACATATACGATTACTTTGACAAGACTCAAGCACAGCATTATTACCATTACACAGTCATTACCACAAATATCTTATTATGTTCTAACTACTATGCAGTGCTGCTGTATATAAGATCTATGCAGAGGCTATTGCATAGTGCTGGTCATTTTTATTTTTTTACATTGCGTGCATCATAAAGACACTTTCCTACCATTGCAGCTAGTATACTGCAATGGTAGGGAAGAGGGTACCTCTGCAGAGCTTACACTGTAAGCAGTGTGTAGCAGTCTCCCTCTGGCACAACTCTGAAGGTTATTTGTCACAAATTAAATTTTATACAACTCGGTGATAATCTCTCTACGAAGGGCATGTGAGCCAATGGGGGTTCCCTTGAAACACGTACAAACAGATCAATAAATCCTGGTCACAGATGGTATCCCTATAAGAAGCTGTGGTTTTATATTTGTGGGATGTAAAAGACAGAGTAGAGAGAGTATGGCTGTGTCTTTAAGGAGATGTCTGTATGGTTTTTTTTTGTTTTTTTTTTTCTTCTGCATGAAATGCCTTTCTTTTCAGAGGAGCTACTCATACCTTTGTGAGGCTGGAAATGGCCTCCACTATTGGGTCTGGCCTCAAGGAGACACAGTCATTGGAACTACCATTCATAAATAAGAGCCTACACTTGACCGTGAACACTGTGAATCATCTGCAGCACACCTGCGAACCTGTGTGTGTGTGTGAGAGAGAGAGAGATAGAGGATAGTAGTTTTCTACTATATCGGCAAGGATTTGTTTATTTGTTTTGTTTGTTTTTTTTTATTCTTTTTTTCCCCCAGCAACAATGTGAATATTGAATAAGACTGGGCCAAAGTGAATCAATCAATGATCCATTGTATTTAACAGCTTGGACAAGGTGTGTGTGTGTGTGTGTGTGTGTGTGAGTACGCACTTGGGTTGGGGAGGGGGCAGAAACATCATATCTTGGATGAGAGAAGCATTCTTACATTGATCCTAATGTACAATTTCCCTGATAATCTAAGACTGCCACTGTGTTTGATTCGATTTGTTAGCCCACAATGCGCAGCGTGAGTCATTTCATGGTACACCCAATCTGTGTAACACAGCATATCCCACTTGTGTAACACAGTGTCATGGTTAAGTGTTTTGTATGGGCTGAGTGTACACTTTGTTGGGCAGATGTGTTTTTGTGTGTATGTTTGTGTATCTGTGTTAGAGAGTGCACTGTCTGTCTGTGTGTGTGTGTTGCAAATGTGTATGTACATCTGCGGTCGAAATTCATTCATTTCGTCATTTTCTGTCTTGACATAATAGTTCCACACAGACCCTCCAATGGTGTTTATGAGCCTCCTGAGGAAGACTACAATGATGAAGACTTCCCTCCCCCTCCGGCTAACCTGATGGTTGAATCGGACTACGCCCCCCATCAGTCACAACTTCAGACAAGGTCTGTGGAAAACATGCTCTAATTCCTCAGTACTTCTCAGCTTGTGTCATCCTTTAAACCAAATGCAAACTGGTACCACTGCCAAGAGGAAACTAGTTCAAACATTTCTCTCTAACAGTTTATGACTTCTGCTACTTGTCTTATGCAGTAAACAGATATAGATATGAGGAAAGAGCAAAGCTTATATAGTCCTTTGTAGAATTATAATTTACCATGCAAATCATTGTGGTCTCCTGTACTTTGCCCTGCAGTGTGTCACTCACTCTAACAGTGTAAGTACTTGTGACAGTCCAACAGTGCTGGTAATGCTTGGTTTAGCTGAATAATGCCAGCTTTCACTGACTGTTTTAGTTCAAAAGAAATCTTTAAGTTGCTTGCCAATTTGCTAATTATTGGCAAACGTATATCATTTATGGTTGTCCTCCTAACTGCAATCAATGAATACCAGATCAATTCAGTTTTCATAAATAATAATGAAATGCCATGACAGAAAATTATGCTGCAAATTATAGTGAAAGGAAATGACATTTATCTTTTCTTAGAGGAGTATGTTGTAGAATATAATTTAACTTATCTCAATAAAGCAATTTCCACCGCAGTGTGAGGCCAAGACTGCTTTCTCAGTTGGTTGAGTAGTTAAGGATGTAGTGTTGTGTTTGATAGCACAGATCCATGTGAGATTAGGTTTTATTTCTCTCTGAAGGGTGGAGAGGGAGCCGTCCCCTGGATTAACCAAAGCACCACTTCACCAGCAACAGCAGGAAAACAAACCACCAGAGTATTACAAGACATGGACGTCCAAGAGCATGGACCTGGGTGAGGGGACACAAAGACACACATACCTAGTACCTACACACAAACACATTATATATGCATTTTAACTCACATTCAATCCCACACATGCAAATTAACAAATGTACATAGATTACAATATCAAACAGACAGAGAGAGAGAGGGAGGGGGGGAGAGAGACCCTCCTAATACATTCTCTGTACCATACTCAATATATATTAATATTCTGAAATCATGACACCAGGTTAATTTCTTTTTCCACAATGTCTCTATTCATCTTCACTCAAGCTCTTAATATGTCAAATCCAGTCTGGCACCTTCATGAGCTGCCTCTTGGAGAGGAGAAACTACACGTCACACAGTCTGATCCTTACTGACTCAAAGAATGTAACTAATTACACACACATGCATATATATATATATATATATAATTAAATTTGTGTATCAGAGACAGTTGCTTTGGCTAGATCTGGATTTCATGTATTTATTTATTTATTTATTTATTTGTGTGATAGCAGTTTTATATTTTCCTTGACAAACCCCCAAACATGTATATTGGTGAAGCAGCACAAACTAATTGAGTTCTTAACTAAAAATGTTGGATTTGTGTTCATTATCAACTCTTCAGATTTAATTAACACTACTTTTTCACAGATGTAAGTTTATCCTTATTACATATCAGATGCGTAAGCATATTGTGTGCCGTTCATTAACAAATCCATTTCACCTTTTGAAACATTTGCTCCATTTGAAATCATGCTGAACTAACACATAGCACTTCCAGCTGAAGCCTGCGTGTACGTGTGGTGAATTAGGCTAGACAAGGAAATCTCTGAAATTGCGAAGCGAGGAA
Organism: Chanos chanos; assembly: GCF_902362185.1. NCBI lineage: Eukaryota > Metazoa > Chordata > Actinopteri > Gonorynchiformes > Chanidae > Chanos > Chanos chanos. Next base: position 17,296,189 of record NC_044501.1, read on the forward strand.
GGATGTTTCTGGAAGGTTTCGATAAACCAAGCCGCACTGAGGCAGAACAGAGTGCCCAACCACTTCCATCAATCCTCTGATCGGCACGGTAACCCAACGCCCCCCTCCCTTAATAAGTAGCTATCGCGGCACATTTCCCCCGCATTAGTTGGGGATGACCCTGTTAGCCCGTCTCACCGTTTTCTTCCTCCCTCTCTCTTCCTTTCCTCCTCTAACGGAAAGCAAAGGATATTTCATTCCTCCGGAGCGACTGGTTCTGTCCGTTTCCAATTACAGTTCATTAGGTTTTAGTATTGGGTTCTCTACCACTGTGGGGGCCATAGTTCACCAGGCACCGAGAACTGATTGCTTTTCATTACAGTGAGCTCACTATGTTGTTTTTCTTTTTTCCTTCATCTACCCCCCCCCCCACCAACTCCCGCTCTGCCTCTTTATTTCTCTCACTTCTTCCTGTTTCCCTCTTTTTTTGTTTTTCCTTTATATTCTGTCTTTATGGTTGTCATGTTTTCTATATGTCTGCAATATTTTTTTTAGAGGTTGCGTAAAAGCATGACCACATTTCCTTTTCATCGTTTCTCCATTTTCCTCTTTTTCCCCCCGCTCTTTCTCTCTCTGTCCCACATTCCAGAACACTAATTTTCTCGTCTCAATCTATAGCCCTCTGTAAAAATTGGCTGATAACCACAAAAACGTCACGCTCCACTGCTGCCTGTTTCAGAGTCATAGTTTATTTGACCTTCTGACACCTCATGTGCCGAAGCCCGCTAACGGGGCCAGATCCCATCGCTCCTCCGAAAAGAACAACATAATCTCCCAGATTTTACCATCCTCCCTGCAGGTCTTTTGCCAAATCCTCTGGCCATTTCTTTTTTTTAAGAGTTCAAAGCCCTCATCCAAAACCTGTACCCACCAGGTTCTTAGAAGTGACTCGACTGAGAGATAACATTCTTCAGAAATATGGAAAATATGTGGCGAATACTCTAGTCGTAATCGAACACAGCCCCCGCAGTGCAGTGGTCTGTTACCATTACTGTCTATTGTGTGTTAGCCGCAAGACAGGCCTACTGAGGTTTATTGGCCACTAAACTTGCCTGGCCTCTGGAAAAATCTAGATATAAAACAGACTAGGGCTTAGTAAATTGGAAAACTTCTAACAGACTTCCTATAATTTTTCCCCCTCAAAGATTTTAGTGTTAGCTTTCTAAACTTATGTGCTCTAAGTACTGTATCACTCTTAACACCCTTATGTATTATCATTACTGATGTCATTTCAGTTCTTTTCTTTCACCTTTTCTGTCATAAAAAAAACATCGTTCTAAGCTAAAGCCAGACAGTGTGCCTGTTAAAATATACACTTTCAAGGTACTACAGCTCAACCAATCAATCACAGGTCTTCATTTCTGGATCCAACCATAAAACAGCTATCATTGGCCTCAGACTTGCTCGGTTCACAAGCACTGCCCTCTTGCATTTGTTATGTCTCCAGGAGCATTTACTGCGTTAGTAATAGATCTTTCCCCCAACCAAGCATGATCCAAACAAAGAGAGAGAGAGAGAGAGAGAGTAGTGAACTAGTCAGGCCATAGCACTGGAGGCTAACTTTCCACTGGCTGCGTTCCCTCTATAATGACTGTACTGTGCTAAGCTAGCGCTTTCAAATCATTAACAGCTGTTTGTGTGTGTGTGTGTGTGTGGCTGAGTGTTCTGTTCATGGTTTCTCATCTGCTGTTATGGTGCTTATGGTGTTTCCATAGCAGTTTATTTGAGTGAAAGCTGTACGCTAATGTGGTACACGTACGTGTTGAGAGATGGCTGGAAGCCAGTTGCGTAGCAGAAGATGCCATTTGCTGCTCTGGTAATGCTGATTATGGCATAATCATTCTTTCCTTGCTTTCTTTTCCTGAGTATTTTTCTAAATTCTGGAAATATAAGTATTAAAATACTGCTGTTCCACTGTGTGACTGAGTTTGTGAATCTAGACGACCTAGATTTGTTAGTGATTTTCTTGTCACTCTTTTTTGATCCCAGTTTGCATTCTGTTTCTCTAAGGACTACCCCCCCCCCCTTTCTGCCTCCCCTCCCCTCTCTCTCTCTCTCTCTCTCTCTCTCTCTCAGGCAAACACACACAGAGCAAATCTCAAACTCTTTCTCTCTCCCTTTTGGTCTTATTTCTCTGGCGGGAGGAAGTAGAGCTCATGAAAAATGAAAAGGATTATTTAAGAGAAATTGCAGTGTAATGAAACTCTATTATTGTATCCCATGGTGCAGTGCCTGTGGCTGCAGCTGCTCCTTCTTCTCAATCCTGTTTGTGCAGATTAGAGACACACACACTCATACTTTCTCTCTCTCTCTCTCACTCACACACTCACACTCACACACACACTCACTCACACACACACACACACACACACACACACACACACACACACACACAGATCCTCATTAGTCTCCAGTCAGTACAGTTGCTGCGACTGTACATGGCATTACATTATTTTAGACTGTTTTTCGTCAGATGCATAATGTCAAATCTTTTCTCTTCTGGATCAACCATCCGTGTGGGTGTTTGAGTGGGTGGTACCGTTTTGTATTTATGTGTCTTCATTTCAGGTCACTCTGTGGGTGCATGTTAGAAAGAGAGACAGACAGAGAGACAGACAGAGAAATAGAGGGATAAGACAGCATACACACTGTGGAGGTGTGAGGATTAACTGTGTGTGTGTGTGTGTGTGTGTGTGTGTGTGTGTGTGTGTGTGTGTGTAAAAGCATACGTTTGTATAGCCTTACCACAAACATGCACAGCTGTGCAGAAGCATGGCTGGCCGAACCAAGCCCCTCCTAATTAAAAACAAGAGTACGGCTACTTGAGGGAGAGAAGGAGAGCTCTATATTTGGAAAGATATTACAGAGAAATGGAGAATTAGAGAGGAAAGGGAGAAAGGATTGCAGGCTTTTCTCCAACCCTCTCCAACCCTTTTCTCTCTCTTTCTCAATCACACACACACACACACACACATACACTCAGACATACACTCAGCCTTTCAGTATCCCTTTTTATCTAGCTCTCAGATGGAAGGTTGTGTTTTCTTTCATGACTGTCATGAAGAAATAGCAGTAAAAGCAGGATTCACTTTGGTATTTCATGCATAGATTCACTATGGTATTCAGTGCTGCTGAATAGTTCTTTTATGACTCACTGTTTAGTTATGAGTATGATTTTGTTGAAGTGCTGGTTCCTCCCTGACTGATCTGATAGATTGATTCACCAGTATATGTTATTTCATTGTGTCTTCCAGTGGCAGATGAAAGCAATGTGAGATCTCTCCAAGAACCAAGACCTGGTGAGGATTTTGTCTTGCTCACACACACACACACACACACACAGACCTACACAAACAGATTTTTCATTTTCTTTTCTGAGTCTCTGCTGATTACATCATCCTCTTCAGCATTTGTTTTCTTACCTTCTCCAAACAAAGCAAAATTAGCACTTGTTTTATTCTTTGTCTTAAGAGGGCTTCACGTCTCTTTTGTCTGCTCTGGTCACACACAGTCCTGCCTGACTCCAAATCAACAGCAGTAAAGTAGTCTTGAATTTACACCACACTTCAGACAGGGACAGATTAGATTAAAATGACACTTGGCAATTTGTGTACTTTTACTGAGGTGAGTGGGTGATATATAAACCACACAAATCGATTGACATAGAGAAACAAAACTGCACGCACATACATTCCCATTAAAACCAGGTACTGCAATCCAGTACATGAACAAGGAAACAATGACGCATTAAACCAAAGAAAGAAAGAGCACAATAAATATAAGTGCAATAATTAGCACCACACACACGCACACACACGCATTACTGTTATGCTTTGTGGCTCTTCTGCTCCCCCCTAATACTAGTCAAACACAGTTTGCTAATACATGAAAGGCCCGGTGAATCTGAGGGGGCTTTTTATAGATGTGTGTGTGATGTGTATTGACGGGCTACAGACGGCTTTGCTGACGTTCAGAGTTTTCTTTTTTTTTTCCTTTTTTTTCCACCCATGCTCTTGCTACCTAAGCCAGAGGCTCCTTTATATTCTCTGACATATTTCATTATAGGGATGGTCTTTAAGAGGCAGCCACTCCGATTTTAATCTTGCTAAAACCTCCAAGAACGCCAGCCAAGCCTGAATACTGCAGCACTCCATCACTCACTCTCTCTCTCTCTCTCTCACTCATTCTTTGCTGGTCTTAGTGTCTCTCTATCACTTTATTCTCTCTCTCACTCTCACTGCTGTTTTTTCTTTCTTGCTTTCATTTTGCTTCTCTCTCTCTCTCTCTCTCTCTCTCTCTTTTTCTCATCCGCTTTCTCACTTTTCCTCAGTCCAGATTTTTCTTCTCCTACTTTGTCCATCTCTTATTCCTTTTTCGTCTCTCATGATCTTTCCTCCAAGTCTGTAGCTGTTTTCCTTTCCCTGCTGTTCTCCTAACACTCTCTTGGTCACTCTGTACTTTCTTTTCATCATTCTCTCTGTTTAGTTCAGTTTCCTGCACTGATGTAGCAGAATGTTAATCATGACTAGGGAATGTTCCAGAAAATCTTGATTACCCAAGCCATCTCTGTTCCTCATACCAAACACACACACACACACACACATACACACACACACACACACTCACACACACACACACACACACACACACACACACACACACACTCACTCATTCACTCACTCTGACTCCCTCATGCACACTCTGCCTCAAAGCCCATGTGCCCATTTAGAAGGTGAAGAATCATTGGCTGATTAGTTGTGGAAAATGACAGACATTCCTATCTGTTAAATATTCTTGTTTTTTCTCCAATTATCATTTTTTTTCCATCTTCATTTTAGGGGAGACCTGTTATTGTCACATAGAAGATGTAATAATCGACTGCACTGCAGAGTGTTTCTCTATTACTCTGTCTATTATTCTCTGTGGTCTATGGTGTAATTAGGTCTTTTAATTACTCTTTGTTAAACTTTTACAAGACCACATTAAGCTTGCCTTTGCATTAACCATAACATTAACCGTAATCCAAAATGATAAATTCTGCAGCTGTCACAAGTACACTTTTTCAATTAGTAATTAAATTGCTTGTTACAAAAATGAATATATGGGAACTAGGCAAAAGAATCAGTCATGGAATTTGACCTCTAAAAATACCTTTATAATAGGCAAATGGCCTCTCCCCCTCAAGGTCACCCGGAATGAGGGCTTTTTTTAAATTTTTTTTTTTACCTCCTCAAACTACAAAAATATCACCACGTTTAAGTCATGGAAATGGCCAAACCAAACCGTTGTCTTCTCTTGCCAATGGAAATTTTTGCTGTTTCGCCATAAATCCACTTTTCTACAGCACAGACTTAAAGAGTAAATGGTACTCATACAATGCGTGTTCTGCTTAGTCCCTGAGACTAACCATAAAAGGGAGGATTTTTTTGACTAGCAAGATGGTGTCTGCCAAGAAGCTGTCTTAGCAACGGTCATGCATATGTTTGGCTTGTTAAATTTGGTACGTTAAGGGCTCCAATGAAATTTTTTACTGTTACCTTTAGTGAGAATCTCCAATAAAACGTACATTTAATCCTCAGAAATACAGCTCTTACGTGGCAAAGAACATATAAAAAAACCTCACACACAACCCAAACGCACGTTAAAAAATATTGGGCAAGAAGCAAAGTCGGCCGTTTGCAGTTTTTTTTTTTTGTTTGTTTGTTTGTTTCTTTCTTTTTTTTTTAATCATGTGTAAGTAAGGTGTTGTCTGGAGGTCTAGGGCTTTTATTGTTCATATGTGTGCGGTGATGTGTGTAGGTGTTTTGCGGTTGGTAGGGTGTAAATTGTAGGGTGTGTATGTGTATCAGCCTTTGTGTGTGCTTGTGGGTGCACGTGTGTGTGTGTGTGTTTGTGTGTGCCCGTCTACGTGTGTAAGTCAGCTAGTACCAGCCATAGTGGTCCTGTGTGAAGGAAACATGTCCATTAAGAGGATGGATGGATGGATGGATGGATAGATGCTAGAGGCATCAGTCTCTCTCTCTCTCTCTCTCTCTCTTTCTCTAACCCTTTCTCTTTCTCTCTCCTCATTGGCACTTCTCCAACACACATACACATCCTCTAGCACCTCTTAACCCTTCACTTTCCAGCCCTTTCCACCAAGCCCTTACAATGCACACATGCATACGCACACACACACACACGCACATGCACACACACATACCACTCAGACAGTCTTGTACCCTCCTCTGGTACTGCGCTACTGGTTTTCAGTGTGTTTGTTCTCTCACTTTTTTCTTTTCACCCTCAGTCCTCTGACTGTGTCTGTCTTCCTCTCTCCTGCTCTCTGTGTTCTGACTCAGAGGCATGGGTTCTGGTCCTGCCAGTGGAGGTCAACAGTAAGACTGAGAGATATGCTGGAAGGGAGGCTGCTTAGATGGATGGATGGATGGATGGATGACTTGCTGTTTGCTGTCCATTGATTTGTCTCATTAGTTTTGACATAATGACACAGAACGGATAGTTCTCTGACACATAAAATCGGCCTTGTCTTTTTTTTTTCTGTTTAGCCGTTTTCTTTTCTTCTCTTTTTTCTGTCTTCTTTTCTTTTTTTATGTTTTGTTGATATTACTCTCTTAGTCCCTCTGTCCATCCCATCCTATTCCGCTCTCTCTCTCTCGCTCTCTCTCGCGCGCGCGCGCTCTCTCTCTCTCTCTCTCTCTCTCTCTCTCTCTCTCTCTCTCTCTCTCTCTCTCTCTCGGTTTATTCAGGTTGAAGGCAGCTATATTGAGCTGTTTTGGATTGATTTATGAATCTTTGTCTGCTACAGCCATCTGTGTTTTCTCTACACTTCTCACAGACTGCTCATTCCAGCTCCCTTCTCAGTCACACTAATTTAGTAAGACTACATTCTGATTAGATGACAGTCACTAGGACATGTCTGTACTGCTTTATTAAACCACAGGCACATCAGAACCTCAGAATGACTTAACAATAGACCATTCAAAACTGGATTTCCCATAGAAATATCACAACAGTGAAGGTGAGCTTGGTTGTTTCAGTTGGCATGGGTCCTGATTGCATCAGTTCTCAGACTGGTCTGTTTTATTTGGGTGCTATTTAAATTCGTCTTTTATTTTGGTGGGTCCAAGCCTTAATGAGACCTGTGTGTTTATTTATCTAGCTCTACTCATGCTGTATAGTGCAGATGAAGATATTCTTTTCTTTAAAATTGTGAGGGGAATTCTGTTTTAGCCAAAGCCAATCATTTAACCTTTTTTTCCCTCTTTTTTGATTGTTGTCTTAACAGTTGTGTGTAGCTGTTCATTATAATTGATGATAAAATTTATCTGAATTTGTATACATCCATATCAAAATGTTTAAAGGTGAATTTAGGACATTTTAACATGGTGCAGTTATGAGTGTCTTGTTTGCCATTGTTATTATTTATTATTTTGTTTATTATGCTCTTCCTCTTGCTTTATATGACGATCATATTAAACCAGTGCTTTAAGACAGCAGGGTTATCTATCAGACTCTCTCTCTCTTCCCTCTATCTGGTGTGTGTGTGTGTGTGTGTGTGTGCCTGTGCCTGTGCGTGTGCGTGTGCACATGCTTGTTTGCACACACCTGTGTTGACTGGGACCTCTGAAAGTCCTGTTCTCCGTGTCGTTGACATCTGAAGACATGCAGTTACGCGGCATGAGATCATGTAAAGAGTCTGAGATACATTTTACATTTGGATTAAATAGAAGAGATGGCTTCATGGTTTCCTTTTTACAGCACTGAGTAAAATCACAGTACATATCACAGTAAAATCCTTCTTAAAGGGGAGTGGTGTTATCAAAAAAAAACAACAAGTGTTGTTGCGAGGTGCAAACTCGAGCATACCAAAGGCAGATTGACTCGTTTTCACAGTTCGCATTTCTCCTTCCTTTTTTCGTCTCTCCTGTTGCCTTCTCACCAACTCAGGCAGTGCCTTTCATCAGGAAACACGAAGGTGTGAATATAACTCTATGAAAATGGATCCAGCTTCTCTCACCATCGCTGTTTCCAGACTCAGACTTGACAGTGACGACGTTTTGCGCGTGATATTGACTATTGTCAGAGTGTCCGGCATTCATAATTAAACACACACATACATGCACACAGCTGCCATCACACACCTCACACATTGTCTTACTCCTCAGCTTTAATTAGGCCTATGATAGAAATATCTCTCCCTCTCTCTCTCTCTCTCTCTCTCTCTCTCTCTCTCTCTCTCTCTCTCTCTCTCTCTCTCTCTCTCTCTCTCTCTCTCTCTGTGTGTGTCAGTGAGCAGTCTGTTTAATAGAGCTTTCCTGTCTATGCTTTGCTTTTCACTCCTCATCACAATCAACCTCAGCAGCTTCATTGGGGAGCTTAATAAAGCTCCCGTGACTATATAAGGGCATCACTCAGAGTTCTGTGTAGACAACACTCAAAAACACTCTCAACAAGATTTTTTTTTTTCTTCTGGTCTCAGTTTCATCAACGGTTTCTCATTCTTAACTTTAGGGAAGTTTTTCAAGAAAAGCATGCTCATTGTTCTAACGACATATAAAAACTATGATATGTTTATTTATTTCTATACACATTATATATAATTTTCTGTAATATGTCATTTTATTTACTGTATAAGAAGTGCCTGTAGTCTTCATATAGACCTAAGTTTTGTTTTACTCAGAAGATGTTTCCTATAGCATTTTTTTGTTAAGATATGGTGATAGTTTGTTTTGTACAGAAAACTTGTTCTCTTTCTTGTTGGTCTCGGTTGCTGTTATGCTTATTCTTTTCTCTTTCTCAGGTTGTGAGGTTTGATTCGGTTACAGACTGTAAAATCATGGATAGATCTGTCTGTGTGCAGTGTGCATTAGTTCTCTGCTGCATGCTGTTTTTACCAATCTAGCATCCTCCCTTTTTTTTTTTTTCTTCTTTTTGCTCTCTCCTGTGTTTCACAGCACTCTTCGTTGTCACTTTTTTTCTTACTCATTCATTTCCTCCTGCTCTTTTTTTGCTGTTTCTCTTGCCATATATTCTCCTCTCGTCGCTCTTTTCCTGTCTTCTTTTATTTGGCGTTCTTCAAAGTGTCTTGATTGCGCCACATCTCTCGAATTCCTCTCTTCACCTCATACCCGTCTTCTCACCTCACCTCGTCTTCCCCGGCTTGTTCTTCTGTTTTTGGCTTTCTTTCTTTCCACCTCATTATTGGCCCTCAAGGCATGACTGATTCATTGAATCCTCTGCCTCTCTAAAACAGGTCGTGTTCATTCTGCCTTTTCTCCAATACCTCCATGAGCATATGTAGCCCTCCATACCAAAACCATCTCCCTCATAATCTGACCAACACAACTACTGTTTTAGCCCATCCTCCTGCATGCCACTCTCTCTCTCTCTCTCTCTCTCTCTCTCTCTCTCTCTCTCTCTCTCTCTGTCTCTGTCTGTCTCTCTGTGTCTCTCTCTCTCTCTCTCTCTCTCTCTCTCTCTCTCTCTTTCTCATTGTCTCTCTCTCTCTGTCTCTTTCTTTCTCTTTCTCACTGTCTCTCTCTCTCTCTCTCTCTTTCTCTCTCTCTCTCTCTTTCTCTCTCTTTCTCACTGTCTCTCTCTCTGTCTCTTTCTTCCCCTCTCTTTCTCATTGTCTCTCTCTCTCTGTCTCTTTCTTTCTCTCTCTTTCTCACTGTCTCTCTCTCTCAGTCTCTTTCTCTTTCTCTCTTTCTCAGTCTCTCTCTCTGTCTCTTTCTTTCTCTCTCTTTCTCACTGTCTCTCTCTCTCTGTCTCTTTCTTCCCCTCTCTTTCTCATTGTCTCTCTCTCTCTGTCTCTCTCACTGTCTCTCTCTCATTTTCTCTCAACCTCTATATCTACCTCTATCTCTTTTGTCTTGTGGCTTCCTCTTATCTTAGTTGCCTTTTCCCATCCCATGTACTTACAAAACTTCACTTTCCTGAACCTCTTTTCTTCTGTCTATTCCTCCACACTGACCGTGCTTTTCCTCCTGCTCTCCCTCATTCAGAGTCTTCCCCCGGGGCTGCCACGGCGCTGGGGCCCAGGCTGGGTTTACAGAAGTCCAGTTCTCTGGAGAGCCTCCAGACCGCCATGTCTGAGGCAACCAAGCCTGAGGTGCCCTTCCACCGGCCGCCCACTCACATGGTGCGGGGCCGAGGCTGCAACCAGAGCTTCCGCCACGCCATCGACAAGTCTTACGACGGCCCCTCCGAACCTGAGGAAGGTAGGGGTCTCTGCTAAAGATTTGATTTATTTTCCATTTTAAGATTTCCATTTCTTTTCTAGTACTAGCAGCACACTCATGCAACTGGAGTAACATATTTAAAAATGGCATGTTTCACCCATTTTAAAAACAACAGCCACCATTATGTGTATAAGATAAGATATATATATATGTGTGTGTGTGTGTGTGTGTGTGTGTGTGTGTGTGTGTGTAAAACAGTATAATAGTATATATACACAATACATTATAACACACATTAGTGTAATTACTTAGAAACTGCACAACTACATACTGAAACAGACTCAAGTCCTTCAGATCCTCATGGCCAGTATAAAAACTATCCAAACTTTAAGTGGTTAATTTTTAGAATGGGTTTGACTTAATCTTCCTTGGTCAAAATCTCAGCCATCAGAGGTGAATCAGCAAATGTTTTTGGCTGCCTGTTTAAACTGCTGGATGGTGATGTTGAGTCAGCATATTCAACTCAGAGGCATTATCCTCTCTTTTGACTCCTCTGTGAAGGCAGAACCCCTCTGTAATGGGGATGAGGGAGAGAGTGAGTGGATCTTTACGCTGCACAGCCTTTGAGGTTTTAAACTGTTAATGAATAAATCCAACGGCCGTCTGAGCACATGAGCCAAGACCCTCTGAATTTTTATTGGACCAGCTTCCCTCCCAACAATCTCAACTCAGCTCGATCATCTCAACCCTTTCTCCTCTGGGCCCTCACTGGGCAACAGTTGCTGTGGGAGATTTAGTCCCTGTTCTGAAAATGTGCCCAAAAGCTCTGCTTTGGAACCTGTTTTTGGCAAAGTTTGCTTAACTTTGCGTATGTGTGTCTATGTGTGTCTGTGTGCGTGTGTCTTTGTGTGCAAGTGTCTTTGTGTGTGTCTGTGGGGGTGTGTGAGCCTGTGTATGTGTGTGTGTGTGTGTGTGTGTGTGTGTGTGTGTGTGTGTGTGTGTTTGTGTGTGTGTGTATAAAATTGTTTTCTCTCTCTCTTGTTAGATGACTCAGATGAGAGCTCTGGCAGAGACACGCCTGTCAGTAGCTCCTCCCGACAAGAGCTGGAAGACGGAAAGAGTGAAAAGACCAAGAAGAAAAAGAAGAAAGAGAAGAAGAGCAAAGCGAAAAAGAAAGATGACGGCGAGGATACAGAGAAAAAGACTAAAAAGAGAGGTTTCGGATTGTTGCGGTAGGTAACGGATATAAAAACCCTTCTACACAGAACCCGTTTTTCCAATATACACCCATTTATTTTCTCTCCTATCCCTTATATTCTTCCTCCAGAAAGCTTTCAACAATGAACTCGTTCACTCGAAGGACAATGGAAGCACTAACATGTCCTGAATACCGTAGGCACATATGCTCAAGTCTTTAGGAAGGCATTTCTGATTTAGATATGACAAACATTAACCTCCCAAAGGCTCAATGCCTCTCTCTCTCTTTTTTTTTTTTTTACACTGCTCTCTCGGCAACCAGATCCATTTTTAGTTTACAGGCATCCCTTTCCCTCTGATTTTCATTCCCTCAGTGTTACTTTAGTGGTAATGATCAAAGACTTTTATAGCTGGTTTCTGCCACTGCGTGTTGACCAGGGAGAGAGATAGAGAGGACACTGGGGCCCTCAGCCCTGCCAAGACTATGATTAAGGTAAAGGGAGAAGGGGAGGATTAGAGGAGTCCCCCTGGTGCAGCAGCGCTGTGAGGCTCTCTCCTGTAATTACAGCACACTCACTGTATGCCAGCAATTAAGGGCAGACAAGCTGGAATTAACTGCATAAGAAGTCAACGTATATATATTATAAATATAGAAACAACAGACAGACAGCCGTGAGATCCAGACAGGAGAACCAGCAGGCTGATCTAGATATCTTTATTCACGATAGACAGATCGTCCAAGACTTTAAAATCATTTGCAGCTTTTGTTTTTTTGTAGAATTTATCCATTTCTTACTGATAGTCCAGGAGACTCTGTTAAGCAGGGAAGGTTGATAGAATGACAATTTTTTTTTCATGCCAAACACGAAAGACAAAGAGTCCTTTGGCTCTTCTCTCCCTAGATGACAGACTTCTTTCCTTTTCATAGGGAAAAGACATCTGTCACCCAAGACTGTCATTGCGTTTTTGTTCTCATTGTGTTTTAGCACGTGATACAACGCTGAGTGCTCTTTTGATAACATTCCCAGAGATACTGAAATACAGAAGGAAAAAAAATGGAAAAGAAAGAGAGAGAGAGAGGAATGTTTAAACATTTCCAGACTGCACGCAAAAAGAGTTGACTGATATTTTCCAATCTGGCTACTACATCCACATATGCCTCATTACTGAACATGAGGAATGAGGTCATTATGCATAATGTTATGTAGCTTAGTCTAAGATCTACAGATCTTCAGCTGTGTTTCTACACTGACAGCAGCAAAGTATGTATGTGTGTAAATACACACACTCACATACATACATACATATATATATATATATATATGAAACAAGTAAAAAACACGTGTGAGTGTCACAAACAATGAAATGACTTGTGAGGGAAATTTTTTTCCCTTTTTTGGGGGGTGTGACTGTTTTTGTTTGTCAAGCCCCTGAGTGAGTATTTGAATACAGACAAATCCCTGTGTTTACACGGGCAGCACTAACAGATTCCATTGTGCAAGACTTGGAGGCTATTTTCAACTGGAACAATAATGGAAACCACACGGACCAAAGGATGCCTTTTTTGTTTGTTTCGTCTGCCCTCTGGCTCACTCCCTCCGTTTCTATCACTTTCTCTCTGTCTTTTTTCATGTTCTTTGTCCTCTTCAAAACATTGCCATGGTTTCGGCAGCTAAGTTGGCAATTATCACTCTAAATGCCGGAGCCCGGTTCTGTTCAAGTCTGAGAGACGTGAGGTGTCTGTGGTAACAGTTCCATACTGCGGACGGGGCTTGTGTCCTCACACAGTACTGAATCATCTCAGCCAATGGACAAACATGACGGCTTTTCCACTTCTGTTTTCTGATATAGCACCAGAAAACCAAAGAGGAACAATGGTTTAGTGAAATTAGTGGAAAGACTTGACAGCAACCCCATTTTAGCCTGTTTTGTTTATCCTTCTCTCCACTCTACTTTTTGGTTGTTCTGTTCATAGATTACAGCCTCTATGTAATCATAGCAAGAAGTACCTCTGTAAGCCAGTCCAATATGACATCACCTAACAGGGTCAAAGTTACTGAGTCCACTTCCACCCTATAATGTCAGAGTAACTACAGAAATGCATTTGTTTAGGGATTCAAGTAACTTTGCATTTGTTGAGGGATTCAAATAATACTGCACTAAGTTGGCCACACTCAGGTGACTGCAGTACTGTAAAGTCCACTCCTCCTCTGCCAACCACACTGGCAGGCTGAGCCTGTCTCTGTCTTTCTTGGGTTGTAGTCACTCCCCATCCTGTTTGCCACCGTTGATCCATGTCAACCTGGATCTTTCCTCCACCACCTGTCCTGTCATGCCAGGCCTCACTGTGACGAGCACTGGGCCATCCCCGTTATGGATTTTTACCCAGCGTGAAAGCCTGAACGCTGATCCGCTGTTTACAAATCCCTCTCCTCTCGTTCCCATCCTACGTTCCCATCCCAGCCAGCAAATCCGACCAGACCCCCAAGCCCATTAGCGTGTCCGTTCCGCTCGTATCCCAGCATCCCGCGGTGCGGAGCATCATATTGTTGCGGGGGAGAGGATTACGGTTCGGTCCAGCTCAGCCCGCTTCATTCATTCCCAACGAGGGAAAAGATTACGTCGAGAAAACTTGTTTACATCCCAGTCGTTTGGCTTTGACAGTAATCTGTGATTGGCTGAAATGGAGATGATTCTTTAATTTGCTTAATTTTTGGGTTAGGATTTTTAATCTGTGTTTGGTGTTGAACAGTAAATATTTTGCCCTGAACTCTTGACTTTTTTTTTTTTTTTTTAAATTCTCGTTTGGTCGTATTTTGGGAATGGTTTAGACATTTTCATGCTAGTCTCTTCACCATTACAAGCTGCAGTTGTGCCCTTGCAGAAGTTTGTTTACTAGTTTTTGTTTTGATTTGAATCACTTTGATTTTATTCAGGCAGCATGTGAGACAAGCAAAGAGCAGGCGAATCAGCTTGCCGCTCAGATCCTGTTTGCTCTCTGGCTGTGTCTCTCAGCGGTAGAGCTGTTTTATGGAGAAAGAAATTGTGGACTGCATGAATGCTGTCTAGAGGAACCATAGAAACTCTCATTTCATTCCTATTTATATCTCTAAATACATACCTTCTCAACCCCGGTAATGAATACTGTTCTCTTGTCATTAGTCATGATTTGTAACGATGGCATTAGTAGTTCTAATTCTAGAATTCTAATTCAAATTAGTATTCCAGTTCCAACAGATGAAGGCAAACTGGTTAATGGAAGCTTCTGTTTGGAATACTGGTGGGCTAGTTTGGGTTGTCCTTCAATGTCACACCTAACTTTATGTATTTCCAAACCTTTGGCACTATGCCAGTCTAAAAATGCTCCCTTCACCCCATATAGATCCAAAGGCACTTTGGCACAGTCTTCCCAAAGGAGGCATGGCAACTCCTACACTGATTTGTCCATTCCCTTCAGGTCAGTAGTTTCAGTCAAGAGCGCAAACGTAAAGGGAGTTTTTCAGAGCATTGTAAAGGAATAGGGGCCTCCTGCATTTGTAAATCTATACGCATCCAGAGCCCTAAAGCATTTTATAGGCCCACAGAGAGGCCTGAACAGTCGCGAGAATTAGCGGAGCCTGGAGTTACACAGCCCATAAAAACAACTAATATCGACCTCCTGGTGAGAGCTAGATTTAATGA
This sequence comes from Chanos chanos, assembly GCF_902362185.1. Lineage (NCBI taxonomy): Eukaryota > Metazoa > Chordata > Actinopteri > Gonorynchiformes > Chanidae > Chanos > Chanos chanos. Next base: position 17,311,290 of record NC_044501.1, read on the forward strand.
ACAATGCCGTTATGTGGATCCATTCACTGTTATATTACTTGCCTCTTTATGCGCCGCTTGCTATTATAATTGATGAATTTGGTCATATTTGCTGGTATATGTCCATGCCTTGGAAACACCTCCGCGTTAAAATGCACCCCTTTGTTTGCCTTTGTTTCTGAGCAAGGCTAACATGCAGCAATGAACAAACCATTTTCTAGACACGGAAGAAAAGGAGTTTGTTTTGCTTGTTATGTTCTGTTTACTGATTTAGTGTCTAGCTGTGAGGTGTGTGTGTGTGTGTGTGTGTGTTCTATTAGTTCAATGCTTGGTGGTGGGGCTGATAAGAAAACTGGGATGACATGTGGTGGTATTATTGCCTACTGTAAATTTGGTGTTACTCATACCAAATTTCTTTCTCTCTCTCTCTCTCTCTCTCTCACACACTCTCTCTCTCTGTCTATCTATCTCTATCTGAAACGAACAGAAATGCAACAGTGAGACTTTTAAAAAAAGAGGAATTGAGGATTTGTTTAACAATCTTTAATATGCTCACAGTCTTAAGTAAACACACATTAACCACTTGAAGAACATTTGCAGGCAGTTCAAATTTATTTCAGAGATCGGTGGGGTGGCTGGAACACATGTCCCAAATCGTCTGGATTCTTATTTAGAATGAGAGTGTAAAGCTGTTAACACTATCACCACTCACAGCCTTGGAAATAGCTAATTATTAAAATACATTCCTCAAATTGGACTTTGCTTTGCCTTGATTTCCTCATTTAGTTTTGCTGATGTGTTCTGTCAATCAAGCGTGGTTGGGTTAAAAAAAAAAAGAAGAAGAAGAGGGGGAAACACATTAAAATTCAAGTGGAAAGAAAAATGCATATGAATATTTATTAGCTTATGTAAACTTAATCGGTCATGGCAGGACCCATCTCCTGCATGTTTGTTTGTCAGGGATGACCTCATTGGGATTGCTTTCGTGAAGCTTTGGTGGATGCGATTAAAAAGGGTTGTCAAGATGCTGCTGGTTGCCAGTCACTTCTCTTGACTGGTGGTTGAGCCGAATTCTGTGTTTGTAATCTCAAAGTGAAGCAGAACAAAACTTTATTTATTTATTTGTTTATTTATTTTCTTCGTGGAAGTCACAAGAGAACTCTGCATATTAAAACAGATTCAGAGTATAAATAAAAATCCACTGAAAGTCATACCTCTGTTTTCTGAAAGCAAGTTTTCGTGCCAGTTTCACTGTTTATTGTTAATCATGATTGTGGTTTCTGTCTAAGCCCATGCTCCTAATCTACAGAGACACATGTGCCACTGTTTCACACTTGTCTGTCTATGATATGATCATACTCTATAGGTAACTGGCTTTTTCACTGGAAGAGCTCCAGACATGTCCAGCACAGAGTCTCACTTACTGCGTCAGACAGGGTTTGATTGACGCATATACAGAAATCTACTAGTGCTTTACCAGAGCGCTTTAAGTCTGTACCTCTGTAGATTATCATGGTCATACAGAAATAATTGTGCTTTTGTCACTCAGTGGGTTCTGACCGTGTGTCAGCGGAGGTGTGTGAGTTTGGTGTGTATGACTGAAATTCATCAGCACCCGCTCTGTGTATCTCATTAGTCAAAAGAGTGATTGACGTGTTTCCTCTGCCACGGTACAGCTACAGAAATCCCAACGGCAAAAGCTGAGTGGCTTTTATGCATAAGAGCTCCACAAAGCTGCAAACGATCGTACCCGATGTTTTTAAATACATCCAAGTTGGTCTGTGCTTTGCTTTGCAGTCCTTCAAGACCCCCTCCCCCCTAAGGATCACTGATCCCCCCCCCCCCCCCCCCCTTTAGATTAAAGAATCTAAGATATTTATGAGCAACAATTTTAAAATGATTTGTTCTGAAATAGAAGAATATTATGTGAGAAAATATGCTATATTTTTAAAAGCACTTCAAAGCCTCTCAGTGCTAAAAATCAAACGCTACCAATTCACCTTGGTACTGCTGCCTGTTCTCCCCACAGTGTGAATAAAGGGCAGTGACATTTTTATGACACAGGGATATCTAGAACCTGCCCGTGGCAAAAGTCAGGGAACACATACAACAAACACTGCCCATCTGAATATGAACAAATTGAAACGTAACCCGCACCATTAACAGGGATGACAGGTGAGGAGCTGAGGGGCGTAGTTTACAGAATGGCAGACAGACGATTGTTGATTGACGGGCCGGCCGTCTGGAAGCTGGCATCTGGTGCGGAGACGTATCCGTACGTCACTCAAAACTCCGACAAAATCAAAGAGCAAAGGAGCAGCTCTGTCCAGCCGAGACTGTGTGAGATCGTCATAAATCAGAGTGTCGTAGGAGACTGGGATTTCAGATTTCTTTTTTTTTTTTTTTTTCATTTTCTGTTTTTTCCTCCTCCCTCTCTCTCTTCTTTTTCCTCCCATGTGTTCTTTTGTCGTTATCCACCTCACTACTGTATCACATTTTATTTTCACTGGATATACCTCCACTTTTTTTTTGGGGGGGGGGGGGGGGGGGCAATTCTCAGATCACACCTCTGACAACACTTCTCACATTACAATGTGTTCCATGTTCCAGAAGAGCGCTCTGAAAACACCTCTTTTTTGACATGCATTTAAATTTGAATATTTTTTTTTCCTAATGATTATTTTTATTCAAATGTTGGTTCTGAAAACTTCTTATTATCAGGTTGAAAATGAATAATACCCACATATGGTGGAAAACTTTCCTGTCAGCATTGCAGATGTAGATGTGACTAAATTAATGAGTTTCTCTTTTTCTTTGTGAATTGTTTCACCAGAGCCTAATTGTAAAGCACTTGAGCTACATGATTAGGTCTAAAGTGCTGCACTAGCAGAATTCAGCTGAATGGTGAAACAAAATAAATAGATTTAATTAGGCCCAGAAGGAATCAGAGATTAATTGCAGACTGAAAAAAAAAATTAAGCCATGTGATTGGTTATAAGTGTTGTCAGGTACAGCTGTCAAACATCAAATCATAGTTATCCCTCCCACTTTAAGGGTGAAGGAACTGGTTTATTTGCCCATGGAAACACATACATACTGTGTTAAACATTAGCATTCGCTGTTTCCTTAAATTCGTTGGTTATTTTCATTTAATGTTATGTTGTCAGATATTTGATTTTGCTTATTTTTACAGCAAGGTCTGTGTCTTTTTCACAATGTTTATATAATTTCTTTTTTTGCCTCCTCATATGTCTCTACAGGCCTGGGTTTAGAAAGATAATCCCCGTTTCCCTGTATTAGAGACATGCGGAATAATTACTGCGTCTGCATTTAATCCTCAAACCTACCTCTTCACCTCCACCCGCACTGCCTCTCTCTCTCTCTCTTTCTCTCTCTCTATCTCAGAAGTTCACTCCTTGTTTTCAAACTTCAAATTCCACTGAGGTCCCAGATAAAAATACCAAGCAATCTAATAATGAAGATAACGTTTCTGCAGTGAGATTAACTGTTCCTGCCCCCCCACCCCCACCCGCACCCCTTTTACCCTGGCCCCTCTTCCTCCTCCCACCCCCGATCCCCCAGTATTGCTTATAATTTCCTAAGCTACTTACTCTCTTTCATATTGTGCCTTGGGAGCTTCACTCATGCTTTTCGTTTCTCACTCCCTTTCTCACTTCTCACGTCTTTTTTTTCTTTCTTTTTTTCTTTTTTTCCATTTCCTTAAGTTGAACGGTTAGTTACTTAGCAGATATTATAACAAAGCGTTCTTCAAATAAACACTCTCTGTACTTCATACAGAGAGTGTTTACAGCAGTATGTGTATGAGAGAGATGGTCTGTGTGTGTGCGTGCGTGCGTGCGTGTGTGTATGTCTGTCTGTCTATATGTGTACGTGTTTTTGTGTCTGTATGTATCTGTGTGTGTGTGTGTTTGTATTTTTGCACACGTGCATGTATCATTTTCACTTAGTCTAACAGAGAATGCTCCAAAACACCTGTCCAGAAGCCTGTCTCCTCTTCTCGCCTTGCTAACGCTAATTACACTATAAACACTGTAAGAGTGACAGGCTCCATTGTTCTCAGTCAAATCAGAGCCTGTAAACCAGCTCCTGTCAGCATCCTCTCAGCAGAGATAATATCTCTTTGCACACTCCTCAGGGTTCTTGGTAATGAGCACCCCATCGCTAACATCACACCATTTATTTACACACCACGTTCTTTACCTGCCACAGTCAAGCCACGAAATAATTACTTTATTCATCAAATTCTATTCCGGTGACCGCTCTTTCCCTCGGAGAGAGGGAGAGACAACAGGATGAAAAGAGATTTGACAGAGTGTGGCTATGCTGGCATGAAGAAGTAAAAAGTCAGCACAAAGAGAGGGAATGCTAAATGTTATTTTACGCTGAATGATGCTAACTATGCTAATGAGGCCCGTGTTCTGTAGCAGAATGGAGTTTGCATTTGCTCATAAATGCTAAAGCTAATCTTAAGCGGAGAACAGAGGTACAGGTAAGAGTAGTAATGCTAGTATTGCTAATGATGGTCTGCAATGTTGATGTTATTGACCTAATAAAAGCAGCACTGGCATTAAATTTAAAGCAGCAATAATCAAAATGTCTTTCAGAAGACCTCTTAAAATAAAGCCCGGTACCGGTTCATGATTAAAAGTGTTCCGGGGAGGGTTTTTTTTTTTTCCTCTCTTCTTTCTTTTTTTTTAGTCTGTGTAATTTAGTGATTTTGTTTCAGTGTGTTGATATAAAATAGCCAACTTAGAAGAGGCAAGTGTTCAAAGGCAAAACCTCATGATTTGCTGGGACCTGATTTCCTCAAATAACTTTCACAGCGTTTGGTATCTATGGAAACAATACCTAATTATCTCCTTAACCATCTCTCTTGGGATATGGCAGACGATACCAAATGGTCAGGGGACTGACATCAGCCCCTGGTCACATCTCGGGTAGGCGGTGGTGGCGGGGAGAGGGGGTGATTTTGGGCTTTTTTTTTCTTTTCTTTTTTTTTTTGATAATCAAAACCCAACTGCTGTAGAAGAACAGAGTGGATGAGAAATTGTATACTCTCTTCATCTTTCTCCTTTTTTAACCATCGAGTCATGTGGACTGTTTAGATCTGGCCTTGAGTCAAAAGTGACTACCCATTTTATTTGGCTTCTCTAATGGCCCTCATTCTGTGGAAAGAAGTCACAGGCTTGATCTGTCCAGCAAAGGGATTTGAGTTGTAATAATGTGGAGCCTGAAGGGGATTTCCATCCTCAGATATTGAATAAGGGAGAGGGCTGAGAGACTGAAAAGAAAAAAAACAGACAAATAACCAGTGGATTTAAATGTGTTACTGTGGTGAATTCCCAAATAAGGCAGAAACAATGGAAGAAAAGAGAGAGAGAGAGAGACAGAGAGAGAGAGAGAGAGTGAACGTGTGTGGGTTTGGGGGTTCTGCTCACTCATGACAGGTAGTCCTAATTAGGCAGATGTGTGTAAGACACACACACACACACACACACACACACACACACAATAGGGGGGGTTGCTGTAAGATATATGCACAAATAATGATCAGTTCTGCTCTTGGTTTTCACTTCTCACCAGCCTTCTCGGTGTGAAAATACAAAATAAATAAATAAATAAATAAAATCCTATTCATCCTTATATTCAACTTAAACTTTGTCAATTGCAGTCTGTTTATTCAGAATTCACAGGATTTTATTTATTTCTTAAATGATGCCAGATAAACATTATGTGGAAAGTATTGGACAAAATGCAGCAGCACTGCAGAATGCGACCAAACTGGGCTGTGATCCAGATATTCACCAGATTTGACATTACAGTCCTCTCACGAGAACACAGTTTTCCTTATGTTAGTAAGTTGCTAGTAAGTGGTAATTAGGGGTCAGAAAGGTCCCTCACACCACTAAAAACGTACTTATTTCATTGCAAAGTAAAATATAAAGTACATTTATAAAGTAAATAGTGTGCACATTACTGTTTTGTCTTATATCATAATTAAAAAATTACCTAATTTGATTCTGAATCCTGAACCCATTTCATAGAAACCACAGCAGCAGCAGCCAATCAAAGTTGTGCACCTGTTTGGAATTCTTTCAAGTGTGCCTATGGGTCCAGTAAAACTAACATACAACAATTAACCACATGGTTTAAAAAAAAAAAGCTAAAAGCCCAAACACATGCTCAGGTAAACACTGAACAACTTTCAGTCATACTCTCTGAGTTTCCAAGCACACTGCACTCTAAGTGATTTAAATAACCTTAACGCCCTCATTCCTGAACACCATCCTTCATCACTGGTCCCCTTAAGGTTTAACATATCGATACTAACGCCTCGCTAAGGGGCAATATGAATTCTGAACTGCACACTAATGGGTTGTGGCTCTCCCTGGTCCATTTTACCCAGACCGTTAGCAGAGTTAGCACACTTCCCAGAGAAACTTTCACTTTCTCAATCCAAAGTTTATAAACCCAATGATGCTGATCAATTTCTTTGTGACCTTTCAGTATACAATGCTGCCATTAGCTCAAATAGTTGGATCCTCAGGTCCACAGACCATAACCTGATACCAAGAACCTTAGTTCTTCTTAAAGGCTAACACCAGGCTAATTATGCCTGTACATTAAGCATTAGCTGAGGTAACCTGTCTCCTGGGTCACTTCATACTCTCAGTGACATGAATATTTCATCTCCTGTTCTTGGAGCACACAGTAGTAGTCTGGAGAATAGACCAAGAGACTGCGTTTTAAAGTCTCTTCTCAAAGCTCTATTCTCTTTTGTGCACTGGGCTTGCATGAAGTGCCATGACGCGTGATGCTGTCCTAGGCAAGAGGCTAAAGGGAAGCTGCTGGTACACCCTCCAGCTGATGACTTTTTTTTTCTTCCTCATATACATTCACTCACCTGTCTGCACAAACGTGTGTGTGTGAGGAAGAGAGAGAGAGAGAGAGCCTCACTTCCTCTCTGTTTTTCTCTCTACCTGTTTGTCCATCCACAATGTCAGAATGGGGACAATGTTGTAGAATATTAAACTCTGAAGAAGCCGAACAGCTGCCAAAACCTGCCTCAGCGTAAAAAGTTTTCAATTTGGCAAGCCTGCTGTGTAAGTTTTCCTTTTATGTCCCCATTTCAATCCTGCTGATCTACAGATTGCTTCAGAGTTTTGTCATTTTTTTACACCTTTGTACAGAGAATGTGTTCAACAGAAACAGTATAAAAAAAAAAAAAAAACACCAGATTTTCAATCTTGCCACATTGATAATGTTTAATATCTTTTCAATGAAAACCTTCAATCCACGTAAAGGACTCATATCTCACAGTCACTCACAGTGTTGCTGAAGGCCAAAAGACCAGATTTTGCTTTCCCTCTTTTTAATCTTTACTCATATTTTGGGGAAACAATCTGATCAGGACTGACAAGTCGGTTGATAGCAACAATGTACGCCCGTGTGCGCGCGCGTGTGTGTGTGTGTGTGAGAGAGAGAGAGAACTGTGTTTGCACATCCTTGCATAGGTCCTTACTTTTCTGTCTCACTGATGTTACAAGATTGCATTGTACTCGTACATAGTCTGTCAGTGTCATTCTATGACACTTCGTAAACGTGTTTTCAGGTCCCTGTTTTTCTGTATTTGAATTTTAAAGCCCATTTAATTACGTTAGCACGGGCTTACATCAGTGTCTGTTGCTGCGTCAGTATGTTTGTCTCACACACACACACACGCACACATATGTGACGTTACACGCTTTCATCTGGACCTCAGTATATTGCTATTCAGACCACGGACACCTCGACTTTAATGAGAGTGCTGAGGGGAGCAGTGAGACGAGCCATGCCAGACGCTGGTTTTAGATCGCTGTAGCCTAATGAGATAAATACAGTCATTAGTGGGTGTTGGGTTGGGCTGAGAGTAGAATCTCAACCAGGCACAAAACCCAAGAGATGGATGGGGAAAAGGGGGGAAGGGAGCAGGACGAGGGGCGGGGGTTGCATTTGATTCCAGGATTACCCCTGGACCTTGTGCTTGGCTCGTCCATCTCGTTCAGTCTCTTAAACACCACCCTGACTGGAATGTACCTTTAAGATGAAGCAGCATGCGTGGATCTCTTTCTTATAAAATGGAATCCCCGCATGGTTTGCCGTTAACAGTATTCATGAGATAGCAACCAGACAGAGACTCGCATTCGGTTTGTTTCAGACAAGAACAGATCCATTAGGTTTGGAAGTTGGCGCAGTAGAAGCGTGGATGATGATGATGATGATGTGTTGAGAAAGTGTTGAGCACACTTCAGAGTGGAGGTGATATGAAAACCACACACGCTCATTTCCCAGCCATTGATCCAGAAACATCTGTCCTTTATGTCTTCTCATTCAAGTTTTTCTTTTTTTTTTTCCTTTGCCTATTACTGCCCAGCATCACCATTTCACACATTTCTTGGATACGTTTCGTCCATCCATATCTCTTTTTCTCTCCATTTCTCACCTTTTTTTCCCTTTTTTTCCCCTCACCGTCACCCTCTCTGTCTCTCTCATTCCCTCTCCCTCTTTGTCCTCCCTGGCCCAACAGTATGAAGACTCAAGCTGATCTAAGCTCAGAACTGGAGGATGTGTGAGTTACTAAAGGGAATGAGGCAAATGGCAGAATTTTTAATCACAGCAGGGAGTTGTGTAATTGTCATTTGTTGAGTGTGAGGGTTTGGTTCTGTGGGGATGTTGTGTGTCTGGTGGTATATAGGGGTGAGGCTAATCATTATTAAATGGAATTGTAGAAATGAGATTAATTTGGTTTTTCTTTCTTTTGCGGTGTCTCATTAAGGGTTTTCCTGACTGTTCTAAGGTAGTGTTAGACAAGATTCTTCCTACCATTCCCTTACAGTCGACTCTGGTTGTTTCAGGTTTGGCAGGAAGAACAAGGAGGACAAAGCCAAAGCCAAGGCCAAACTCGGGGCACTGAGTGAGGAAGAGATGGATCGCAGTGAAGGGGAAGTCTTCAATTCTCAGTATGTTTGAATTTTAAATCCTGTCATTGTAACGAAATTTCTTGAACCACTGAGCTAAAAGAGAATTATCTATGCCTTCTAATCTCAGCTTGCTTTCATATACAGACTACCTACATATGTGCCTCCATCTCACCATGCCATCAGAACATCACCAGGTCTAATCCATAGAAAGGAGCCTAATATTTTATTGTTAATGAGATAAGAGACACCAGTGCGTCTCAGAGATAAATATTAACCAACTAACTCAAGGGCATCCTGTTTTTTTTCATGTATTGTCTCTGGAGAACTAACGGAAAGACAACAGGCTTTCATGACTTACCAGACTTTCTTTTGTCTCTCCAAGACTCCCCCTCGTACTACGTCACATAATGAGTCTTATCAGGGTTTTAATTGTGTCTGTAAAATTCCATCTGGATACATCTAAAGTCCACCACTAAGCCCTCATGTCGCTCATTCTCTCTCTCTCTCATATAAGCACTTTCATACAGACAAGCAGGTCTCACCGAAGCCCTGTTATCTGACACAGCATTTAAAAGCATGCCGCTGCCGCTAGCCACAATACACTGTCATTCAATTATTAGAGTAAGCTCCTGACCCCCCCCCCCCCCCCCCCCCCCCCCCCCCCCCCCCCCCCACACTACCAGTCAGAGATTCTCTGTTTCTCTTAATTAGGGGTTCTGGTCTAGACTCAAAATATTGTCTAACTTAGAAGTTTTGCCCATAAAAAAGGAAAAGATATATCATTCTATCTTTTTTCACAGTCATTCCACAATATTTGGCAGTGTAATTATGTATATCTGAATTTGAACTCAATACTTGATACTATACTAATTACAGACTGTTTTGGTGGCATATTTCCTTACATTTTTCAAAATTCCTCAGAATAACTCTTCCTCATGTGAACTCAGAAATGCCATTTTTTGGTTTACTCAACCTTTTTATTCAATACTCAACAAGTTATTCAATTACAAAATTATGGTTACATTAATTGTAACAAAGGTTACAAATGCTAACCATGTAACAAATGGTTATGTCTCAAATGTGTAGTTCTCTGGTATTTCAGTAAGATGTCAAAAATACATTTTGTTTGTTTGTTTGTTTGTTTATGTTGTTTTTTTGTGTGAATATTAAAGTGCCATGTCTTACAGGAGTGAAAGAAGCAGCCCAGCCCCAGACCGTGTGCTGCTGCCCGACGTGGAAGATGATGACCTTGACCCTAATTACGCTCGTATCAACAACTTCAGAGAGCCCCCTGTTTCAACCCACACCCCCTACCAGGCCAGTGGACCTGCCCCCCCTTACACCCAACCCACGGCTGTCGCCCCCAGCAGAGAGGCACCCATGGAGGACCCACGTGAGGGGCTGTACGCCAAAGTAAACAAACAGAGGACTGCTCCTCCACCAGCAGTGGACAGGTGAGATGTCAATGAGAGACAGTGGACAGGTGAGATGTCACTGAGAGACAGTGGACAGGTGAGATGTCACTGAGAGACAGTGGACAGCTGAGACATCAGAGAGTGACAGTGGACCGGTGAGATGTCACTGAGAGACAGTGGACAGATGAGAAGTCAGAGAGAGACAGTGGACAGGTGAGATGTCACTGAGAGACAGTGGACAGCTGAGACGTCAGAGAGAGACAGTGGACAGATGAGAAGTCAGAGAGAGACAGTGGACAGATGAGAAGTCAGAAAGAGACAGTGGACAGATGAGACATCACTGAGAGAGACAGTGGATAGGTGAGATGTCACTGAGAGACAGTGGACAGGTGAGATGTCAATGAGAGACAGTGGACAGGTGAGATGTCACTGAGAGACAGTGGACAGGTGAGATGTCACTGAGAGACAGTTGACAGCTGAGACGTCAGAAAGTGACAGTGGACAGGTGAGATGTCACTGAGAGACAGTGGACAGATGAGAAGTCAGAAAGAGACAGTGGACAGATGAGACATCACTGAGAGAGACAGTGGATAGGTGAGATGTCACTGAGAGAGACAGCAGACAGGTGAGATGTCACTGAGAGAGACAGCGGACAGGTGAGATGTCACTGAGAGAGACAGCAGACAGGTGAGATGTCACTGAGAGAGACAGTGGACAGGTGAGATGTCACTGAGAGACAGTGGACAGGTGAGATGTCACTGAGAGACAGTGGACAGGTGAGATGTCACTGAGAGACAGTGGACAGGTGAGATGTCACTGAGAGAGACAGCGGATAGGTGAGATGTCACTGAGAGAGACAGCAGACAGGTGAGATGTCACTGAGAGAGACAGTGGACAGGTGAGATGTCACTGAGAGACAGTGGACAGGTGACATGTCAATGAGAGACAGTGGACAGGTGAGATGTCACTGAGAGACAGTGGACAGGTGAGATGTCACTGAGAGAGACAGCGGACAGGTGAGATGTCACTGAGAGAGACAGTGGACAGGTGAGATGTCACTGAGAGAGACAGTGGACAGGTGAGATGTCACTGAGAGACAGTGGACAGATGAGACATCAGAGAGAGACAGTGGACAGATGAGAAGTCAGAGAGAGACAGTGGACAGGTGAGACGTTAGAGGGAAACAGTGGACAGGTGAGACAGTGGAAGAAAAGGCCTTCAGTACTGTTAATGCTGATCACCTTGTCAGTGTTTGGTCATACAGATTACATAAAGCTGTCATGATGACTATAGAGACTTACAGCTTACAGCATCTATCTATCTATCTATCTATCTATCTATCTATCTATCTATCTATCTATCTATCTGTCTATCTATCTATCTATCTATCTATCTATCTATCTATCTATCTATCTATCTATCTATCTGTCTATCTGTCTATCTATCTATCTATCTATCTACCTGTCTGTCTGTCTGTCTGTCTGTCCATCTGTCTGTCTATCTTTGTATCTATCTATATCTATATCTATATCTATCCATCTCTCTGTCTATATATCAATAGAAGAAATTAAATTAGCAGGTAAAAGAGCTGATAGCAGTTGATCGAAAAATTACACCACTAAATCCAAAGCTGTCAGTTTCCGCCAAATTTGACAGCAGTGCTTGTTTTGTTCGAGAAGCTCTTAATACAAACCTAATGCAAATGAAATTTTGGGAGCCGCGTCGATACATAAGCTTGATCAAAGGAGTCAGACAGGTAGACTGAGTGACTGAGCAGTCGGTGTAGTGCCATGTCCGTTTCCTTCCTGTGCACTGACAGTCGTCCTGTGGCTGAGAGTCAGGGATCTTTGAAAGGCCAGTGTTTAGCGAAGGTTCAGCGCTTTGACTAAAGCGAAGCGATTGATTTGTTGTCTAATCTTAATTATCCATGAGAGTGTTCCCAAGCCCGGGGGAACAGTGTTTATTTCTGCTTTTGTTCAACTATTGATTCATATGAGCTGATCCAAATACTGTTGGCTGAGCTCAAGTGTGGAGAGGTACTTTAATCCTTACACACGCGCCTGGGCATGTGCACACATGCACACACACACACACATACACACACACACCTCTCATACTTGCTATGGTCTATCAAAAACACACACGTCTATGTGTGAATGTGTGATACAGTAATATACATATCAGAAAACGTACATTCATAAACACGCTTCAACAACTCACTCATTCTCTCTCTCTCTCTCTCTCTAGCTCACTCAAAATACACTCTGTTATAGCTGCATTTGTGTGTTTGCACATGTGGAAGGATGTGGAGCGAGAGAGAGAGAGAGAGGAGGCAAAGAAGGAAAGAAATGGTCAATTAACCACAAAGTAATAGTCAGACAGATTTGTGAGGGAGTGCCCCCCCCCCCCCCCTCTCTCTCTCTCTCTCTCTCTCTCTCTCTCTCTCTAAGTGCTGATGTCCTCTCTCTTTTACTGGGATAGTTAATTACTATGCCACTCTCTCTCTCTCTCCTTTGCTTTCCCTAATGCGTCGCCTCACTGCTTCCAACTGCCTTTTGTTCTACTCGGCATTTTACACATAATAAACGACTCATAAATGTTAGTGGTGATAAAACATGAAAAAGGCATTAATTCCCTCACTTAGGAGAAGCTGACACTCGTATATCAATGGGAAGATGCTGATGTGGTTACTATGGCAGCCAGACAGGAAATGGAATGTCTTACATTTCCTCTCAAAACATTTGGCTTGTGGTCAGTAGCACACAACACCATTTTAGAGATTGGTTCATTTATTATCCACTGGCCCTTGGACGTTTTCATTTAACTCTTCATTTTTTGCTGATGTCTCTGACTCTGCTTGGTCTCTCGTATTAACAAGTACATAGATGTTTATGAAAGAATATAAAACTACATATTAGTTCATACTTACACATAAACGTCTAACAGATAAACCTCTTATACTTGAGCCTTTGGATTAACGTGGAAGAACAAAGATAACATGGGCATGAAAACTAATGACATCAGGAAATGACATCAGTCTGAATAAGTGCTGAAGGGAGTTATTTTGTATAAATTTCAGTCAAGTGTTTACAGTATATTTGAGTCAGGTGTTTACTTTGTTTGTCTGTCTGTCTCTCTCTCTCTCTCTCTCTCTCTCTCTCTCTCTGTGTGTCTGTCCATCTCTCTGTGTGTGCATGCACATGTGCATATTTGAATGTCCATACGTGTGTGTCACAGGTTCACATTCTTGTATAATTCTGTGTGTGAATTTGATTGGTTGCCCTGGAACCTAATCAAGGTTCAAACATGCTTCTTCAGGATTGTCTGCATAATTTAACACTAGACGTTTTCATTACGCCTAAAATGGCAGGTGTGTTTAGAGATGAATGTCACATTTGATCAGGCCAACGCCTGCTGAGGACCTTTCGGAAAAGCCCAACCCGTGTTGTCAAATTGCATTATACAACATGTCCTGCAGCCAGAGATGAGAGAAGGTACAAAGATGAAATGAGCAGACAGAGGAGTGAAAGAGAGAGAGAGATAGAGAGAGAGAGAAATACTGCTTAGCACATTAGCAGTTACTCATGGTCAGATGAGCGTTTTTTTTTTTCTTTTCTTTTTTTTATCAGGATATATTTTTGGAGGGACTTTCAAATCAGAACTGCAACGTGTCTGTGTTCTTGTGAGTGAGTGAGTGTGTGTAGTTACATGTGTGTACAGTGTGTACATGGACACATTTTGTCATATAGATGCTTGCACCATAGAGAGAGAGAGAGAGAGAGGAGGTTGGACACATAGACAAAGAAAGACTCTCACACACACTGGGATATGAGCTCAAGCACACAGTCTCTCCTTATTAACAAACTTCCCTGTCATAGCCAGAGTTTGTGATGGATCTCAGACTGGAAAATGTTCTTTCTGGACAGAGGAAAATGAATACCTTTGGCCTTTACTGAACTTTCTCTTTTTTCTCTTTCTCTTTCTCCTACCACCAGTAACAAAACACACACCAAATGAACTAGTGATGACAGCCTACTGCCATTTCTCCCTTTGTGTGTGTGTGTGTGTGTGTGTGTGTGTGTGTGTGTGTGTGTGAGTGTGAGTGTGAGTGAGTGTGCGTGTGTACATGTGTCTGTAAATGTGTGTGGGCATGGGCTGAATACCTCCTTATCCCTCCCTTTCTCCACCATTTTCAATTATGTCTTTGTTCAGACATAAATGTCCCGGTTATCTCCTAAAGTTTCCATGTAAATAGCCCACAAAGTCTTTCTAAATTCATCTCCACTAATCATAGCTTAGTCCACTTAACTCTATTCTCTCACAAGCCAAAATGGGCTCAGCGACAGAAAGCATGAAGGTGCTTCAAATGAAAACCACCAAAGTGGCACCAGATCTGCGATTTCCGTATGTAAAAATTACCATCTCAACGACTATTTTGAAGCAGCAGGCAATCCTTAAGTACAGCCATTGTTCAACTATATTGAAAAAGTAATGGAGCATAATGTCAATTATTTGAATTCTTGTAGAAACTTCTGATACTGTTTTAATCATCTTTCGAAGCCTAAGCCACACTGAACAGATTGTTTCCAATGAGACTGCGTTCTCTCTCCTTGTCTCATCGCTGATAGTGGATGATTCATATCTCAGATTCTCACTCGGCGGGAGTCTAATTAAACATTGATAGTGTTTTTCATTTTGGGCAGCCCTGTGCCTGCTCAATCAAAATGGCAGCTCTAATTGCATTCTGTGGGATTAGTTAATGGGTGTGCAGAATGTGAAGCTCCGCTCTGTATGTCCTCTACCAGCTGCTGTAGTTTTTTTTGTTTTTTCAATGGATAGAGATTATTTTGAAGGGAGACAGGCAGGCTAATATTGATAAAGCAAAACCTTTTGTCAAATTTTTTTCTTCTTTTTCTTTCTTTTTTTTTTTTTTAATATGACTTTGAGATGTCCTTCTCATTATATAGAAATGATAAAGAGAAGATTGGTGCTATGATTGTGGAAGAAGAATGTGTGTGGTGTGTTAGTGTGTGTGTAAGTTCAGGTCGAATTAGTTGTTGGAGAGATGAGGTACATCTTTGTATAAATTCATTCATTGCTAAGATGTGTTACTTCAGCCAATCGGCTGCCTGTTCATTAGTGATGGGCTCTTTAAGGTAATGTTTAGTATTCATGCTGGATGTTCTGTTTCACTGCTAATTTCATTTCTCAATCAATATTTGCCTGAGGTTGTCATTGGGTTGGGTTGGACGACTGGGTTGTCATTGCCTATGTGCATGTGAATATGTGTGTGCGCCTGTTTGTGTGTGTGTGTGTGTGTGTGTGTGTGTGTGTGTGTGTTTTCTATCTTTGTGACATGGCTTGCTAAATTTCATATTAGTTGTTCCATTTTAACCCTGAGATTAAAAATAAAAAAAAGACATTTTCATCATTTGATATCACAGTCTGCTTACAGCCACAGACGCGATTAAACTTTCCACACGCGGACTGTGCCAAGATTAGCATGCTAAAAGAGCTAATCATTCTGTCAGAATGAGACAAATTTGTTGGAATCTCTTGTTCTTTTTGAGTGAATGACCTTATCTGGACAGAATGAGGTCTGCAAGGCACCGCTTGCCGGTTTGTCATTTCGTTCCGAGATAGTTCTGCTTTATTTGGCACCGCGCCATTTTTTTAAAGGAGCTTCGCCCAGAGTGACAATTTCCCTTTTAAAACACTGATGTCTTCTTCATGCAACGCGGTCTGAGTTTCTTTTATAAGTTGGAACACAACAATATTTTTAGCTGGTTAGATGTTATGTCGGTGTAGACACTCAGTTGTATGGTTAGTTTTTTAGTTAATGAGGTGCTGAGGCTCCTTCCTTTGACTGGTTTTCTGTTTGGTTAGAGGGCTTGTTCATTTTCTAGCTCACCCGCTCCATTGAGAACAGTACATTATAAATTTAATGGCTGGTGAAGCCATTAGTCATTTGACTTATTTGTGTGTGATTAGTAATTAGTTTGCAAACCACCCACTTAAGAACTGATAGTTTACTCTGATATATTACAAGCCAGCAGTGTTTTAGATAGACAGCCTCACACACACTCATCCATGCCCTTCTCTGTTACGTTTCAGTAATGTTGAGAACAGACAGACATGCGTGCACACACACACAAACACACACACACACACACACACACACACACTCACTCACATTCACATACACGCACTCATCCGTATCCTCTGTGTTGTGTTTCAGTAATGAGCGTCTGCAGCAGATTCGGAGAGAACTACAGAAGACTCGTCCGGCTCCAGCCTATGCCGAACATGAGGCCCGCCACCGTGCCCAGGACTACGACACCTCACGGGTCGGTGTCTCTCCTTTCTCTTCTTTCACTTCTCTCCCCTCTTCCCTCACTTCTGTCCTCTCTCCTCTCCTCCCCTGTCAAATCCTTGCTTTCGTTCTTGCTCTTTTGTCGATGGTTTTGTTTTTTCTTAATGCTAATGGTAATTAGCACTTCTTATATCAGGTTTGACAACACATCCAACAACTCCATAAATCTTTGAGTGTGTATGTATGTATGGTTGTGCTGTTGTGTGTGTGTGTGTGTGTGTCTGTGTGTATTTGTGCGTGTGGGTTTAGCTCTTCTTGGTCAGTCTCTGCTCCAGGCCAATCTTTTAAATCTGTGATTATCTGAACTCATCTATGTGCACAGGGCCTTCAATCACAAATCACAGTATAATCGCTGTGACTGCTCTCATCCTGCACAGAGGCAGACAAACACACACACACACAAACACACACACACAGCTGAGTCACAGTCAAAATATCATAAATGCTCCCCTTAAGCACCTTCAAAATGGGTAATGGGGGGGGGGGGGGGCTAATTGAAGGACTGACCCAGTTTTTTTAAGATCCCAACTTATTGTTCAGTCGCTTTTATTTTCCTCATTCCCAGGATTTAGTAGACTGCAGAAATCTCTCACCTGTACTTATTTTATGATTGACTGCATTGTCTCCATAATCTAGCTGCGTTTTGTCTAAAATCAGGAGCCTTGCCTTTTTATGGGATTTAAGGCAACAGAGTACAAAGAATATAATCGCAAGTATTTGGTTATATTTCACACGACTCTCCACATTTAATACATATAGAATTACAAATAGAATTTTGGAGCTAACATTTTATTACCACAGGATAAACTTTGACCCGAATTCGGAGAGAGACAGAGACAGAATACCTGTGGTTATGCTTTTGTGTGTGTCTATGTGTGTGTGCCCTTCCTTTCCCTAACTTGTCCTTCCACTACTAAACATTTAAATAACTTAATTTCATTCAAATTGCTCAAGTACCACTCGGTACTTTTAAGACCTAAGGTTAGCACTGTGTGTGTGTGTGTGTGTGTGTGTGTGTGTTTGTTTATGTTAAAGAAGCTTTCGCTCTCTCAGCATTCGGGAAGAGTTTCTAATCCAACGTAATACTCATTCTTCCTGAACTTTCCAACATTCAGGCCCCTCTAAGTATAAGAACTGTTTGCATTTTTCTGGGAACACTTTTATAAGTGATTTCAACGCGAAAATGTTAGACGTTGACAGTTTAAAATCTTTCCGTTTATTGGTTTGTCTCACCGCAAAGTTAAACCTAGCCAGTCATCATATTTTTAGCTATTTCTCTCTTTGTTGCCTAGTGACTATGTGTGTTTGTGTATGTGTATGAGTGTCTCTCTCTCTCTCTCTCTCTCTCTCTCTCTCCCTCTCTCTCTCTCTCTCTCTCTCTCTCTCTCTCTCTCTCTCTCTTTCTCTAACTCTCTCTCTCAGTCTCTGTGTGTGTGTGTTTCCTGTGTGTGGTAAGTTTGCACAAGGCTTAGAGAAATCTGACCCTTAACATCTCTGCATCACATATATCAGACTGTAAGACATTCCTTTTCTCAAACACACACACACACGCACAGACACACACACACACAGACACAGCAGACTAACAGGCAAGTCTCAGACCCCAGGGCCTGCCCACATGCAAATTGAACACACGCATACACAGACACGCACACACAAACACACACATGTACACACCAATTCCCATTCTTATATCATTCAGCAAAGCTTTTAATTGTGCCGGTCCATGGCTGGCTTTGGCAGTTTTTATTTTATTTTTTGTATGACAGGCAACATACATCAATGTGATGATGTTTTAATGTGGACTACAAGGGCCGTCTCTCAAGCATAAACATTCATTCCCTCACACACGTCTCACTTAATAAATAAGCAGAAGATCATTAATGAATGACTCACGGGATCATTAAGAAAACAAGACGAGCGCATCTCCTTGATTGATGTGGGCATTTGTCTCGTCTGCTGGTCCTTCCTGTTGCATGCTGCGATACCGGGAGAGCTAGCGACATGTTGCAGTTATCTTGAGACTTGAGGTTTAACTAATTACAAACACAACAGACCGAATGCGCACAATTGTTGCAGTTTCCTTCGATTTTAATGTGCGCTTTCGACAGAGAGAAAAAAAAAAAAAACAATTTAGATAAGTTTCTTCAATTATTCCTATGGTATTGGTAGAGTTCCTGATAAAGACAGAGACAGACATTTTGAGTGAACCTCATAAAAGACTAGAATTATTGCCTAAATCTTAAGGCTCCCTCTCTAAAGCTACAAGACTCCAAAATAATGTCAGTAGGACTTCTACTCTGCACTTTCCTAAAAAAAACAAAAACAACCAAACAAAAAAAAACTAAATTAAAAAAAAAAAAAAAATGTGTGGCCATTTTCTAGATCCTTTATTCCGGCTGCCAGCTGCAGCATGTCAATTTAGTCTGTGCTGTTTGTTTTAACCCAGGCTACAGCCGGCCACTCTAAAGAGATTTGGGAGGGGAAAAAAAAAACCTTTGTCAGATTGAACCCTTTGCCTTTGGCTCAACGAAAAGACACAATTACATCTCATGTGATTATACATATCTTCTGGAAAAGTGGAAAAGTTTGTTTCTGTGGAAGTTTCCAGGAAAAACAAAAAGACAGCAAGGGTGGTTAGACTAGGTTAAGGCTGATGTGGAATAGAAGCTTCTAGACTGTCTGTCTTAAGTGTTGATGTACTGAATGGACAATGTACGAGATGACTTGGACAGTTAATACATCAGGTCATTAGCAGAGCAATAACACATTATAACAGTTATAAGACATTGTAAATCTGTGGTCTGTCGTTATAGTGGTAAGGGTGTGGATCTCCTTGGCCAGTTTTGTCATTTCAGTGTGCTTAGACTGACTGCATCTGAGTGCACCTTGAAAACTCACTACATTTTATCTAATAATCCCACCATAAAACCCTGATTTGGGCCAATGGTATTTTTAACATTTTACAAACTGTGACAGCCAATGATAACAAACAACTTTGTCCCTCCCTCACCCACCCACCACAATATTCTACTACTTGCTGTGAACAAGACAGCATTGTTTGGTTTTGTTTCTTTAAATCATGTGATATTGCTATGTTAAGTTGGTAAATATGCTGTGGACTGACATGTTGGAAGAAGGCGTGTGTGCAGCAGTCATAAAGCATTTGAAGGGAAGCGTTGAAGTAGAGCATGGCCTGTCTGATTCTAAACAGAAATTCTGATTGTAAACAGATTCTCTTAAAGAAGACACTGAGTCCCTCTGTGACAGTGGACCAAAGCAGACCGCTGGAGGCAGTTAATAGATTTAAAAAAAAAAAAGAAAGAGAGAGAGAAAGAAGAAAGGAGTAAAAAGAAGAGTGAATAAGGGGGAGGGTCCAGTGAGCTGAAGGCCATCTTAAGAGGTCTGGCCACTGGAGTACTTGAACACACACACACACACTCACACACACAGGACAGTGAGGCATGCATTCAGTAATGACGGAAGAATTTTAATTGGATTAGAGACTGGTTGTGCCCTTATAGCCTGTCTGGGGCACCATCTAAGGAGTCAGTCTGTGTGTGTGTGTGTGTGTGTGCGTGCGTGTGCATGTGCGCATGTGTGTGTGTGCTGGCGTGCGCGCGCGGGTGCATTTCTACTTCAAGTCTCATTAGATACAGTCCGACCCCTGACCCCCTGGAGGATCTAGCTCAGAGGAAGGTTTTTGAACTTTAAGGTAAAGCAGGGAATGTTTTGACTTAACTTAACAGGGATAATAGGTGTCATTATACAACAGCCGGAGTGCAACTTTCTGAAGTTGTTCCCTCATGCCGTACGACAAAAAGAGAAACAGAAAGTCAAACGCTAAGTCGACAGTAAGACAAAGCTGGATATAATGAGAGAACGAGAGAGAGAGGAAGAGAGCAAGTGAGGCACGATGGATATTAGAGGTGATGGCAACCCTCCTTCTTCTGTCCAGTGCAGTTGTAAAGGAGTGGCGTGGTCTCACACAGATAGAGGCAGGTGCGATATTGAATCTTAAGTGTAAAGAGTTACAGTGTCCGTGAGTGGAGCAGAACTGACAGAGTATTGCCTAATCAGCTCTGTATCTTAAACTCTGAGACAGAGACATCAGAAGACATCAAAATGACCCCACAAACCAGTCCAGACAACACAGGGCAAACTCTTCACAACGTATGACGAAAGAGTTAGGGAAACAGAAAAGTTAGAAAGTGAAGGAGAGGAGAGGAAAGTGTCTATGACATTGTCTGTAAAATTAGGTGCTGGGAGAGAGAGAATTGAGTGGACTGTATTAGAGAACCATTGGAAATGCGTCTGGTTAAAGAGAGATACAGAGAAAGACAGTGACAGACATGCCATGACTGAAACATAATGGGCAAGCTGGTCACACCATCTGCCGGAGGTCAAAGACAAACCTCAGAGGTTAAAAAAAAAAGTTCAGATGAATGGCAATTGCCTTTTTTTTTCTTAAGAAGTAGGTGGAAGCGTAGCCCGAGAATCCATATGAAGCCACACAAAACAAGGAGAGAGAAAGGCGAGATGATCCTTATTTAGGGCCAGGATGGCAGACGTGAGTAGAGGCAGGCCATCTACTGTGTGTGGAATTTGTCAGCAGGGCTCTCCAGATTATTGGATTCACAAGGCCACAAAGGACTATTAGTCTGTGCGTTTGTGTCTGTGCGTTTGTGTGTGTGTGTGTGTGTGTGTGTGTGTGTGTGTGTGCGTGTGTCCTAAATCAATCTACGATGTTGATATTACAAAAAAAAAAAAATCCCACTAAACAGATTTTAAAAGCCGTGCTTCACTTACATCTTAATGCTCTGTTCTGTCAGATTAACCCCTATAAAATATGTTAAATTCCTCCAGTAGCTTTAAAGTTCCACGTAAAATGGATACATTATCAAATTATTCTCATTTCAGAGTGTGTGTGTGTGTGTGTGGCCACAAAACAGAACAAGCTTTGTAACTACATCGCAGCATAGAACTCTCCAGTATACTCCACTGTGAAAAATCATCTACCTGAACCTGGGCAGAATTTGAACTAAAATATGAGAGAAGAAGACAAAAAAAAACATCAACTTCGTCAGAATTTCATGCAGGGTATGGAGTGGAAAAAAAAAAACACAACAAAAAAAAAACACACCAATGCTAGGCTTGGGCTGGAGGAGGAGAAAGAGGTCATGACCGGGTGGCTAAAAGTCTCTCAATTTTTCCAAATTACGCCCCCCAAAACTGGCTCCACCATCTGCCGCTGACAAGCTGTGGGTTCCTAGGCACCAGGACTGTGAGTGTTTAGGGGACATTAGAGAGCACTGGCCTGTGGCTGCAACATTTACGCCCGTACACAAACACTGCAGCAGATCTCCTGAGAGAAACCAAGCATGATACAATCACCGGCCTGTTTGGCACTCTTTGTTTTAACAAAGAACTTATGGTGTATGTGTGTGCATGCGTGTGCGTGTGTGTGTGTGTGTGTGTGTGTAGGGGGGGGGGGGGCGGGGGTTCTTTAGGAAGGTAAGAAAACTGAGATATGGAATGTGAGGAAAGGTCCTTGGCAGTGACATTAGGATACGCTCGGTTAAAGAAAGGCCCGACTATCAACCTCAACATCAACTCTGAAGGAAAAGGAACAGGAAAAATGTTATCTACACAATAGTTCAAAGATTTTTTTTTTTCCTCTCTGAAATACATGCATGCATGTGCACACCGACATTCTACACAGTTGCTGTTACAGGGAAGGATCAGAGCAGGCCCAGTCTGCAGACTGGGCGCAGAGTGAGCAGAGAGTGAAGACAATGAACTGTGGACTGTGTTGGTATTGGAGGTGTGTGCTGGGACACAACAGGCACAGGTAGCTTTACCGTGGAGAGTGGGAGTCATGGTGTTTAACTGTAGATTAAACAGCTGTTTTATCAGTAGGCAGGGCAGTCAGCACAGTTTCAGGGTTTTTTTGTTTTTAATGACACAGAAATGTTGTTTATTGAGAAATTAGTCACAGTTTGAGGTTTTCAATGGGGGAAAAAAAAAAAAAGTTTGTTGTCTTGCAGTTTAAAAAAAACAAAACAAAAAGAAATGAACACAGTTTGAATTTGCCGTCAGGGAGAAAAGCTGAACAAAGTATGATTTTGTTGTGTAAAGGAGGAGGGGGACTGCACACAGTTGGAATTTGTTGTGAAAGACACCGAGCGCGGTTTGAGTCTGTTTGCGTGAAACGCTGAGCACAGTTTGATTTGAGTGAATCCAACTGTGAGGCTGCTCTCCCCCGCCGCTAATTCCCTTACGAGCAAATTTGGTCCCGACTCAAAATCAATGGAATCTCATTACAGAAAAATGATGAAAAATGAAAGCTATCGGGTGCATCTCATTGGCTGTCGCCAAGCGTCAGTGAGCGGCCATGCCAGCTGCTATTTCGGTGCCAGTTTGTGAGTGCTCGCTGTCAGCCGACTCTAATTAGCATTTTAGAGGGATGGGGCCAGAAAACAGATGCCATTAGTGCATGTAAAACTTCAGAACAGACGGGGGGAGAAGATGGTTGATGTTTCAATCAGTCAGTTTAATACCACTACCATTTCATCCAATGCCATCGTCTCAACCGTTATTTCAGTCCTATTTTAAAGACAAAATTCTGCCCCGCTTTTTCACTGGCTTCATAAAACATGTTTTTAGATTTCAGTTATCACTGATGTATCAGATATTTCCATAGAAGTGAGAGATGTCTTAAATTGAAGGAAAAACTGAAGTGCTTTTTTTTTTTTTTTTTTTTTAATATCAATGCAGACCATAATATTAATGTACAGAAGTAGGAATCAAGACCTGAGGGTTTCACGGTTAATGAGTAAGGAGTTCTGCATTACCCTGTAAAGAAATTATGTTCAACCCGGACTTTTAGAACAGTTAATTCACACTGCACATTACTGGGTGGTGACATTAGACAGGGTTTTGGCTGTGGTAAAAGAGAGATTGTGTCTGAGGGGGCAGTTTGAGCACTTTGTGGAGATAGCTCCAAATTTAAGTCTGGATTCAGTCCAAAAAAAAAAAAAAAAAAATGTTGCCACAAACCTTCCAACTGCAAAGTCTGTAGTTTTGCGCTTTGAGTCCCATTTGTAGCTGAATATATGGACAGACCTGATATTTTATTGACAAGAATCAGATGGATTTTCACCCATCTATAACTTTTGACCATCAGCATGCTGCTGTTTCCCTTAAATTATTGAATCTACACAAATGTGGTGTTTGGTGTTTTTTTTGGGTAAATTTGGTCTGTTTAAATGGACAGGCTGGGATTTGATAACGCTGCTCCTCTGTTTATGAGTATCTTTGTTTTCAATCTGACTGAGTTTGTATTTGGCTCAGATCCGTTTGGAACGATTCCCTCAAACAACTCCCTTTTTCCCTCTCTGTCTCTCCTCTCACTCTCTCTCTCTCTCTCTCTCTCTCTCTCTCTCTCACCCTCTCTCTCGCTCGCTCACTTTGTGTGTGTGTGGAATGATGTTTGAACTTGACGGCTCCGGGTCCGAGTTTCAGAGTGATTCCCCAAATGGCTCTTTTCAGGGTGAATGGCTGTGCTTCAGCCTAAATGCCTGTTTTTTTCAGAGGGGAATCGCTCCACTGCATCTGAGCCTGCTGACCTTGCCCTTCATGGTGCTGGTGTGTTTGTGTTTATCCAGCCTCCAGCATAGCGTAAATACCATCGATCTAATCTCCCTGCCACATCCATATGCATGACTGACGTACGCACAAGTGGGTGTGTGTGTGTAGGTGTGTGCGTGTGTGTGTGTGTGTGGTCCCAGTCCAGCGCTATATAATGTTATGGCAAATTTCCTCTACACTCAATGGCTCATCATGATGTGCTAAGCATTTGTGCGACATCATTGAAACACTGTACACACCCTCCTCTGTACACAAGAACACACATACGCACGTACACACACACACACACGCACACACAGACCAACACAAACAACAAACAAACAAACAGTAAAAAGGTAAGCTAAAATGGTAGTGTCCTACCTCTTGAATCCAAGTCACAAAGCTTTTGTTGCTGCGAAGCAGCACTGTTGCCATGGTGTCTGATCTAAGGTCCTACATAGCCTCTGGCTAGTTTAGCATGATGTGTATGTGTGTGTGTGTGTGTGTGTGTGTAGTGGGGAGAGGGGCCGTGAGGTGGGGGGGGGTGGGGGTCAGGTTAATCCTGCCTCTTGCTCACACCACAGGGATGCAGGCAGACCAGCAGACACCCCATGGCAACATTTTCTAACTCCTGGCCTAGACATGACACTAGCCTCTAGCCATTAGCCCATTCAGTGACTCCACACTGTCACTTATGCTAACCCAGCAGCCATTAATGATCTGACAGATACACAGTTTCCAGATATGAAACTGGTTACCACAGCTGTATTATGCACCGTCTGCATAATATATAACTCATATCCTTGCTCAGAAATCAATCATGTGAACTTATAAAAAAAAAAAAAAAAAAGTTAATATTGTGTGCAGAGTAAGCCTTTAACCAGAGGTAAACAAGCAAGTTCTGCTGTTAATAATGATGATGCATTGTTACGCCTGCCTTCTAAATGCCTTCACCCCATCTGAGATTCTTTATTATCCTCTGAGCACCAGGGCACAGAAAGCAATGAAGAGAAATTAGAGAGAGAAATAGAGAGGGTCTCATCACAACACAGAGAAAAACAAAATGACAAAATGCACACCTGGCTATGGTCTTAGCAGCAGGAGGAGGAAGTGACGTAAGAAATCCTTCACTGATAAGAGTTCTGAGATCTTAAACTTAATCTGTGAATCAGCAGGTCCGGTCTCCTCTACACTCCACTGGTCTTAGCTTTTGATGCCTATTAAATGTCAAAAAATGAGAATGAGAGAGAGAGCCAGAGATAGAGAGACAGGGGAGGGTGTGGGCTGATACATACTATTGTATTCATTCAGGAAGAGAGATGGTGGAAGTCCTATGAGTTCATAGAGAAACTGTCTAGAGAGAGTGAGACAGGGAATAAAAAAAAAAAAAAAGTGCCACAATTGGTCTATCATCCCAAATATCAAGCAGTCCATCACCATCACAATCATTTTCCCTGGCAAAACTGTGACCTTTGAGTCTCAAACACACACACACTCACACACTCATATACACACACACACACACACCTCTCACTCACAGAGGCCTTCCATTCCTCCTGAGACACCCTTTTGTGTTTAAAGATCGCACTTAGCATGCAGGGGAGCGTACAGGCTGCCACTGTGAGAGGCTGTGCAGTGCTATCATCTACCAGAGGGAATACACTCATAAGCCTCTCATTGAGACAAATGTCACCATCTACTGCAATATCACCCTCAGATATTACACCAACACACACACACACACACCACCCTGTTTTACATAATGTGGCTAACCTTCATCCGTCACCAGCTGCCAAACACAGTGCACTCAGTAACTTATGTTTATGAGTGCATGTTTAGTCTTTTAAAGGGGTTTAGTTGACTCTGAGGTGAGGAAGCTCGTGAATACTGATCTAGGATCAGATCTGTAATCTGTGGTGAGTAATCACTGTAAACACTGATGAGATGAAGCATTGAAAAAGAGACTGGAAAAGACTGCTTTGGGATCAGTGTTTAGCAGGGACTCTCGCTTAAATTAAAAAGAAATAACATATGTTGTATGTGTCTATGACTAATGGACTTAAATGAACATTTAGCCTTGTCATTGTCAACTGTTTATTCTTTTGCCATATGGGATTACTGAGAGAGCTGAAGGTCAGTTGGACATGGTGATTGGATGAGTGGTGTTTGAGAGATGAGAAGTTTTTGAAAGTGTTTTACATTTTGTGACCCTTTTGCCTGTCTATCAGATGTCATGCTAGCAGTAGCATTTTTATTTTGTTTGTTTGTTTGTTTGTTTGTTTATCAAATGGCCTTCTTGTCTGTCTGTCTAACTGTATGCCTATCTGTCTGTCTGTGTGCCCCCCCCCTCTCTCTCTCTCTCTCTCTCTCTCTCTCTCTCTCTCTCTCTCCACACACACACAATTTAATAATTTACTATGAATCTCTCTTCTGTGTACAGATGGCAGCGAGAGTACCGGAACCTCGTATGGCTCCACGATATGACGAAGTAGACCGACAATACGCATCTGTGCCCAGGTAGGTGTTTTATGCATGCGTGAATGTGTACATATTAATATACCACCAAATGCGGTCTCTGGAACAGTACGTGTGTTATACGTGTCACATAGCACCATGTTCCCACTGACCAGTGAAAAAAAGGAAGGAGGTTGGTGGGGACTTCCCCCTACATGCGCGCGCACACACACACACACACGCACACACACACACACACACACACACACAGTAATCCTCTTATGAGCCTCTAATTAAATCATGAGTGTTTGTCTTCCGAATGTTTCCTCATCCTGGGAATTCACCTGATCCGTTCTCAGAGGGACCTGGATATTGCGAGGAAGCCTGAATCAGATCTTGGCTCCCTGCCCACTCCTTAAGTGCCTCAATCAGAGAGCATGCATACATACACAAAAAGGCTCAAAAGCACATACGAAGAGCCATATCTGGATCTATTGGGGTCAGTCAATTGAATGAAGCCTAAGTGGCTTTGCTATAGCAAAAAACCATATCTGCATTGAAAATCAGCCTGTCTTTATATTGTACTTTGCTGCATGCTCTATATGTCCAATAAGACCTTGTGATAAAAGCAGAGAGCCTCTGATTTATCCGTTAATAAGTTTTGAAAACTGTCTTCCGTTTCTATCACAAGCTTTCATCATGTGGTCTGCTCTGCTGAGCAGTTTTCACCAGTGTATCGAAAACTCGTCAGAGCTGCAAAGTAAACTTTATTTAAACATGACACTCCCTTTAAACACCAGTGCGAGTTCAACTAAGACATCTTAGTGAGTCAGACAAAGTTATTTGTAGTTAAGAGATAATTTATATGGACTTTTTTTAGCTGCTAGCTCTCATGTTTTGATGTTTCTCCCCCAAAATAAACCATCAACTCCACCCTCTTGCAGCTCTCCATCTCTCTCCCTGAAGCGTCAATATCACACCGCAGCTCCAAAATATTCATAGGAGAATAAAAGAAATCATTTAAATAAAATGAAATGCATTTTTCAGGACTGAACTCTGTGCACAGTCCCCTCAGGCTGCTCATTCAAGTCCATTTCCTTTCAAATGACTGCAGCACTCGCCATGTGGCTCTGTTATATTAGCATATTTTTGTGTGCCTGTGTGTGTGTGTGTGTGTGCCTCTGTGTATGTGTGTGCCTGTGTGTGTGTGAGAGAGAGAGAGAGTGTGTACATGTGTGGATGAACACAGGCGCTGGTGACTATTCAGGCTTTTTGCAAGACTCCCCGAGGGTGTCCATTTCTTAAATAGTATTTCACATCTCTTTAGCTCTGGACACCCACTCTACAATAAATTCACTTCTTCACCAAGTATTAATGGGAGATCAGCCGGTCCCCCCATGTTCCAGTCACAGGGTCAACTTCAAAAACCCTCATTACACAATCAAACCAGTGTATCACTAATGCTAGTCATTTGCCGCTAAGCTAAGGGTAATAGCCTTTTCCTAGGAGAGCCAGCACCATATTTCGGTTACGGTAAATAGCAGCTACCAGAGCGGGTACTGACGTATGCTAACAAGCCACGCCTCATTTACTCGCTGTGCTTTGACCCCCAAACCTCAGTGTCTGGAACAGCCCTGGATGAGGTTAGAAGATCAGCTAGGGTTTGCCAGGCTGTGGCACCAGTTTATCTGCTGTAACATCAGTCAGATTAGCACTGATTTCAATGCTGGAATCTGAGCGGCCTCATACATTCCAAATACATTACTTATCTCCATTGGCGTGAATGAGCATTTTCTGATCTCATGAAGGGTTTTGTTTGTTTGTTTGTTCGTGTGTCTGTTTTGTTTTTGTTTTTGTTGTTGTCATTGTTGTTGTTTTCTTTTTTTTGCAATGAAAAGGTAAATCAGGGTCACCCTTAACATTTCTCCCAGACTGAGTAGGTAATCGGCCTGTGACTAAAGCCTGGTTTTGATTGGATTATTTGGATAAGACAGCCTGTTGCATGCCGTAGCAGCAGTGTGATAGTCTACTTATGGAGATGGATAATTGACTGTAATGTCCAGATGAGTCTGTGCATCCATGCATAGCTGACTCACACATCCATGACTGGACCAGCCTTCCTAAAACTACTGTTTTCCAATGCAGTCTGGTGTTTCACTTTCTAGATTCTTCTACAAGATCTACAGGCGTGACACAACAGCGGTTTAAAAAAAGAACCTTATTGTCAGGCTGTCCACCTGGGAAGCCACTCCATTTTCAAAAACAGACATTTTCTTCAAAATATGCACTGAGCTAGCGTGGGTATTTTGCTTTCTCACACAGGCCCTTCATGCAGGCAAAACAATGGGAGATGAACTTTAGCATACACCTGGGCTGTGGAAACCCACCTCTCTGAGTTTGGGCATCATAGGCTCTGTTCAGTCCTCTATTTACATTTCCCCCATTCTGTTATGTAACTTTAGAGCCAGACCATATGGTCAAAAATAGCAGAAATAGTCCCCTTACACATAACTAGGTTTTTAAACACCATAGCTCAGCTAGGAAGGATTTACTCAAGAGATGTCTGAAAAGGTATACAAGACATGCATGAAACATTTGCACTTTCAAGGAAAAAAATACACAAATATTGGATACACAACATATATAGGTCATGCTTCCACCAGAACATTATACTGAAAAGCGAATGCATCGGAGAGAGGTGTGTTGAGTCGGCTTCAGTGAAATTTCAGCTTATAGTCTTGCTCCATATGATGGTTCATTATGCTTTGCCTTTTTCGGTTCTACACCATGCCACTTTTTTTTTTTTTTTTCCTCACAGTGTGTGTAGGCAAGCATATCACAGCAATTACCACTTTAGTCCTTTCTCTGAGATGGAAGCACTTATATTGTGTGTTCATAATGAAAAAAATAGGGAAAAAAGAAAGCACTTGAGGATTTCAAATGGGCGTAGGCTCATTTTGCCACATTCTCTCAAACCCCTTTTGTGCTAGTCCACTGGATCTTGACTCACTCACCTGTATACAGCCGATGCACGCAACAGAGAGTGCACCCTTACCATGATTCCCATGGTCTTCCACGTTTGCTCTGGGTTTCTCTGGAACCATAGTGGGATTTGATCTTAGAGTGTGTTCAAACCTAATGAGCGTCTATCTGACAGGCAAGAAATACCCCCCACGGATGGCCTGTTTATATTAGCATGGTCTCAGGAGTTGGCCAAGGCCATCTGAGGGCATTTAGGGGTTTCGCTATAATGATTGTATTGTTTTTGTCACCGGACTCATTTAGGTTTTAAACATTTGTCTGATTTTAAAGGTCAGCCTTTCTATATTCTCTTGGTCTTATAATCCATATCATAAGTTATGTATCTAATGTCCACAGCGGGCTGAGGAAGACGTGTGCATTATATGTAATGAGGAGGGCGAGAATGGACTTTATTTTATGCTCAGAAAAAAAGGCTACATTTTCTTGGTTTCCACCGGGTTCTGAAATGGAAACCAATACTTGGAGTATCAACAGAGCGAGTAGGTGTCGCTGTTAATAGACCTTTATTCCCTTTTTTTTCCAGAGGTAACTGAAACCATAACTTCTTTTTCATTCTTTCATTACATCTGCTATTATTGCATTTATTTTTATTTATTTATTTTGTTCTTTTTTCCCGTATGGCGGCTGCCATCTCGCCTCCAAGTAAATAAAGGCGATCCATTGTTTTTGCCTTAACTTTGTTTGCTCTGAAACAAAGAGGCTATAATGAAATCAGGTTTGGAAATGGAACTTAGTTA
Source organism: Chanos chanos (assembly GCF_902362185.1). Taxonomy (NCBI): domain Eukaryota; kingdom Metazoa; phylum Chordata; class Actinopteri; order Gonorynchiformes; family Chanidae; genus Chanos; species Chanos chanos. The sequence goes on from NC_044501.1 coordinate 17,341,900, forward strand.
CTCAGCTCTCATAACCGCCGCCGCCCCACCCCCCCCCCCCCCCCCCCCACCCCTCACGTTTGCGTCACTGGTTTGCCGACCTTCTGGAAGCTTCTGCCGCTCTCTCTCTCTCTCAGTGAAAAATGTCTTACGAATCAAATCAGACTCTAGTAATGAACACACAAACAAGCAAAAATAGAGCCACTTTTTCCATTTAACAGAAGCCAGCAGACAAGCGAAAATTTACCCGACGAGTCGTCTCGGTACATTTACTTCTTCCAACCCCAGCATTAGTTTCTGTACGGGCCAGAAGTGCTGTATTTGTGGCACGGTGAAGCCTTTGTACTTGTTCATTGAACAGCTCAACTACAACCGTTCAGTTGTTCATCTCAGACACCAAACACCTAAAACAAAAACACTGACTTCAAATACATTAGGCACTTAAGGTTTGAACAGAGACCAGAGCTGTGTCAGTTAACCGTGGTGTTGTGGTCCGCGTCGGTCGGATCCGTGCTAGGTTCCTGCCGTGCCTTTAGACGTTCAGAATGACAGGGCTCTTTCTTATTCTTCTTTCAGAAGAAAACTGAAGCCATGAAAGCGCTGTAAAAGAATTTCTGCATTTGCTGTGTGTTTTGTTTTTGTTTTTTTTAAATTTACCATGAAGTGATACATTCTCTGATTGTTATAAAAAGAATGTGCTGTATTTTAGGGGGGCGGGGAGGGCAGGGTTTATATGTAGAGCAGGGTGTTGAGACTCACAGGCATACGGTATAGAGTCTGTTACTGAGAGCTAATCTAACTGGCCCTGCCCTTGTCACCCCACCCCTCCCCTCCCTTCACTCTCTACCACCAGCTGTTTGGCATTGTCTCTCTCTCTCTTTCACTCTTTCTCTCTATCTCTCTTTCTCTCTCTCTCCCTATCTATCTCTGTCTTTCTTTCTCCCTCATTCTCACAGTTTGTCTTATTCTCTCTCTCTCTCTCTCTCTCTCTCTCTCTCTCCCTCTCTCACTCACTGGGGAAAGCTTAAAGATTCAGGGTCAAACAAGGAGCTCAGTGAAGAATTTCCTTCGGAACCCGTGCGCAGGTGCCGGGGGTTTGGCTCATGCGAGC